>NC_060887.1:11347128-11690462 GCF_014805685.1 Silurus meridionalis
GTCTTTATTCACTCTAGGTACCCACATGTTCAACGTATATACTGTGGTCTTAGTACATATTGCTCTCAGAGTCGCCCACTGTTATTAGCACAATCACAATCTGTGTTCAGTGTCAACATTAGGTGTCGGAAATGTATTTTAGGATACATCTAAATGTGGGGGGAGGAAAAAAAAAAAGCATCTAGAATTATATTTATATCAGCCGTTTTAATCAGGTCATTTGTACCAAAGAGTAACAAAAGAAAAAAAATATATTTAAAAAAATCTTTAAACAAACAAAAACAAAAAAAAAACGATTGTTGGTGTGTGTAGACATCTCGTTACGTCTGATGTTCGAAAATAATTTCCATCAGTTATTGTGTTCTGTTAATAATGAAGCAAAGGAAAAGTTTTTTTTTTTTTTTTTTTTATAATCCAGCTACCTTTGCTTTTATTGTAATGTCAAAATAATCTGAATATATTGTACAGAATATATTATGTAATGAAAGAATGGAAGATGCAGGTTGAATGAAAACCGAGCAAACAAATCTCAGTGTTCAATATTCCAAAAAACAACAACAATAATCGTGCGTAGTTCAGGAGATCGGCAAGATTGTAACAGGCAAAGTGCATAAACATGAAGCGGAACTGATCAAAAACAGTAAGACAAACGGATAAAGCACTATAACGTATTAATCATATTACTATTATATATTATATCGTTTAATTATTGCATATATAATCAAAATGTAACTCGCCTCACCGTAATGACGAATCAATGCAGGCTTCATTTATCCATGCATAGAAAAAAACGCTGGAAATTGCCAGCAGGGTGTTTTTATTTGTAAAAAATGACCACTCGCACCTAAGTAAATAAAATTTGGGGGAGGTTTGGGACATTTAAAGTGTTTATTCGTTCTGGTGTTGCAACTCCGTACTGGTTGGTCCTCGACACCGCTCTAGAGTGGCAGATCGTGGCAACCATGTTTAAAGTCTGTGGTTTTAGCTGGAAAATTATCTGAATTGCACTTTAACTTGATCACAGCTGGACCACAAAGGATTTATTTCTGCTCTATTTCCAGTTGTCTCGTCAGAAGAAAGAGGTGCAGTCGTACTGTGAGGAAAAAGATAATGCTGTTCTGGACAGAGAGATGCTCCTCAACCGCATCAGATTCCTAGAGGGAGAGCTAGAGAGTCAACACAACACATTCAACGATCGATCCCGTGACGTCCGGAGCATGGAGGCAAGTGTAAACTTCATGGAGAAAATTTTTTTTGTGTAATAGACAATTTAACACGTGTCCTCGTGCAGGCTTGAAGATGAGGAGTGAAGTCGTTTTGAACGGTTTTTCAGGGGTTTAAATTCTTAAATCGTTAAAATAAAATAAAAATCCTTAAAAATTATACAATGGGAAAGTAAGTCATAATTGTGTTCACTGGCTCATGCAGATCTCACCAGTGTGTTCATCAGGATGTCTTCTTAAAAATTGATCGAGTTGCTCTTGGAAGAACAGAAACAATGGCTAATTATTCAAACAATTATTGATTTAAATTTTTTTTTTTTTTTTTTTTTAACCAATTGTCATTTTTGCTCAGGATTTAATCAGCAGTGCAAAAATAGTAACAGAAATGTAAACACCACTATTTGCTGTGTAATATGAGAATTGATATCTAATATTCCTTATAGAAACTGTTATAAAAAAGCCACTAATTAGGATTTTTTAATGTTCAAATTTAATTAGTTGTGCTTCTGCGTCATGTCTGCAGGACAAAGTGAAGCGCCTGGAGCTGGAGCTGGACGAGGAAAAGAACAGCGTGGAGCTTCTGACCGACCGAGTCACCAGGAGCCGAGACCAGGTGAGAGTGCGCACCATTGACGTCTGCTCACTCAGTGTGTGTTCGTGTGCCCTCTACAATGTTTTCGTTTTTGTGTGTAGATTGAGCAGATGCGTTCAGAGCTAATGCAGGAAAGATCATCCAAGCAAGACCTAGAGCTGGACAAAAATGCCCTGGAGAGACAGGTATGCTAAATTAGGGATTGTTCCATTTCTGGTCTTGTATGAGTACTGAGCAGTCAAGTTTTTCCTGTAATGAAAAACAGGTTTTTTTTTTTTGGTACATAATGATCTAATGAATCTGATTCTAATGTGCCTTTCTTACTGTTTTCCCCACAGCTAAAGGAGTATAAATCACGTATAAAAGAAATGGAGGGTCAGTCTCGTAGTTCCACTAATGTTTCCCAGTTAGAGAGCAAACTGCAGGATATGGAGGAACGGCTCCGTAATGAAGAAAGGTACAGAAATAACCTTTAATGTAATTGCTAGATCCACAGCAAGATCTATAGGTGGACTTGGAAGTTCTTCATACCATGTCGTGTCATCCCAGGACCCATGGTAGCAGTGTTGTAGATATAAATGTGGTGCAACAGAAAGACCTTTGTCCTGCGAGTAGTAGTTCTACATGTTTGGGAGCAAAATTGGCCATGCTGTTTGGCTGGGAGGGGTTTTTATTACTTTCTTTCTCTCATGTGAATCACCTTGACATGTCTTTAAGGAAGAATCTGAAATTATTATACACAAGTTTTCCTATTCCTAGGAGACATTAAGTGCATAAACACATCTGTTATGAATAAATGTGTGTTTTGTAGAGATAAAACCGCAGCACTGTCCTCACAACGCCGCCTGGAGAGGAAGCTGAAAGAGATGACCATGACTCTGGATGAGGATAGGCAGCAGATCATTGAGCAAAGAGACCAGGTCTCTCTCTCTCTCTCTCTCTCTCTCAATGAGAGGACACTTATTCTAAGTATACATTTTCTATAGTCATTTCCCATAGCCATGCTTATGGGTGTGGGTGTGGGTGTGTGTGTGTGTAGCTGTCTCTACGTGTGAAGGCGTTGAAGAGGCAGGTGGATGAAGGAGAGGAAGAGGTGGAGAGATTGGAAGGATTGCGGAGAAAAGCTGTAAGAGACATGGAGGAACAAATGGAACAGAAAGAGGCACTACAGACCCGAGTCACAGCGCTGGAGAACGAACTCAAGTAAGTTTAATCACTGAGTAACTTTAGAAATTATTTTTTTTTGTTTTTTTTTTTTATTAATAATTAATGTCCGGAAAGTCCCAATTCGTGTTCAATACAAAGAGTCTGTTAGAATCCAAACGTTTTTGCCATTAGTTCAATTTATTAGTTGCTCCAAAGGAATTTAATTCATCACTTATTTTTTCCTCCATCAAAACCACTGACAATCATGAAGGATATTGCAATGCGCCCATGATGCAAACTGTAACTGCTGACCTGCATTCATGTGCATTTTAAAATAAAGTGTATCCAGCGCTTTACTTTTTCCATGTTATGTTACAGCATCATTCCAATGTGGATTAAATTCATTATTTTCCTTAAAATTCTACAAACAATACACCATAATGACAACGTAAAAGACTTTGTTTGAAATCTCTGCAGAATCGCATGTATATAAGTATTCACAGCCTTTGCCATGACGATCAAAATTGAGCTTGGGTGCATCCTTTTTCCACTGATCATCATTGAGATGTTTCTACAATTTGATTGGAGTCCATCTAAAGGAAATTCAGTTGATTGGACATGATTTGGAAAGGCACACACCTGTCTATATGAGGTCCCGCAATTAACAATGTAGGTTTGAGCACAAACCAAGCAAAGAAGTGAGAGCGATTGTCTGTAGACCTCCAAGACAGGATTGCATCGAGACACAGATCTGGGGAAAGGTACAGAAAAATTTCTGTAGTATTGAAGGTCCCAATGAGCACAGTGGCCTCCATCATTCTTAAATGGAAGAAGTTTGAGCGAATGGGAGAAGGGCCTTAGTCAGGGAGGTGACTAAGAATGCGATGGTGGAGATAGAAGAACTTTCCAGGAGAACAACCATCTCTGCAGCACTCCACCAATCAGGCCTGTATGGTAGAGCCATTCCTAAGGCTCATGACAGCCTGCCTGGAGTTTGCCAAAAGGCACCTGGAAGACTCTTATACCCTGAGAAATAAAGCTTGAACTTTTTGCCTGAATGCCAAGCATCATGCCTGGAGGAAACCAGGCATCATTTGGCCAGTACCATACCTACAGTGAAGCATGGTGGTGGCAGTATCATGCTGTGGAGATGGTTTTCTGCGGCAGGAACTGGGATGGCTAGAGCGCTCTGCTCCTCAGACTGGGGACAGTTAATCTTCCAACAGGACAACGACCTTAAGCTCACCGCCAAGATAACAAGGGAGTGTCTACTAGATTATCCTTGAGTGGCCCAGCCAGAGCCCTGATTTTGAACAACTGTGGAGAGATCTGAAAATGGCTGAGCACTGACGATCCCCATCCAACCTGATGGCGCTTGAGAGGTTCTGCACAGATGAATCGGAGAAACTGCCCAAAAATAGGTGCCAAGCTTGTAGCATCAAACTCAAAAAGACTTGAGACTGTAATTGGTGCCAAAGGTGCTTCAGCAAAGTATTGAGCAAAGGCTGTGAATACGTATGTACTGTACATGTGATTTTCTTTTTTTTTTTTTTTTTTTTTTATAAATTTTTCTATAAATTTGCAAAGATTTCAAACACACTTCTTTTACGTTGTCATTATAGGGTAGTTTTTGTAGAATTTTGAGTGAAATACTGAATTCAGTTAACTTTGGATGGCTGTAAGAATGTAACATAACAAATTTTGGAATACAAAGCACTGTGGATATTTTTCGGATGCACTGTAGTTGCCTATAATAAAAGTTGTCATTTTTCTCTATAGAAACCTTTTATACATCTTTTTAAGCAGTATAAGCTTTTAAATTGAGCCTTGTTAAGCAAAGTGCCAAGTCCCCATATTTCTTGAACTAAATCCATAATATTTACCGCCCTTTCATTCCCACAGTCTGCGTTTGCTTGGATTTTTTTCTTCCCATTTTTGCTCCCTTTTACACTGCACATATTTTACAGAAAGTAAAAAGAGAATAATATTTTGTGATGCCGCTAGGGGGCAAAATTGAGCAATTAACGCAGGTAATAAAATAGCGTGATTCTTCATGAACTAAAACAGATTTTACTCTCACAAAAATATTTGGGGCTGCAATTCATATCGACCCACCCTCCCATTTTATTATTATGGGTAGTAATAATAGTAGTAAAAATAATATTAATAATAATATTTGCTCCAGCTATTTTTAGAAAAGGCCCCATGTTGATGACCCCTGCTGTAGAGACTTGTAGTCCTTGACTTAAGCATATGGAATCTGATCCGTTGTTTTCACTTAAATCAGGAGGAAGATCCAGCAAGCCCGACAATTATCAGTTGGCTCTCCGGGTCTCAGCTCGGATGATGACGATGACGACGGCCTGTTTGACTCGTCCACCATCACTTCTATCCTCACAGAAAGCAATTTACAGACCAGCTCCTGCTAGATGGAGATACTGTGTGAGGGAAAAGTGCACTCTGAGATAATCTGGGTGAATTGAGTGTTTGACGATGAAAGACACTTTGTGCAGGTCAGCTTAAGGCAAGATTGATTTTACTGTAGATATACAAAGGCTCTTTTGTGAATACTGGAAGTCAAAAATGTATACAAATTAAGAAGTCTTGGACATGCACTGTACAAATATTCATACTGAACAAATGTACATACTGTACTGTGCTACGACTGAGCTGAAGATCACATTTAGTTCAAAGTGTTGTGTAGTTTGCACTTACCTGTATCCAACATATACTACAGTACTGTGATGCGACTCGCTGTGCATTAATGCGTGTTAGCCCCATTTGAAAATCACTGTCTTTTTAAATGTGAAGGAAATTTGCAAGGAAATCGCAGCTTACGATATTTAATTTTTTTTTAAGGCCACTCGTTTAACACCAAGTTTTGTGTAAATCCTTGAATATTCTTTGAATCCTTTTTTTTTTTTTTTACATGTGAATCATATAATTCTTAAAAACTATTAGCAATTACGGTTTCTTTAGGGTCATTTGGCAGATCAATGTTTCCCATGTTTTCCACCAAGATGTCCATTTGCATCACATTTAACTAGAAGTTAACGTAAAGCTAAGTGATGCATCTTGTAATATTATTCATCTTGGTAGCTATAAGATTCAGTCACATCACTATTTTATCCTTCCACAGTATTCAGTAGTGATGACTGGGTCTATTAGTGCAAGTTTGCAATGAAACTCCACTTCTCAGTCAAAACATTTCACCATTTCAGATGTATGTTTGCAAACTTTTAAGGGAGATTTTTTTTTTTCCAAGATTTGTACATTTTCTCATTTATAATTGAATATTAATGGTGGGATAAAAGTGTGGTCCGATGGTTACATTGCTATCATCACCCAAGCATATCACAACTGAGGCAAAAATCTATATACTTGACTCCTAAGTCAGCATTTATGAATATAAAATAAAGTAAATTCTTTGCAAAAAAAAACTGATGGTCTCCACTAAGGCCCAAAAGCCAAATGCATAATTTGGAACCGCTTTTAGGTAACGCAGAGTGAAATTTCAGATATCCTACTAACCCCAAATTCCAAATCTAAACCATATAAATCAGTTGCTGTGATTCATCTAAACTTTGGTACATCCCAAAGCATTTACTTCTAGAAGTTACATTTTAGAATAATACAAACTGAGGAATGCTGCACTTTCATTTTTTTTTTTTTTTGTAGCTGAAGCACTGATTATTTTATAAATTTTTAGTACATTCGAAGACTAAACCACAGTCTTCCCAGAGCACAAAGACTAGAAGGATGCTAATGTACACAGTACTGGAACACTACTACTATGTTAATGAAGAAAACGCATTCGGATTTCATGCTAAATATCTGGGAAACTATTTTCGATGCACTTGACCCATGTCTTATCACATGCTCTTTAGGAGGCATGTACTTTAATTTGTGTGCGTTTGTGAACGTCTCTGATATGCACAGTACCGCAAGCAAATTAGAACGAGCCGTTATCCAAAACTCAACCTACACATTCCAGGCGACGCTGCGTTCTAAAATTAACTCGCTTGCATTTCATTATAGTGTTTTATTAGATTAGACCATCGCATCAAAGAACAAAAACAATTGTGTGGAATTATGTTTTTTTTGTAGAAATACATTATATTGTTCCACACGACCAACCGGTGGAAATCATGTACAAGCGTTTTATGATGTACCGCTTCACCTTTTATGTACAGTCTCTCTGCTTAAACTCATAATGGTACGGCCTAATGCTTTTAAATGTCTGTTAAATCAGTGTATTTTTACATATTTTTATGAAAAATAAATGAACCTTAAACACAAGTGAATGTTTGGGTTTTTTTATTTATTAATTGTATATATTAGTAAAATAACAAACCCTACAAATTCAAATATCTTGCGCAAAAAATTTTATTTTGGTTTTTGTTGATTAAAATAAAAACATTTCAAGCTATAATTTATAAAAAATGTAAATTGCTTAGATAGTAAATGTGCATTGGGAGTGGACACGGATCATTCTGGGCAATAAAGCAAGGAAGCGACGAGCAACACTGTTTACGTCATGACATCATGTCTTGGTCATAGCGGGTGATTGTAAAATTTAGCCCTGATTGTTTGCATACGAGTTGTGAAAGGTTTATCTTATCAGTGATGTGTTCGTCATCAGCCAGCCATTCCATGCCAACCTACTAACTGGTATTCTTTTTGGACTCCTTATATGACCTAATCTACAGTATGTGGGCACCTGAACATTACACCATGAGTAAAAGAACGAACAAATCGTCTGGTTTCATAAAAGTTTTTTAAAAGGAAAACATTAGGATCGAATCTATTCTGCTTTTTTTTGTTTGTTTGTTTGTTTTTTACTGCAATGTAATTTCGCCAGATGTGTGTGTGCACCACGGCTCGTTATTCATGTGCTTTTACACCAGGATGACTTCATGCCTTCGACATTTTAGTAACAGGTTTGAATTGGGATTTCATCCGAGTGTTAAATGAGCTCACACTCGCGCCGCTTTCAAGCTGTTCTCATACGATATGACTAATATTCACAAAACCTGAAATCACAGAGAGGTATTGAAGGACTGAGAATCCGCCAGATGTGCGCCAGATGTGCTTTTTTAAAAAAAATAACATGACAAGATCAGTGGAAATGTTTTTGTCTGTCGGTTTCCATGGAAAAACAGGGAAACCGTTTTTCCATGGAAAAAAAAGGGAAAACAGTGAGGGTGTATATTCCAGTGTGGTCTCTCTCTCACACACACACACACACACACACACACACACACACACACACACACACACACACAGACAGACAGACAGAACACTACACTTGCAATCAGAAATATTCAACCCCTAAAGAGTTTTAAGGATTTATAAATAAAAATCTTTTCAAAGTGCAGGATTCTGCTTTGGATAGCTTCTTAATGAGTTTAGTGATACATAAAATCAACACTGAAAATGTATGATGTAATATTTGTGGGTAACAGTATATTTTGTTAAGTTTGCCATATCACAATTATTCAACCCCTATATAATATTGTTGTTTTTAAAGCTTTCTGGCAGTTTTTATGGCCTGAAGTGGAGCTGAAACATCATTAAGCCTTTGGAAACTCTATACCGATCCTTCATTTGCTTCAGCTGCGATGCATATATAAACCCCGACCATGAAGGTGTTCAAGGTGAGTTGCAATCATGGGAAAGACAAAGGAGCTTCCACAAAAGCTGAAAGAGAAGATTATTTCATCTGAAGGGCCTTGGGTATAAGAAGATTTCCAAAAGATTTTACATTCCAAGAGACAGCATTGGGAGCATTATAATGAAGTTTAAAACTTATGGAAAGCTGCAAACCTGCCTGGCCGTGGAAGAAAGCTCACAATTTCATCAAGGGCCCTTAGCGACTTAGTCAGGACAGCTAAGAAAAACCCCTGTGTGACTGCAAGACAGCTACAGGATGACATGATGAAGGCTGGTACAAGTGCTTTAGTGGCAACTATAAGATGTGCACTGAATAATCAAGGACTTCATGGCCCCAAGACGCACTCCACTTTTGACCTCAAGGAACATCAGGAGTCGACTAGAATATGCCAGGAGGAATTTGGACAAAACAACAGAGTTCTGGGAAACAGTTCTATGGACTAATGAAACCAAACTGGAACTTTTTGAACATATGGACCAGCAGTATGTCTGGCATGCAAAAGGTCAGGCTTATGACCAGAAGAATACCATCCCCACGGTCAAGCACGGAGGTGGGTCAATAATGATGTGGGGCTGTTTTTCTGCGGCAGGAACTGGCAATCTTGATTGTGTACCTGGCATCATTGATTCCCAGAAATAGCAGGTCATTTTGAAGAAGAACGTGATGCCTTCTGTTGACAAATTAAACCTTGGTGATCATTGGATATTCCAGCAAGACAATGATCCCAAGCACACCTCTAAATCAACCAAAGCTTGGTTGGGGAAAAGATGCTGGAGTGTCCTGGAGTGGCATTCTCAGTCACCAGATTTAAATCCAACTGAAAATCTTTGGTGGGATTTGAAGAAGGCAGTTGCAGCACGAAAGCCGTCAAACGTCACTGAGTTAGAGGCTTTTGCCATGAAGAATGGGCAAAGATTCCAATCGAGAGGTGTAAGAAGCTTGTCAGCACTCATCGAAAAACACTTGTTAGAAGTTATAAAAATTAAAGGGCGCTCCACAAGGTACTGAAGCTGGGGGTTGAATAATACTTAACATGCTATTATGTTAAAAGACTTACAATTTTCATTTGAACTCCAAAGTTAAGTCAACTTCTGTTGTCAAAATAACTTAAATATGTATCAATAAATATTGTTTATTTCACAAGTTTTTTTTTTCTTTTTCATTTATTTTCATTATCCATCATCAACATCACTGTATTGTCTATTGAGGTGAGGGGGTTGAATATTTATGATTGCAAGTGTATATAGATCAAAATGTCAAAAGGTGCTGGCTATCTGTTGGTTCCTCAAATAATGAAAACTACAGCAGGGGTCAGATCTTTCTCTTATAAACCCCACAGTTATGGAACAGCCTTCCAACAAGTGTTCGGGACTCAGACACAGTCTCAGTGTTCAAGTCGAGTGTAAAAACATATTTATTTAGTCAAGCCTTTGATCAGTGGATTTTTTCTTAGGTAAAGGCGCAGATCTGAAGGGGAACATAGATATAGAGTGTTTGGTGAACTGGGATATTTGTATACTGTTGTCCCCTCAGATTCACAAGTTTACTAAGATTTGTTGACGGTGGTGTGGTGGGTCGTCTCTTATCCCAGAGATTTAGTTATGCTGCCATAGCGAGTCTTGCCAGAGTTCAAACTGCACAGTGATATTAACTTTTCATACAACAATAAGGACACTTCTCTCTCTCTCTCTCTCTCTTTCGAGTTAAACATGCTCCTGAGGCCCCAGTGACCACTGTTCCTGCCCCTCTCCCCTCCGTGGATCTTCCCACTTCGTTCAGGCCTGCCTCTGGATGGTGTTTTCTTCATTTGGAGGCCACTCTGTGCAGCTTAAGATGGTTTCTCATCAACGCCTTGGGTGGTTCCATGAAATTCCGGAGTAAGAACAGGCGCTTTAAGGATGGATTGGACTGTAGTTAATGTACACAGTCTCCTACACTGACTCAGGACTACTTTTCGCTTCTGATCATCATCACTGTACCCCGCAACATCTTATATCTGCTACAAATGGACATTCGGTGCAACCCAGATGAGGATGGGTTCCCTCTTGAGTCTGGTTCCTCTCAAGGTTTCTTCCTTATGCCAGCTCGGGGAGTTTTTCCTTGCCACAGTCGCCACCGGCTCACTCATCAGGGACAAACTTACTTATAAAGAACATATTTACTTTTAATCACCACATTATCTATGTAAAGCTACTTTGAGACACGTTTTTTTTCTGCCACTGGCCGCCACAGAAGCTGTATTGCTTTTTTTTTTCCTCATTTGTTATTCGTATTTCGTGAATCGCAATCTTCTTCGGATGAAAAGGTAAATTCTTCATCACTGTCCAAAACCATCTGAAGAGCTTCCTCACCAGTGTAGCGTGTCATCTTTCAAACGCAGCTGAATGTGTAATAATCTGTCCGGGGGGCGTGTGTGTGTGTGTGTGTGTGTGTGTGTGACTCAACGTGTGAACTATTTTATCTGTGTATAGCGGGGGGCGTGTCCGGTCGCAGCTCATTATCAGATAATGACCTGAGGTGGAAAGTCTTGGTTTCACATGATTTATATTAATTGGAAACATATGTTTTTTATTTCACTGACTTATTCTAAAACTACATACTTTAAGCTGTCTAAAGATATATGTTTTATTTCCGTTTGTCAGATATTAGCCGAGTTTCAGCGCTGTTTAATGACGTGTTTCTAAACGAAGATCGCACAGACAAAGGTGACAGAAGGCGCACCCTGAATATTTTATTCATAAAAAAAATAAAATAATATGTTTTGTTTATATAGTGAGCATACACAAATGAAAGTAGACCATTTACAGATTTAAATAATGTATTACTTTGACATGCTTAATCAAATATGACAGAGCAGTTTAAGCTCTTTTTGCTGGCATCTGAAAAAAAAGCATTGTTGGGCGCCGGCGGCAAATCAGACTCCGTCTGATCCAGTGTGGCAGGGGAGTAGATATAGAACTGTGAGACTGCAGTGCAGACCACACCGCTCCCTGAAACCTCAAACGACGACCGTGTCTCAATGATAATATCATTGAGTCTGTTCTAAATGTTTGAAATGTGCGACAAAGGATAGGACAACAATTCCAATCACGATGTTTTGCTGGTTCAGTTGTCCATAGAACACAGCCACAGAATGTGAGGGTGCAGTACGTTACAAAGGTGCTTTTGCATGACGAATTCCGTGAAGAGAAAACTGTGAGTTCTCGGAGCACCCAGAGAGCGGGAAGGAGCTCCAAATGATTGGGCAAGGGTAATAACCCTACGCACATGAAAGATACGGGTGATCAGCTGAAGTCCTTAAGCAAGATCATAGACAGAGTTCTGGATAGAATCTAGCCACATTCCATCTGGGGAGAACATGTCAGTGTGGTGCAGAATGTCGATCTCCGGTCTGAGCGTGTCCTCATCAGTTTCCCAAACGAATTCGTCCTTTTCTGGAGGAAACTTTAACCATTTACCGGATTCACGATGGCACAGTTGAATTAAAGGACCGATAGACCGCTCCAGGCACCACAGGCAAAGATTGGGATAAAGAAAGGCAAAACAAGCATTGCAGGAACCTCTTAAGGTGTCAAAGTTGAAGCGATACCCCTCAGCACATGCTTCGATGTACGCACACATGCGTTGATGCAGACGCCTCCCATGTTCACCAGCTGCCATGTTCCTGCACACAGCATAAAATACACACAACAACAACATGATTTATAAGATATAATCAAAGGATCAGAATTAAAGCGTAGAAAGGGTTTAGTGCTTTTAGTTATAAGGAAACGTTTGTTACAGTCATTTTTTCTCATTGACTAGGGCCATAATCCCTCCATCCAAATTCACATAGATGTTTTGATCCATATCTGTGGATATGTTTTCTGTAGAAGACCCTTCACCTGTAATTTCATACATTGGGAGCTGTACGTATTGTCTAAACAATGGCAAGGAATTCCACAACAGATAAAACATGCCACGGCTGCAAGGATTATTAAAATTGTAGTCCCAGTCTGACCATATTCTACTCTATTTATGTAATGCGTGAAGCTAAAGCGGACGCCGAAGTGAAACAAAACAACGTTTAATGTAAATCCAAGGCAATGCCAACACAAAACACTTGCAAAAAGGTAATATCCGGTGGTGCGCTAACTGGAGCGCGGCCCACAAAGTCCCGAACCGCATTCAAGGCGGGTCGTGCAGATATATCCAAAGGTGTGCAAAGGGAAGCGCAGAGCTGAGCAAAACGGGGAAGCGTAACGCAAAAAACAGCAGGGAAACAACACACATGTATGAAACAATAACGGACGGTGAGTGTGTGGAAGCGAGGGTTTAAGTAGGCAGGTTATGGTGAGTGAAATGAGCCACAGGTGATCCACATCAGTAGTTGGGTGTGCACGCACGGGAGAAGAAGCAGGGAGCTCCCTGACACCACCCCCTCCCCCCGAGGCTCCGGGCGAAGCGGATGCGAGGCATGAAACTCCGCCAGCAGCGCGGGATCCAGCACGTTCTGTCTGACCACCCAAGACCGCTCCTCCGGTCCGTAGCCTTCCCAGTCCACCAAGTACTCGAGGCGACCCCCGCGCCGTCGGGAGTCCAGCACCTCCCGCACCGTGTAGACACTGGGCTGGTCCACCACCTCCGGCTGAGCGGGCGCTGAGGGGCCCTCTGGCGGACAAGAGACAGAGGACACACAGGGTTTGAGCAGGGACACGTGAAAGGTAGGGTTAATGCGGTACCTTGGTGGTAGTTCCAGCCGGTAGGCCACGTCACCGATCCGCCTGACGACCCTGAAAGGCCCGATGTATTGCGGGCTCAGCTTACGGCATGGGAGCCTCAATCTCAGGTCCCTCGTCGACAGCCACACCCGATCCCCTGAAAGAAAGCGCGGGGCCTCCAAGCGCCGAGCGTCGGCGTGTAGCCGGGTGTCACAGAGGGCCCTACGCAACTGTGTGTGTGCAGACTCCCAGACCCGGTTGCCAGGCGTCCACCGAAGGCACGTCGCTGGGCACGTCTGTCCAAGGGAACAAGGGCGGCTGGTACCCCAGCACACACTGAAACGGAGTAGGACCCATGCTGTCCTGGCAGAGGGAGTTCTGGGCATACTCAGCCCATGGCAGGAAACGGCTCCAGTCCCCCTGGTCCTGGCTGCAGTAGGTGCGGAGGTACCTGCTCAGCTCTTGTATCTTCCGTTCCGCCTGGCCGTTTGACTGCGGGTAGTAACTGGAAGATAGGTTCACTGACACCTCAAGAGCTGGAAGAAGGCCTTCCAGACCCGCGATGTGAACTGCGGGCCACGGTCTGAGACGATCTCCTCCGGCAGACCAAAGCACCTAAAAACATGATGAAACATGGACTCGGCCGTTTCGAGGGCCGTTGGTAACCCCCTCAGGAAATAAAGCAGCAGGCCTTCGAGAAGTGGTCCACCACCACCAGAACGCATGTGTCGGGTAAGTCTGTGATGAAATCAATCCCCAGATGCGACCAAGGGCGCTAAGGAACGGGCAGCGGCATCAGCTTGCCCACCGGGAGGTGACGCGGAACCTTGGCCATGGCGCAGGTGGAACAACCCTGAACGTAGCGTGTGATCTCCTCGGTCATTCTAGGCCACCAGTACCGTGCCTGGACCAGCTGGACTGTCCGCTTCTCCCCCGGATGGCCCGTGCCCGGGACCTCGTGTACTGACTGGATGAGATTCTGTCGGCAAGACGCAGGGACAAAGACACGCCCCGTGGGACATCCAATGGGGGTGGTTTCCCGTAAGGAGGCCCTGCGGATCTCGCTGTCGATCTCCCAAATGATGGGACCCACGACAAGTGCTAGAGGGAGTATGGGATCCGCGTCACTGGGTTCTTCAGGACCGAACACCCGGGAGAGCGTGTCCGCCTTTCCGTTGAGGGCTCCAGCTCGGTAGGTGACTTGGAACTTGAACCTGGTGAAGTACGGCATGACCCAATACTCGTAATGTCTGGTAGGTGTAACGAAGGCAGTTTTCCACTCATCACCTTTCCAGATGCGTACCAGGTTGTACGCGCTCCTGAGGTCGAGTTTGGAGAACACCCTTGCCTCCCTCAGGTCCTCCAGTGCAACTGGTACTAACGGCAGGGGGTAAGGGAGAGGAGCGATCTGGGCGTTGAGCTGACGGTATTCAATGCAGGGACGAAGGCCGCCGTCCTTCTTTCCCACAAAGAAAAGGCTCTAAGCGGCCGGCAAGGAGGATGCGGTGATAAAACCCTGGCTCTGTGCTTGCTGGATGTATTTTTCTATAGCACGGAACTGTGCCATTATTTGTCTGATCCTTCCATGACATGGTGGACTGTCTGTGTGCTGCCTTTGCTCTATTTGGAGCAGGTGCCTGATCACATCTGTTTTTGAAACACACACACACACACACACACACACACACACACATGACTAATTGTGTCATTGATAAAGTTGATTGCATGTCATACAATGCAATAATGATTCAAACTAAATATAATTTAAGAACATATAAAATATGTACTTACTCAGGATGATTCTCGGTCGAACTTAAAATGGAGCGATGCCTGCGTGGCCTGGTGTGAGTTTCCAGTGAAGGCAAGGGTGATGCAGCCACAGTCCTAAAAATAATTGAACAATATATTTTAGGATGATGAATACACTTAAACAATATATATTTGTTAGCATGCATTGTATAGCCTATAGGCCTTTTTGTTGATGGGCAATAGGACAGATAAATGTTTGTTGATGGGCCATAGACCATAATGCATCTCAGACATTTACACGATCACTATTTACAGCTGAGCAAATAATGGAAAATGTTACATTCATAATGCAGTAATTTAGCTTTAGCATTTACACCTGTCAGGGATCCACCAGCCACACCTCCACCTATCTCTCCAAGCAGCTCTCCCACAAACTAATCAGCTACACCTGGCCCTTATCAGTTTGCACTCTACTTAAACCCCTTTCTCCCACCAGTTCTTTGTCCGTTCTACAGCTTAGGCTTAAGAACACTGTCGGACTATCCTAGCACTCGGTTTAAGATAATTATTGGTTACAGGACTCTGTGTGTTTTGTCTGCCCATAGTTTTCACCAGGATTATTGAACCTGGAGTTTCGTTGCAGTTTTGCCGTTTTCTGCCTTGCTCTTTATTTCTTCCATTAAAAACCTTTGTGGATTACACTTCGGTTTTCCGGCACATTCTTTCGCCTGACAGAAGAACGGACTGTACAAACCAAGGGGCACCAGAAGACGGAAAGAAAGAAACTGCGTTACCTCAGCATGGATGATCAGCCCGCTGCCTCGTCCGAGTCCATAAAGGAACTCACCGCCGCGCTACGGGAGGCATTCAAACCGGCAGCCGCAAGCCAAGCTTCCCCACCATCCGGCAGCCCGATGGCTCTCCCGGCGTCCTTCTCCGGAAACGCGGCGGAATGTCATGGCTTCCTGCTCCAAGTATCCTTATATATTGAGATGCACCCTCAACATTTTTCCACCGAGCGGGCAAAGGTCGCGTTCTTGATCTCGCTGCTCACCGGAAGAGCGCAAGCATTGGCAAGAGCGCTCTGGAGCGCGGCGAGCCCGGCCGTGACATCATACGCCGCCTTCACGAGCCACTTCACCGAGGTATTTAGCACCGCCCCCAGGGACACCTCAACCGCCGATCAGCTGCTCAACCTCTGCCAGGGAACAGACAGCGTGTCAGATTACAGCCTCCGTTTCCGCACTCTGGCGGCATCTGCTGGTTGGAACGAGAAAGCGCTGCTGGCAGTATATCGCAAGGGATTAAAGCAGGAGCTTCGGATGGCAATGGCCACGTATGACGATTCTCTGGGGTTGGAAGCTTTCATCCAGAGATCCATCCATGTTTCTCAACACCTGGCAGCCTGCGAGGCTCCTGAGGCTGAAACAGCTCCAGCAGCGTGTTATCAGCTCCTGAACCCGAACCCATGCAGCTTGGAACACAGCAGCTGTCTCAGCAGGAAAGGGAGCGCCAGTCGGCCTCCTCGTCGGACGGTGAGTGCTGTTATGCTGTTCTCTGAAATTACTCACCTGTCTATGCTCACCGTCACCTTGGTAACCCCCGCTCTCTCTCTGTCTGCCACAGCCCTAGTCGACTCTGGCTCCGCGGGGAACTTCATCTCCCAGGCGTGTCTAGAACGCCTTCAGCTATGCCGGCAGAGGGGATCTCAGGAATTGGCTGTCCAGACCATCCAGGGACGACCTTTAGGAAAAGGCAAGATTAAATACTGTACTCCACTCATCGTCCTCCAAGGTGCTACACCAAGAGGAAATACAACCAGCCAAGCACTCCCCCGTGTGTTCCTGGGACCCGTGCGACATCTTGGAGTGGAGCCCCGCATGCCGGCAGAAATGTTTACTTCCACTCCCAACTCCCATCCGCACAACCTTGACCCTCTCAGCAACTCAGGTGGAAGGAGCTCCCCAGCCAGTTCAGGTGGAGATCCCACAGGAATATCATGCCTTCACTAACATCTTCAGTGAGGAGGCCGCCACTCAGTTACCCCCACACCGGCCGTGGGACTGTGCCATCAACCTGATACCAGGAGCCAAGCTGCCGAAGGGTCAGGTTTACCCCCTCTCAGCCCCGGAACATCGAGCAATGGAGGGTTACATCCAACAGGCCCTCCAACAGGGCTTTATCACCCAGTCTTCCTCCCCGGCAGCGTCTAGCTTCTTTTTTGTGGAAAAGATGGATGGGGGATTGCGGCCATGCATCGACTACAGGGGCCTGAATGCACAGATCTCTCCGCTTCCATATCCACTCCCACTGGTCCCAGCAGCCCTAGAGGATCTGCGTGAGGCTCGCGTCTTCACCAAGTTGGATCTCAGAAGTGCGTATAACTTGGTGCGCATCCGTAAGGGTGATGAGTGGAAGACGGCGTTCATTACCCCCTCTGGTCATTATGAATACCGGGTCATGCCGTACGGTCTTTCCATTGCTCCAGCGGTCTTTCAGAACTTCATGAACAAGGTTTTCCGTCCCTTCCTCCACCGGTTCGTGATAGTATACATTGACAACATCCTGATCTATACCAGGACGCTGCGAGAACATCACGACCATGTCACCCAAGTCCTAAAACTGCTGCGGGAACACCGGCTATATCTCAACCTCCCCAAATGTGAGTTCCATCGTTAGGAGGTACAGTTCCTGGGTTACGTCATCGACGCAGCAGGTATCAGAATGGACGAGAGGAAGGTGACGGCAGTATGGGACGGGATGGTTCCCACTTTGATCAAGGAGCTCTAGAGGTTTCTAGGATTCGCTAACTTCTACCGCCGGGTTATAGGCGGCGTCAGCCTGGTTACTGCTCCACTCACATCCCTCCTGCGGGGAAAAGCCAAGACTCTCTCCTGGACCCCAGGAGCACAGAGGGCCTTTGAGAAGTTACGCAAAAGGTTCTGTGCCGCTCCGCTTCTCCACCATCCTGACCCCCAGCTCCCATTTGTCGTCGAGGTGGATGTGTCGTCCACGGGCGTAGGGGCCACCCTCTCCCAGCAGTCGGGGAATCCCCCTTGGCTCCACCCCTGCGCCTATTTGTCAAAGAAGCTGTCCTCGGCTGAACAGAACTATGATATTGGGAACCGAGAGCTCCTAGCCATCAAGCTGGTCCTGGAAGAGTGGAGACACTGGCTGGAGGGGGACATTCATCCATTCACTGTCATCACAGATCACAAGAACCTCCAGTACCTCCGTGAGGCCAAGCGTTTAAACCCCCGTCAGGCACGATGGGCTCTCTTCTTTACCCGGTTTAAGTTCAGTATTACCTACCAGCCAGGGTCGAAGAATGGTAAGGCTGATGCGCTTTCCAGGGTTAATGGGCCTGAAGAACCCGCCGGCCCATCTTGCCTCCTACGCTCATCCTGGGGGGCAGCTCATTATCAGATAATGACCTGAGGTGGAAATTCTGTGCTTCTACTTGGTTTCACATGATTTATATTCATTGGAAACATGTTTTTTTATTTCACCGACTTATTCTAAAACTACATACTTTAAGCTGTCTAAAGATATATTTTTTTATTTCCGTGTGTCAGATAGTTAGCCGAGTTTCAGCGCTTTTTAATGACGTGTTTCTAAACAAAGATCACACAGACAAAGGCGACAGACGGGAGGACTTCTGGCAAGATGGCGGGCTGAACACGTAATCTCACTAAGCGGCTTAGTTATCTCCCATTTTCTAATATGAAAGAAATGTAATTCTCAATTACCCCTACCCAGAGTGATATTTAAGTTTTGTGTTACTGTTACTGGCCTCCAAAATGCGAAAATCTCAACAGACAACTCACCCAAGGATTGTTATTCCTCCGGTTTAGCGTGTGGCTCAAACTTCAGCTTCAGAAATGGAAACAGAGACTGATCCATTAGAAAAACGACGTGATTCCTCTCACTTTACACCCACTAAAACACACACGTCGAGTAAGCTAAAATCTCAAGAAGAAGACATCACTAACGCTACTCTGCTGCAAGCCATTACTTCCCTGACTGCTCGCTTCGACTCACAAGACGAAAAGCTAGAAGAAATGGCGAACCAAATGCGAAGCAACAGCATAATGATAGCGGAGATCTCCAAAGCTGTCTAATTTAACTCTGATGAGATTAAAGAATGCAAAGAATAGTGCAACGAGATGAGCAAATCGGTCCTGAAACTAACTGCTGCACAGAATGACCTGGAAAACAGGACATCAGATCTTGAACGATATAAGAGAAGATGGAATCTCCGGATCAACGGCATGAAGGAAAAGTCTGAAGAGGATGCCCGCAGCGAGGTGATTGGCCTGATTGCTGAAATTGCTCCGCACTTGGTACAGAAATTGGATGATATTATTGACACAGTGCACCGGATCGGTAAGAAGGAGCCAGGAAGACCAAGACAGATCATTGTACAATTAACAATGCGGAAATACAGGGACGAAATATGGAAATCAGCTAAAAACTCTTCTATCTGCCTAAACCATGTAGTCAGATTTGTGGAAGACTTCACGAAGGAGGACCGAAACGCCCGTGCGGTTTTGTGGCCACTGATTGCTCAAGCGCGTAAAGAAGGGAAAAAAGCGTACTACAGAGGCCCATTTGGTTATATTGAAGGAAGGTGCATTGACCCAACAAAACCCTGCACTTGAACTTTCTTATGGGTAGGATGGTGTGAGAGATGATAATTTGGAGAAATACTAGGTTGCGAGGTATGTACTTGGTTAGTTGTCACCCAGTTAGTACATATCTGTTTTGAGTTTGCAATCAGTGTTTGTTTGTTTTCTACTTTTATAAGTTTTTTATGTTTCCAGTTAAGTTACCGTTTTCATTACTCTCTTTAAATGTTCGGGGCATACAAAACAAGGTCAAAAGAAAGGCTATGTTTTTATTTTGTAAATGAACTGGTTTGCATTATATTTTTTTTACAAGAGACACACTCTACGGTTGCTGATGCTGCTTTTTGGTCGAGTCAGTGGGGAGATAAAGTGTTACTAAGCCACGGATCCTCCCACTCTGCAGGAACTGCGATCTTATTTAACAACTGTCCAGGGAAAGTTATCTCCGTCAAAACTGATTTTAATGGACATTGGGTTGCAATTGTTGTGGATATTGAATCCATCTTTTTTATTTTTATTAATATTTATGGTTATAATAATGTAAAACAAAATCAGCAGCTTTTTGCTTATGTTTCTTGTTTAGTTTGTGATTTCAAGAAGTGATTCCCAACAGATAATATTGTTATAGGTGGAGACTTTAATGTTACACCAGAGGAAACTCTTGACAGACATCCACCTAAAAGTAGTACCCCTCAACTAAACTCTATGATTACAAATTTTTGCAATAATCTTAAAGTATTGGATGTATGGAGACATCTTAACCCTAACACCAAACAGTTTTCTTGGTTTAGACCCAATGCCTCTAGCAAATAGAGGATCGACTATTGGTTAATTTCAGATAATTTGTTACATTTCGTTAAGCATTGCATTATTTCACCAGCACCTCTAACAGATCACTGTGCTATTACCTTGGATGTTGTGCCAACATGTAAAATTTCACATAGTAAGGGATATTGGAAGTTTAATTCTGATTTGCTTGTAAATGAGGGATTTTGTGGTAAGATAAAAGATTTAATTAGAGACATTGAAAATAATAATGACTTCAGTTCTCATAAAGCCAGGTTGGAGTTCTTTAAATTTGAAATTTGTGAATTTTCTATAAACTATAGTAAAATGCTTGCCAAAATAAGAAGACAAAATGAACACAAAATTATATCTGAAATTAATAAGTACTGCAGTAAAATTTCTCTGAGTAGCTCAGAAAAAAGTAATTTTATTTATCTTCAAACACAACTGGATAACTTGTACATTAAAAAAGCTAAAGGTGCATACATTCGCTCAAAAGCCAAGTGGATGGAAGAGGGAGAGAAGAGCACGTCCTATTTTTGTAGGTTAAAAAAAAAAAGACGGCAATCAAAAAACAGTATTGTTTCCCTAATGGTAAATGATGTTGAAAATACTGATCCTAAAATAATAAGCAAAGAAATACATAATTTCTACAGTGACTTGTATTTGTCTAATTTTTCTCCAAAGGAGTGTGATGACTTTTTGAAAAAATTATAAATTTTATTCCTAAGATTGACAATGAATTAAGAGATCTTTGTGATGCACAATTATGTATGGAAGAACTCGATTTAGCTGTACAGAAACTCAAATCAAACAAATCGCCTGGTCCTGACGGCCTTACAGGAAATTTTTATAAATTTTTTTGGAATGATTTGAAAATGTTACTGTTTAATGCCCTTATTGAATCTATTGAAGATGGTTCATTGGGCCCCACAATGAGTCAAGGCTTGATTACATTAATCCCCAAACCAGATAAAGATCATAGATTTTTAGATAATCTCCGCCCAATCACTTTACTTAACAGTGACTATAAAATTTTCACACGTCTTTGTCAATCGATTGAAAAAAAGACTTAATGGAGTAATGAGGTTCAATCAGGATTTCTTAAAGAAAGATCCATTCACAATAATGTAAGGCTAGTAATGGATATAGTAGAATACAATCACTTGATAGAGGATGATGGATATATTCTTTTTTTAGACTTTAAGAAAGCCTTTGACACGTTAGAACATAGGTTTTTATTTAAAGCTTTAGAAAGCTTTGGTTTTGGTGAGCACTTTGTCAATATTATAAAAATGATCTATAAAGGTATGAACAGTTCTATTTTTCCTTCCTTATGGTACATCACAAAGATTTCCTGTTAGTCGTGGAATAAGGCAGCGATGCCCTCTGTCCCCTCATTTGTTCATTTTGGCTGCGGATTTGTTGTCTACTTTAGTTATTCATGATCAAACTGTACAAAAATTAAAAGTATTTGATAAAAGTATAGCAATTAGTCAATTGGCAGACGATACTACACTGTTCTTAAAAAACAAAGACCAAATTCCTCTGGCTATCTCATTAGTTAATGTTTTTTCTAAGGCATCAGGACTCCAGTTGAATCTAAGTAAATGTGGACTTCTTGCCCTACATCAGAGTGATGGTGCTTGTTTGCATAATATTCCGGAAAAAGATAAAGTGAAATATCTAGGCATTATAGTTACCAAAGACCAGAAAATAAGTACGAAAGAAAATTTTGATAATAACTTGCAAAAAGCAAACTGAATATTAAATTGCTGGTTACAAAGAGACATTTCCATTTTTGGCCGAATCTTGCTAACGAAAGTTGAATATTTATCAAGACTGATTTATCCCGCTCTTTCTTTGGCTCCTCCCTCAAATTTCATTAAAATATGTTCCCAAAAAATGTATAATTTTATTTGGAAGCACAAAGCCCATTATATAAAAAAAAGCAGACACTACAAAATCCTATGAACAAGGTGGTTTGAATGTAATTGAATTTGAAAACATGAATATTTTGTTAAAACTTAAATGGTTAAAAATGTTTCTATGTAAAGAAGATTTTTGGTTTACAGTTCCATCAGCTTTGTTTCAAGAACTTGGTGGAATTAAATTTTTTCTCAAATGTGATTTTGATTTATCTAAACTCCCAGTGAAACTATCAACATTCCATCAACAAGTACTCTTATTTTGGAAATTGGCACATACACACAATTTTACACCTCATAATGCTTCAATTTGGAACAACAAATATATATACTGCACAGGAACAGGTCTTTATGCTATAAGAATTGGTTAAACAGAAGTATATGTTCAATAAGAGATCTAATGGATGAACAGGGTAACATTTTAGACTATAATGCTTTTACTTTGAAAGATGTGTCACCCGAAAGAGTTTTTCACTGTTGTAAATGCAATACCTTCTGGCATAAACATGCTGATGAGATGCTCTCTTTCTTATACTGAAGTTAAACCAGATCTTCCAGCCTTATATATTAGAGATATGCAATTAAAAAGTGATAACAAATATATAAGACAGGTAATTTTAAATACCTGTTATCCCTGTCAAATTAAAAGAAACAAATTAGATCATATGTTTGAGAAGAATACTGTGATTTATCTTAGAACAGCTTATTTGAAATTTCCTGTTCCTCCTAAAGCTAAAGAAATACACTTCAAAATTTTAAATGAGATTTATCCTTCTTACAAATTCCTAAATCAGAAATTTAATATAGAAATTGTCCCCTGTTCCTTTTGTAAAAGCCATTCTGAAGACAAGGATCAGATCTTTCTCTTATGCAATTTCTCCAAACTCTTCTGGATATCAATTCAGGACTGGTTGATAGAAAAAGAGGTGGTTGTTGATAGTTTTGTTTTTTCTTTACATCATATTTTATTTGGAGTACCCAAAGACTGTTGTGTTAATTCTTTTTTGCTTAATAACATTGTAATATTAGCAAAATATTTCATTCATAAATGTAGATTCTTTAAATCCCCCCCACTACTTATTATATTCAAAAATGACTTAAAATGTTTTTCCAAAGCCCTTAATAAGATGAAAGGTCAGAGTGCTATGAAGCTGCTTTATTTATTGACATCATTTAATTTATTGTGATACTGCCCCATATATTTATCTTTATTTAAATTTTTCTTTCTTTCTTCTTTTACGCACTATTTAAGTTCATGTAAATTATAATTTTTAAGATTAAGATTTTTATCTATTTATTTCTTTATTTTTTCTAAGTATACTGTGTTGAGCCTGTAATACTTATCTACACTGTAAATGTATATTTGCCTTTTGTTGTTTATGTACTTTTGTATTCAATAAAAAAAAAAAAAAACAAAGGCGACAGAGGGCGCACCTGAAATTATTTAATTCATTTAAAAGAAAAATGTTTTGTTTATATAGTGAGCATACACAAATAAAAGTAGACCATTTACAGATTTAAATGATGTATTACTATTACATGTTTGATCAAAAATGCATGTTTGGGCGCCGGCGGCAAATCAGACTCCGTCTGATCCAGTGTGGCAGGGGAGTAGATATAGAACTGTGAGACCGCAGTGCAGACCACAGCATACTCTGATACCTTAAACGACGACCATGTCTATATGATAATATCATTGAGTCTGTTTTGATTTTTTTAAATGTGCGAGAAAGGATAGGACGACAATTCCAATCACGATGTTTTGCTGGTTCAGTTGTCCATAGAACACAGCCACAGAAGGTGATGGTGTAGTACGTTATAAAGGTGCTTTGCATGACGAATTCCGTTAAGAGAAAACTGTGAGTTCTTGGAGCATCCAGCAAGCGGGCAGGAACTCCAAACGATTGGGCAAGGGTAATAACCCTATGCACATGAAAGATACGGGCGATCAGTTGAAGCCCTAAAGGAAGATCATAGACAGAGTTCTGGATGGAATCTAGCCACATTCCATCTGGGGAGAACATGTCAGCGTGGTGCAGAATGTCAATCACCGGTCTGAGCGTGTCCTCATCAGTTTCCCAAACGAATTCGTCATTTTCTGGAGGAAACCTGAACCATTTACGGGATTCACGATGGCACAGTTGACTTAAAGGACCAATAGTCTGCTCCAGGCACCACAGGCAAGTATTGGGATAAAGAAAGGCAAAACAAGCATTGCAGGGACCTCTTAAGGTGTCAAAGTTGAAGCGATACCCCTCAGCACATGCTTCGATGTATGCACACATGCGTTGATGCAGACGCCTCCCATGTTCACCAGCTGCCATGTTCCTGCACACAGCATAAAATACACACAACAACAACATGATTTATATGATATAATCAAAGGATCAGAATTTAAGCGTAGAAAGGGTTTAGTGCTTTTAGTTATAAGGAAACGTTTGTTACAGTCATTTTTTCTCATTGACTAGGGCCATAATCCCTCCATCCAAATTCACATAGATGTTTTGATCCATATCTGTGGAGATGTTTTCTGTAGAAGACCCTTCACCTGTAATTTTATACACTGGGAGCTGTACGTATTGTCTAAACAATGGCAAGGAATTCCACAACAGATAAAACATGCCACGGCTGCAAGGATTATTAAAATTGTAGTCCCAGTCTGACCCTATTCTACTCTATTTATTAGTATATTATGTTAATTATACTTGGAGTAAATAGGTAACATGAGTTTGATTAAAATATGGGCTAAATAGGTTAAATTAAGCTACTTCATTGTATCTAATAGGCTCTATACTAATTGTTAGGTCAATTTGTTGGATTAATATAAAAAGCTAAACTATAAAAGCTAAGCTTAGCTAGCCGGCTAGTTACCCATGCTAATGTCGCTAAATAATTACTTTTTTACTTTTCGAGTCTTCTACTAAATAATCTACAATATTCTAACATAATTATTTAGACGACTTACCAGGTACCTGAATGAAGAAATGTTCATGAAGAGAAGTTTTTATTTAATTTTTCTTAGTTGCTGCTAATCGCTGTTGCTTCTTGCTGCTGTTTGTTTGTTTAGTGGTTGTCAAGGCGATACTAGAATTTTTATGTAGATCATAGGAGCGATTTTGTTCACATCACTCTGGTCACATTACTAGCTGGACACATGAGTCCCAAAGCACTTAAAGCACAAACACACTGCAAAATATTATTTTAATACAAAATTACCTTCAAATATCAATCTAGAAAAATGGCCCTGAATCCTGTATGTACACAAAACAGACAAATGAATCTCATTTTAAATGCTTTCAGTGATTCTACATTCTGTTTATATGAAGTGTTTCCACAGTTTGCATTTTAATTGCATGTTTTTTGTGTTTTTTCCTACGAGGACATTGTATTTTGCCTGATAGTAGTAGGGCCACATGTTTGATCTAAAATAATGAAAGTGATGAGAATGAATTCTTTGTACAAATAATCTTGTTAAAAAAAAAGTCAGCAACACACACACACACACACACACACACACACACACACACACACACACACGTGAACACGTCATTGTACATTCAGTAACGTGGTCATTTTTTAAAAACATATGCACAGAGTCGTTAAAGGTTCATAATATAAATAATAAAAAATTACCTTAACATTTAAATATCGAAAAATGGCCCTGAATCCTGTATGCAGGGGCGTAGATTACGGCAACATTCGGCACTTTTTATAAAAAGTAAATTCGTCCCCTCACTTTTTTAGTGGAGAGTTGTGTTCACGACATGTTGAGGTTTTAATGGAGCAATGTATATACAGGGAGTGCAGAATTATTAGGCAAATGAGTATTTTGACCACATCATCCTCGTTATGCATGTTGTCTTACTCCAAGCTGTATAGGCTGGAAAGCCTACTACCAATTAAGCATATTAGGTGATGTGCATCTCTGTAATGAGAAGGGGTGTGGTCTAATGACATCAACACCCTATATCAGGTGTGCATAATTATTAGGCAACTTCCTTTCCTTTGGCAAAATGGGTCAAAAGAAGGACTTGACAGGCTCAGAAAAGTCAAAAATAGTGAGATATATTGCAGAGGGATGCAGCAGTCTTAAAATAGCCAAGCTTCTGAAGCGTGATCATCGAACAATCAAGCGTTTCATTCAAAATAGTCAACAGGGTCGCAAGAAGCGTGTGGAAAAACCAAGGCGCAAAATAACTGCCCGTGAACTGAGAAAAGTCAAGCGTGCAGCTGCCAAGATGCCACTTGCCACCAGTTTGGCCATATTTCAGAGCTGCAACATCACTGGAGTGCCCAAAAGCACAAGGTGTGCAATACTCAGAGACATGGCCAAGGTAAGAAAGGCAGAAAGTCGACCACCACTGAACAAGACACACAAGCTGAAACGTCAAGACTGGGCCAAGAAATATCTCAAGACTGATTTTTCTAAGGTTTTATGGACTGATGAAATGAGAGTGAGTCTTGATGGGCCAGATGGATGGGCCCGTGGCTGGATTGGTAAAGGGCAGAGAGCTCCAGTCCGACTCAGACGCCAGCAAGGTGGAGGTGGAGTACTGGTTTGGGCTGGTATCATCAAAGATGAGCTTGTGGGGCCTTTTCGGGTTGAGGATGGAGTCAAGCTGAACTCCCAGTCCTACTGCCAGTTTCTGGAAGACACCTTCTTCAAGCAGTGGTACAGGAAGAAGTCTGCATCCTTCAAGAAAACATGATTTTCATGCAGGACAATGCTCCATCACACACGTCCAAGTACTCCACAGCGTGGCTGGCAAGAAAGGGTATAAAAGAAGAAAATCTAATGATATGGCCTCCTTGTTCACCTGATCTGAACCCCATTGAGAACCTTTGGTCCATCATCAAATGTGCGATTTACAAGGAGGAAAACAGTACACCTCTCTGAACAGTGTCTGGGAGGCTGTGGTTGCTGCTGCACGCAATGTTGATGGTGAACAGATCAAAACACTGACAGAATCCATGGATGGCAGGCTTTTGAGTGTCCTTGCAAAGAAAGGTGGCTATATTGGTCACTGATTTGTTTTGTTTGGTTTTGAATGTCAGAAATGTATATTTGTGAATGTTGAGATGTTATATTGGTTTCACTGGTAAAAATAAATAATTGAAATGGGTATAAATTAGTTTTTTGTTAAGTTGCCTAATAATTATGCACAGTAATAGTCACCTGCACACACAGATATCCCCCTAAAATAGCTAAAACTAAAAACTACTTCCAAAAATATTCAGCTTTGATATTAATGAGTTTTTTGTGTTCATTGAGAACATGGTTGTTGTTCAAATTAAATCCTCAAATAAAATTAATCCTCAAAAATACAACTTGCCTAATAATTCTGCACTCCCTGTAAATGCAGAGTTATTTAAAATTCAAAGAGACAAGATAGTCTATACATGACGTTCACGTATCCATAGCAATCAGTCACTCATTTGTCACGTCATCACGCACCCTATAGTATTGTAGCTCGAGTCGCATCCGCGGTTCCGCGCGCGATCCAACATTCGGTTCACTAATTTTTTACAAAAAAGTCAAGTTGCATATGGTATCCGAATTGTGTTGCACAATGTTTAGTAACTCTGCCTGTTGGTCTTGTTGAATAATTAGCAAGTTTTAAAGATTTAAAGAATTATAAGGAAAAATAGCTGCTTGGACAAACTTTCACTTTTTTCTGTGTATTTTCTTTAAACTCTTTTATAACGTCTTTTGTTTTAACAAGTGTTTTATCAAAACCCTTGCAATAAGAAATAAGATAATGTTGAAGTGAGATTTTACAGCATGTTTAACTCTGTGTGTCACGGTTTGTACACGGAGAGACGAGGATGACGAATAGTAACATTAAAGATGTGATTTTAATAATAAGGAGCAGGTAAATCACACATACATACAACATAGTAAAGACTATAACTGACAATGACTGAAGACAGGGGTGATGAGTATAAATAGAGTCCGGGTGAACAGACAGGTAAAGACGGGAAACAAACATGGTGGATGACGGCCTGCAAAGGATGATGGGTAATGTAGTCCGGTGAATGAGGGTAGATGACAGGGGAAACGTTACAGTATGCTGATAGGAAAGATCTTTATTTGATGGGGGTGCTCTTTCATTATTGCACTAATTTTACGTTTTTATGTGTTGTTAAGAATGAGCAAGAAACAGACAGCCTAGGTTTGTCAGGGCAGATTCAGGATGTCACACAAGAAACTTTACAGGTGAAACCAGATGTGGCTTTTAACACCTGGCACAAAATACAATTTGAAATATGTAAACAATATACTCTTAGCACCATTAAAAGGACATCTTTGTACTTTATACTCAAAAAGGTACGCATTACTACCCTAGAGTACCAATGTGTACCTTAATGTACAACTATACATTTTTGGGGTAAATAAGGTACAAATATGTCCTTTTAAGGGTACTGTTCCAGTGGCAAGCTACTGTATTTCTTTCGTTCTTTCTGTTTTATAATCATATATATTTATGAAGCATATAAAGCAAAAAAATTATAATTAAAAATAAAACCTGTCAATTACACAAGGGTTAACTGAAAAAAAATAACAGGTAACACTAGACATTTCGTCCCCCCCACTTTTGAAATGATGGCTACCCCCCTGCCTGTATGTACTGTAGATGTTTTGTTTGAAGTATTGTGATCATGAAGATGAAATCCAGCAGGTTATTTGGGTTTGTACTGAGTGATAGTTGTTTCATAAACACCTTCTTATAAAATCCAACTCAAATTTAAATAAAAATTCACTCTAAATATGTAAATCAGCGGCGTCTCACCATCACATCATCCACCACCGGAGTGCAGGAGGAGGAGATGATAGTGTAATGATCAGTGTAATTACTGTAAACATATAAATGCTGCGGTGACTCCCGTGTGTAATGCTGCATCATGCATGAGGATTACGCCAATTGAAGATTAAGGAGAGAAAGAGTCTCCAGGGACCTTGATGATTTCTTGACAACAGGTTGTTTCTAGTGGGAAATGGCAGACAGGGAAATACTTTATATAAAAATTATAATCATAATCAACTTTTTCACAAAGACCTTCTTTGGATATAATATAATTCTTTTAAATCTCATGCTATAGGTCTGGTATCTGCCCCTGATGCCATAATGTCTGTCATTTTGGATGTTATTATTAGGGTGGGTAGTCGATACATCAGGTTTCCCTTCACTGTGCAAGAACAGGCTGAAATTAAAATGCACTTTGCAGCAATGTTCAGTTTTCCAAATGTAATCAAAACAATTGACTGCACTCATATTTCTGTAAAGACTCCGTATGAAAAATGAATTTGTTTATGTCAATAAAAAGCATGTGCTTTCTGTTAAAGTGCAAGTCATATGTGACTCTAACACGACCCTCACAAACATTGTGGGATGTTGACCTTCTTCAGCATATGATTCCTTTATCCTGACACATAGCAGTGTAGGGAACAGACTACAGGCAGCTGCAGGACGTGATGACTGGCTTCTTGTTGAGTTTAACATGTAGAAATTGTAAACATTGTCCTGATGTAGTCTATAATATGACAGGTGACAGAGGCTCTCTGAAGACCCATCAGACTCTCCTCACCTCCTGAAATGCAGATGTGTAGCTCTGGATGTCTCAGGTGGCAGACTTCTATACCACCCCTGGGTGTCATTTTTTATGTTATTATTAAGGTGCAACCCAGTGTCACAGCATTTCGTGATATAGTCATGAAATGTAATCTATTGACTCGTGTTCATGGACACGAATTTCCTTCTTTGTTTTTTTGTGTCATTCAGCACGACTTTCCATCTAATGTATTTCAATACGATGTATTTTTCGTGCCTCCGCCACATTTTTTTTCTGCCACTGGCCACCACAGAAGCTGTATTGCTTTTTTTTCCTCATTTGTTATTCGTATTTTAAATATTCTTCAAGCATGATCACTCAACATTTAATTAGGAGATTTGATTCTTGTTTTTAATGCTTTTTATTCTGTAAGCTACTTGGAATTATAAAGCATCATCAGTGGTTGCTTCGAATCAAAATATAATAAATATATTCTCCCGGTAAATTAACAAGTCTGCACAAAGTGATGACCCAAGTGTTTGTGGTCCACAGCGCACCCCTGAAAGTTACGATTCTGCTGTTTGTGATCAACAAACTAAAAACAGTCAAGGCAGCAAAGGAATAAAGGTAAACTCTGTTTTTAATACTCTGAAATCTTTTCATGTTTGCCAGCCTGGTCTCCCACCTTGTTTAGGCCATGACATTTTTTAGGGTGTCTTAGCCTATGATATTGCATTGTACTTGAAGTATTTTATTAAAAATAAAGCAGTCAAAGGAACTGATGTGTGCACAAAGCCATGTGCTGTCAACTCAGAGGTGCCCAAGCTTTCCAGACAAGCTGTTCAGAATTGGAATTTCTTAAGGTTGCTTCCTGTTTTAATTGGTAACAAAGTGCAAAATCCAGATGATGTGTGGCAGCTAACTCTCCGGCTTAAAGATATTGTTGATTTGATTTGTGCACAAAAGATTTCATCAGCACAGGTATCTTATCTTGACATTCTAATCCAAGAATACTTGGAATCAAGAAAGTCTTTATTTCCGGAGTGTCCACTAAAACCAAAACATCACTTTTTGAGGCACTACCCAGCACTAATTTTTAAATTTGGCCCTTTAATTAGATTGTGGACAATGCAATTCGAAAGCAAACACAGCTACTTCAAGAGATGTGCCAGGCATTTGAAAAATTTCAAAAACATCTGCCTAACATTATCTGAAAGACATCAGATGTTTCAAGCATATCTTTCAGCTAGACCAGGATGCAGTCAGCTTCTGCATGTCAAAGACTGTTGCACTTTTTACCCCAACCTTTACAGTGAATCAATTAAACATGCAGTGCGAGAGTTTAGCTTTTCAGAAGTTAATACTTGTGTATCCACAGCCATAATGTACAGAGGTACGTCATATAAAAAGGGTCTTTTCCTTGTGTTGAAAAATGGTGAGTCCACTGAGTTTGGAGAACTACTTATTATTTTATTTCAAAATGATGCAGCTGTGTATTTTGTAAAGGAAATGCATAAAGCTGACTATCATTCTGAATACCATCTGTACTCTGTCACAAAACAAAGTACCAGGGTGCAATGTCTTAGCAGTAATGACTTGGTGGATTTTTATCCATTATCATCATACATTATTAATGGGCACAAAGTCATTCCACCGAAACACAGTGTGCTGTCGGAATAAAAAATGTTTTGGGCACAGTGGTGAAAAAACAAAACTGATATATTATGTGAACATATGCAGGACTATGCAAAGGTCTTAGAAACCTTGCTATTTTAACCTTCCAAAAATGGTTTTGAGCCAGCTATTTATATATTTCGCTGTAGTGTATCAGTAGGAAATATCAATTTACATTTCCAAACATTTCAACAAATTTTAATAATCCAGTGAAACTTTTGTATGAACATAGAGTCTGGCATCAGTTGCTGCACAAAAAGATGTGAACTCGCCATCATCTAGTTCATCTGCAATTATATGAAGAAACAGATAAAAACTGCTAACTGAAATATGCTTTAAGAAACCTACCTGCAAAACCTGAAAATCGATGTGCAAGTGTACTTGGGAGAACAGCCGTTTTAATTGCAATAGGTGGACACAGATATAGATTTTATTTAATTAATAGAAGTTCATTGATAAATAAATCTATTTATTATTATTAATTTTAAAGGCTTTCCAGAGGTGACTAAAGATATTTTAGAAGAGACTTTGCATTCTCTAGGCGTGGAGACCTATGATGATTTCAAGTTTATAGAGTAGGATGATTTGCTGTCAGTGTTGAGGCCAGTTCAAGCCCGAAAAGTAATTGCTGCTTGGAAACTGAGATGTACAGTGAGGAAAATAAGTATTTGAACACCCTGCTATTTTGCAAGTTCTCCCACTTAGAAATCATGGAGGGGTCTGAAATTGTCATCGTAGGTGCATGTCCACTGTGAGAGACATAATCTAAAAAAAAAAAATCCAGAAATCACAATGTATGATTTTTTAACTATTTATTTGTATGATAAAGCTGCAAATAAGTATTTGAACACCTGAGAAAGTCAATGTTAATATTTGGTACAGTAGCCTTTGTTTGCAATTACAAAGGTCAAACGTTTCCTGTAGTTTTTTACCAGGTTTGCACACACTGCAGGAGGGATTTTGGCCCACTCCTCCACACAGATCTTTTCTAGATCAGTCAGGTTTCTGGCCTGTCGCTGAGAAACACAGAGTTTGAGCTCCCTCCAAAGATTCTCTATTGGGTTTAGGTCTGGAGACTGGCTAGGCCACGCCAGAACCTTGATATGCTTCTTACAGAGCCACTCCTTGGAAGACCCAGCCTTGACCCATCTTCAATGCTCTAACTGAGGGAAGGAGGTTGTTCCCCAAAATCTCGCAATACATGGCCCCGGTCATCCTCTTCTTAATACAGTGCAGTCGCCCTGTCCCATGTGCAGAAAAACACCCCCAAAGCATGATGCTACCACCACCATGCTTCACAGTAGGGATGGTGTTCTTGGGATGGTACTCATCATTCTTCTTCCTCCAAACACGTTTAGTGGAATTATGACCCAAAGGTCAAATTTTGGTCTCATCTGACCACATGACTTTCTCCCATGACTCCTCTGGATCATCCAAATGGTCATTGGCAAACTTAAGACGTGCCTGGACATGTGCTGTTTAAGCAGGGGAACCTTCCGTGCCATGCATGATTTCAAACCATGACGTCTTAGTGTATTACCAACAGTAACCTTGGAAACGGTGGTCCCAGCGCATTTCAGGTCATTGACCAGCTCCTCCCGTGTAGTTCTGGGCTGATTTCTCACCTTCCTTAGGATCATTGAGACCCCATGAGGTGAGATCTTGCATGGAGCCCCAGTCCGAGGGAGATTGACAGTCATGTTTAGCTTCTTCCATTTTCTAATGATTGCTCCAACAGTGGACCTTTTTTCACCAAGCTGCTTGGCAATTTCCCCGTAGCCCTTTCCAGCCTTGTGGAGGTGTACAATTTTGTCTCTAGTGTCTTTGGACAGCTCTTTGGTCTTGGCAATGTTAGTAGTTGGATTCCTACTGATTGTATGGGGTGGACAGGTGTCTTTATGCAGCTAACGACCTCAAACAGGTGCATCTAATTTAGGATAATAAATGTAGTGGAGGTGGACATTTTGAAGGCAGACTAACAGGTCTTTGAGGGTGAGAATTCTAGCTGATAGATAGGTGTTCAAATACTTATTTGCAGCTGTATCATACAAATAAATAGTTTAAAAATCATATATTGTGATTTCTGGATTTTTTTTTTAGATTATGTCTCTCACAGTGGACATGCACCTACGATTACAATTTCAGACCCCTCCATGATTTCTAAGTGGGAGAACTTGCAAAATAGCAGGGTGTTCAAATACTTATTTTCCTCACTGTAAGTCATGTTTTGCAGAACAGAATACTACTAGTTCCCAAACTTGCTTGCCTAAAACATTTAAAAGGTAATCAATATAAAAACATTTACATTGTGTTATTGACGATTCCTTTTTGTGTGTGTTTTTTGCAGGCCAGACTCTTGAAACCAGCAGCTCATCTGTTGGTTCATCACCAGGACATTCCACAACCTTGCAGTCTTTTTCACCCAGTAGTTTACAATCATTCTTTTCCAGCAGCTCCCATAGCCTTGATCTTGACTGAGTGGATACCTTTCTGATACAGTGGGAGAAGTTCCCAGAAGAACTGATGCAGGTATTGGAGAGAGAAAAACGACTAAGTCCAAGAATGAGAAGAGAAATGGTCCAGATTGTGGATGATGCGAAAAGGTCCTTCCCAAAGTAGAAAGCATTCTATTGAAGTTGCCAAAAAGATGGTGTCAAAATATCCTAAATCTCTGCAAGATGTAATAGAGGGAGATATGGTTGAGCCAGGGTACCATTCTTTAGTTAAGCAGTTGCAATATAGAATTGAAAATGTGAAGTGATCTACAACCCCTAAAATAAGAAAACGAAAGCATCGTGTTGATGAGTCTGACACCGACGAAATACCTCCAGAGCAGAGAGCAACAATCCAGGATACTTACCGGTGCATTAACTGGGATGTAAAATTCATGCCCCTTGGAGAGACCCCTGAGAGCCAGCAGGAAAAGAAAGAAAACCTTAAGATGATGTCTCAGCATCCTACTGTAAATCTACAAGAAGTTAAACGTCTAATGAAATTTACTCTCTACACACAGCGTAAATAAGTCAACCAGGGGCAAAATATAAAAAGCCTTTTGGAAGAGTGGCCGTTTTGGTTCAATGAACTTGGCATGACAGTTCACTTCAAGGAACTTACTGGAATTGGTCTTCAAGAAACGTTCACACGAAATCTGGATTTCAAGGCAAACGACTCTTAAACTACTTAAATATTGTTGGTGTGAAGAAAAACAAAAAGTTCTTACAGGCAGTGACAAAGTTTTAATTGATGAGGGGAGAGCTAATTGGTTGCTCTGAAAATGTAAAACAAATGTTGCTGCTTTTGCTGTCTTACTTTAACGAGAAAGATGATGCAGTGTTCTGCTACGTGGAGGACACATGCCTGGCAGGGGAAGTAGAGACGTTTATTTGACTCCCACCATTGTTGTGTGTGGTAAGTTCATATTTTCCCCCCATTTCTTTCAGTTTATCTGGTATTTCTTTTTATCTGTAATTTCTTTTTATAAGTTAATTAAAAAAATGTTCTTCTTAGGTCAGTCCTGCTTTTCTTCGAAGAGGTTTATGTTGTGTGTGGATCGGAACATTGTACTTGAAAACATCACCTCTTTCATCACTGCCTTCTGCTTGATGTTTGGGAGCTATTATTGCTTTAATATTCATTACCCATCAGAACTGGCGTCAACTCTGGAGTTTTTGCAGAGGTAGGTCTTTTTGGATAAACTTTATATGATTTTCACTTTATTGATTTGAAACAAATCTAAGGTAGCTCCTGCAGTGGCTTGGGGGCTAGGGCCCTTGTCACTTTGACTGTTTACCAATATAAAACTTTACTTTTTTTCACTAATTTCACTTTACAATACGATTTAGTTGGTAACATTAGTTAACTATGTTAGCATGAACTAACAATCAATAATACTTTTATAACATTTATAAATCTTAATATTCATTTCTAAATGTACTTATGTTTCATAATGTTGTATCTGTTAACATTAGTTAATCCACTGTGAACTAAATTGAACAATGAACAATTGCATTTCTAATTCAATTGTAATAGAATTAATATTCATAACATAACAGTAGCATTCCTGTATCAAAATTTACCCACGTTTGCATACCCTGTTCCAGCTTTAATGAGAGAATCATTAATATGTCGCATTCTCTTTATTGTATTGTGTATAGACAGTAGTACACATTACAAATTTATGTTAAGAAATTAGAGATGTATGTTTGCTGCTTTGTGGTTAATAAATCCTTCAAGGCACTTTAATGTGGTTTTTTTTTTTTTTGCTTTCATTACTTTTCATTACATTATATTACTTATCTTTTAAGGGATATCTACTTTGGTGTTTTAGTTTTTAGTTTTTAGTTTTTACAAGTACAGGATTATAAATTATAGCATAGTATAAGGAACCAAATTTCTTGTGCGTGTCCACACATGTCGCCAATAAACCTCATTTTGATTCTGATGAGATTTTCTGGAATGAAATATTTTATAAATAATCATTTTATTCAAATATATCTTGAATACAGTCATATTTCTCTATATTTGTAGCTGTTTGGCTAGGAGGGGTTTTCATTACTTTCTTTCTCTCATGTGAATCACCTTGACATGTCTTTGAGGAAGAATCTGAAATTATTATACCCAAGTTTTCCTATTCCTAGGAGACATTAAGTGCATAAACACATCTGTTATAAATAAATGTGTGTTTTGTAGAGATAAAACCGCAGCACTGTCCTCACAACGCCGCCTGGAGAGGAAGCTGAAAGAGATGACCATGACTCTGGATGAGGATAGGCAGCAGATCATTGAGCAAAGAGACCAGGTCTCTCTCTCTCTCTCTCTCTCTCTCTCTCTCTCTCTCTCTCTGATGCAAACTGTAACTGCTGACCTGCATTCATGTGCATTTTAAAATAAAGTGTATCCAGAAAGTATTTACAGCGCTTCACTTTTTCCATGTTGTGTTACAGCCCCATTCCAAAATGGATTAAATTTACAATTTTTCTCAAAATTCTACACACAATACCCCATACAGACAACGTAAAAGAACTTTGTTTGAAATCTCTGCAGAATCGCATGTATATAAGTATTCACAGCCTTTGCCATGACTATTAAAATTGAGCTCGGGTGCATCCTGTTTCCACTGATTATCATTGAGATGTTTCTACAACTTGATTGGAGTCCATCTGTAGTGAATGTAGGTCGGAGCACAAACCAAGCCATGAAGTCCAAGGAATTGTCTGTAGACCTCAGAGAGGATTGCATCAAGGCACAGATCTGGGGAAGGGTACAGAAAAATGTATGTATTATTGAAGGTCCCAATGAGCACAGTGGCCTCCATCATTCTTAAATGGAAGAAGTTTAAGCAATTGGGGAGAAGGGCCTTAGTCAGGGAGGTGACCAAGAACCTGATAGTTACTCTGTGAAAGAACTCCAGCGAGATAGGAGAACTTTCCAGGGGAACAACCATCTCTGCAGCACTCCATCAATCATGCCTGTATGGTAGAGCGGCCAGATGAAAGCCAATCCTAAGGCCCATGAAAGCCTAGTGTTTGCCAAAAGGCACCTAAAGGACTCTTCAACGCTAAAAATAGAAATATTGCTAAGATTAGAAATATGATGTCGTTACAGGATGCAGAAAAACTGGTTCATGCTTTTGTTACTTCTAGATTAGACTACTGTAACGCTTTACTGTCTGGGTGTGCGAGTAAGTGCATCAATAAGCTTCAGTTAGTCCAGAATGCAGCAGCAAGGGTCCTCACTAGATCTAGGAAATATGACCACATCACCCCTGTTTTAATCAGTCTACACTGGCTCCCAATCAAATCTCGCATTGACTATAAAATATTACTACTGACGTATAAAGCACTCAATGGTCTTGCACCGCAGTATCTGAGTGAACTTCTGTACCAGTATGATCCTCCACGCCTACTTAGATCAAAAGGTGCTGGCTATCTGTTGGTTCCTCAAATAATGAAGACTACAGCAGGGGGCAGATCTTTCTCTTATAAAGCCCCACAGTTATGGAACAGCCTTCCAATCAGTGTTCGGGACTCAGACACAGTCTCAGTGTTCAAGTCGAGGTTGAAAACGCATTTATTTAGTCAAGCCTTTTATCAGTAGATTTCTCTTAGGTAAAGGCACAGATCTGGAGGGAACATGGATATAGAGTGTTTGGTGAACTGGTATATTTGTATGCTGTCGTCCCTCACATTTACACGTTCACTCAGGTTTGTTGACGGTGGTGTGGTGGGTCGTCTCTTATCCCAGAGATCCCTCATGTCTGTGTTACCTTCTGGTTCTCCCTTTTAGTTATGCTGCCATAGCGAGTCTTGCCGGAGTCCAAACTGCACAGTGACATTAACTTTCGTACACCAATAGTTACACTTAATAATCCATATCCTTCTCTTCCCGTCACCCTCTCTCTCTCTCTCTCTCTCTCTCTCTCTCTCTCTCTCTCTCTCTCTCTCTTCGGTCGAGTTAAACATGCTCCTGAGGCTCCAGTGACCAGTGTTCCTGCCCTCTCCTCCTTGGATCTTCACACTTCTGTGCAGCTCGGGACGGTCTCTTAATTCGGAGTAGAACGGGTGCTTTGAGGACGGATTGGACTGTAGTTGGTGTCGGCGGTCTGCTGCACTGACTCGGGAGTGCAGTTTGCTTCTGATCATCATCACTGTACCCCACAACATTGTATATCTGCTTCAAATGGACATTTGGTGCAACCCAGATGAGGATGGGTTCCCTCTTGAGTCTGGTTCCTCTCAAGGTTTCTTCCTTATGCCATCTCGGGGAGTTTTTCCTTGCCACAGTTGCTCATCAGGGACAAACATACTTACAAAGAACATATTTATGTTTAATCACCACATTATCTGTGTAAAGCTGCTTTGAGACAATGTTCATTGTTAAAAGCGCTATACAAATAAAAATGAATTGAATTGAATTAAAAAAACAAAGCTTGAACTTTTTGCCTAAACACCAAGCATCATGTCTGAAGGAAACCAGGCACCACTTATCATCTGGCCAGTACCATACCTACAGTGAAGCGTGGTGGTGGCAGTATCATGCTGTAGGGATGGTTTTCTGGGGCAGGAACTGGGATGGCTAGAGCGCTCTGCTCCTCAGACTGGGGAAACAGTTAATCTTCCAACAGGACAACGACCTTAAGGTCACCGCCAAGATAACAAGGGAGTGTCTACTGGATTATCCTTGAATGTCCTTGAGTGGCCCAGCCAGAGCCCAGACTTGAGCACTGACACTCCCCGTCCAACCTGATGGCGCTCGAGAGGTTCTACAAAGAAGAATCGGAGAAACTGCCCAAAAATAGGTGCCAAGCTTGTAGCATCAAACTCAAAAAGACTTTAATTGGTGCCAAAGGTGCTTCAACAAAGTATTGAATACTTATCTACATGTGATTGATTTTTTTTTTTTTTTTTATTTATACATTTGCGAAGATTTCAAACACTTCTTTTATGTTGTCATTATGGGGAAGTTTTTTGTAGAATTTTAAGAAAAAATAATTCATTGAATGCACTTTGGGTGGCTGTAAGACTGTAACATAAATTTTGGAAAACAAAGTGCTGTGAATATTTTTCAGATGCACTGTAGTTGCCTATAATCAAAGATGTCATTTTTCCTATAGAAACCTTTTATACATCATTTTAAGCAAAGTGCAAAGTATTTCTTGAACTGAATCCTCGATTTTTACCGCTCTTTTATTCCCACAGTATCAATTTCTTCCTCACATATCTAGTCCCTTTCACACTGCACATATTTACAGAAAGTAAAAAGAAGCTATAATTTTGTGATGCCGCTAGGGGGCAAAATTGAGCAATGAACGCAGGTAATGTTGAAATGGCTTGATTCTTCATTAACTAAAACAGTTTTTACCACGTCTCAAAAATCTTTGGGGTTGCATTTCATATCGACTCACCCTCCCATTTTAATATTATGGGTAGTAATAATAATGGTAAAAAATAAAATAATAATAATAATAATAATAATAATAATAATAATTATTATTATTATTATTATTATTATTACTTTTATTATTATTATTATTGCTTCAATATTAAGTACATATTCAGCACTGGAGAGGGCAGTGTTTGCCATGAGGTTGGTGGTTTTCCATGCTGTAGAGACTTGTAAGTCCTTGACTTCAGCAGTCGTGGATTTTGCAGATTCTTTGTATTGATTTGAGTTTAGCTGAAGGCAGTAACATTCTTCGTTTTAATCATAAAAAAGCTGAAATATGGAATCTGAGCCGTTGTATTCACCTAAATCAGGAGGAAGATCCAGCAAGCCCGACGTTTATCAGTTGGGTCTCCGGGTCTCAGCTCGGATGATGACGACAACGACGGCCTGTTTGACTCGTCCACCATCACTTCCATCCTCACAGAAAGCAATTTACAGACCAGCTCCTGCTAGATGGAGATACTGTGTGAGGAAAAGTGCACTCTGAGATAATCTGGGTGAATTAAATGTATTTGAAAATGAATCGCTTACTTTAAATGTGAAGGAAATTTGCAGGGAAATCGCAGCTTTCGGCTTTTTTCTTAAGGCCTCGAGGATTCACAAATTTGTGTGAATCCTCGAATATTCTTTGAATTCTTTTATTTTTATTTTAACATGTAAATAATAAAATTCATTCAAACTATTAGCTTTAGGCTCAATCAGCAGATCAATGTTCCCCATGTTTTCCACCAATATGTCCTTTTGCATGGCATTAACTAGAAGTTGACTCAAAGCTAAGTGATGTATCTTGTAATATTATTCATCTTAGTAGCTATAAGAATACAGTCACATCATTACTATTTTATCCATATCACAGTATTCAGTAGTGATGTCTGGGTATATTAGTGCAAATTGCAATGGACCTGACGGCTAATAATAAAAGGCCGCAGTCAAAACATTTCACCATTTCAGATGTATTTGTTTGCAAACTTTAAAGGGAGATATTGTTCTCCACTAAGTCCCAAAAGCAAAATGCATAATTGGTGAATTAGTGAAATGTCACACCATATAAATCAGTTGCTGTGATTCATCTGAACTTTGGTACATCCTAAAACATTTACTTCTAGAAGTTAAATTTTAGAATAATACACACAGGGCCTGAGGAATGCTGCACTTTTTTTTTCTTTTTTTTTTTTTTTGTAGCTGAAGCACTGATTATTTTATAGATTTTTAGTACATTCGAAGACTAGACCACAGTCTTCCCAGAGCACAAAAACTTTCTGCAGTGCGGTATGAGCTAGAATGATGCTAAAGTACACACTACTGGAACACTAATGCAAATGGATTTCATGCTAAATACCTGGGGAACTATTTTGGATGCACTTGACCCATGTCTCCTCACATGCTCTTTAGGAGGCGTGTACTTACATTTTTGTGCGTTTGTGAACGTCCGTGAGCGTATTCGACGAGCCGTTATCCAAAACTCTCATATGCTAGGGGAGCTGCGTTCCAAAACGAACTCGCTTGCATACGATTTTATTATAGTGTTTTATTAGATTAGATCATTGCATCAAAGAACAAAAAGAATTGTGTGGAATTGTGTTTTTTGTACAAATACATTATATTGTTCCATGCGACCAATTAGTGGAAATCAAGTACAAGCGTTTTATGATGTACTGCTTCACCTTTTATGTACAGTCTCTCTGTCTAAACTCATAATGGTATGGCCTAATGCTTTTAAATGTCTGTTAAATCAATGTGTATTTTTACATATTTACATATTTTTATGAAAAATAAATGAACCTTAAACACAGGTGAATGTTTTTTTATTTTATTTTATTTATTATAAAAAAAAAACCTACAAATTCAAGTATCTTCAAAAAAAGTTATATTTTGGTTTCTTCTGTTGAATAAAATAAAAACATTTTCAAACTATAATGTATAAAAAATGTAAATTGCTTAGATAGTAAATGTGCATTGGGAGTGGACACGGATAATTCTGGGCAATAAAGCAAGGAAGCGAAGAGCAACACTGTGTTTACGTCATGCTTATGAGCTTATAAATGAGCTTGGTCATAGTGGTTGATGTGAAATTTAGCCCTGATTGTTTGCATACAAGTTGTGAAAGGTTTATCTTATCAGTAATGCGTTTGTCATCAGACAGCCATTCCATGCCAACCTACTAACTGATATTCTTTTTATACTCCCTATATGACCTTATCTACAGTATGTGGGCACCTGAACATTACACTATAAGCAAAAGTAGTGGGACACATGACTTTTCCAGCCATTTGTGGTTCTTCTACAAACTTACCACAATCCTGGAGGTGTACAATTGTATAGGAGATGTTCTGTAGTGTTGCATTTTTCTTTCACTTGAATTAGGAGACAAACCTGTTTACATGGGTTGAGTAGAAGATTTTGAGTATCCTGCTTCTTTTTCTTTTTTCGGGTGCTCCCATTAGGGGTCGCCGCAGCGGATCATCCGTCTCCACACCCCACTGTCCTCTACATCTGCCACTTTCAAACCAACTACCTGCATGTCTTTCTTCACCACATCCATAAACCTCCTCCTTGACCTTTCTCTTTTCCTCCTTCCTGGTGGGTCCGTCCTCAGCATTCTCCTACTGATATACCTCATGTCTAAACCATCTTAACCACACCTCCCTTACTTTGTCTCCAAAACGTCCTGCATGCGCTGTCCCTCTAATAAACTCATTTCTAATTTTGTCCATCGTCATCACTCCCAACAAAAACCTCAACATCTTCATCTCTGCTACCTCCAGCTCCACCTCCTGTCTTTTACTCAATGCCACTGTCTCTAAACCATACAACATCACAGGTCTCACCACAGTCCTATAAACTTTCAGTTTCACTCTTGCAGATACTCTTCTATCACAAATCACTCCTGCTATCACTCTTCTCCACCCACTCCACCCTGCCTGCACTCTTTTCTTCACTTCTCTAACACAATCTCCATTACTTTGCACTGTTGACCCCAGGTATCTGAACTCCTCCACCTTCACCACCTCTTCTCCCTGCAACCGCACTACTCCACTGCCCTCCCTCTCATTCACACATACGTACTCCGTTTTACTCCTACTGACTTTCATTTCCCTTCTTTCCACCTCCACCTCTCCAGGCTCTTCTCAACCTGCTCCCTACTCTCACCACAAAAAACAATATCACCTGCAAACATCATAGTCCATGTAGACTCCTGTCTGACCTCGTCCGTCAACCTGTCCATCACCACTGCAAACAGGAAAGGGCTCAGAGCCGATCCTTGATGCAGTCCCACCTCCACCTTGAACCAGTCTGTCATTTCTTCTGCACACTTCACTGCTGTCACACTGTCCTCATACATGTCCTGCACCACCCTCACATACTTCCGACACACCTGACTTCCTCATACAATACCACAACTCCTGTCTTGGCGACCTGTCGTTCGATTTCTCTAAATCGACAAACACACACTGCAACTCCTTCTGACCTTCTCTATACTTCTCCATTAACATTCTCGAAGCAAATAATGTGTCTGTGGTGCTCTTTCAGGCATCAACTTCCTGATCAACTTTATTCCCCTGTAGTTACTGCAGGTCTGCACATCTCCCTTATGCTTAAAGATCGGTACCAGCACACTCCTCCATTCCTCAGGCATCCTCTCACCTTCCAAAATCCTTTTAAACAATCTTGTTAAAAACTCCACTGCCATCTCTCCTAAACATCTCCATGCTTCATCTGGTCATTCTGACTTTTCACTTTTCATCGTCTTCATCTCCTTCAGGTTGCATCTCCTGCATAGAACATAGTCCACCTGTGTGCATCTTCCTCCACTCTTATACGTCACCCTATGATCCTCCTTCTTCTTAAAAAAAAATGTATTTACCACTGCCATTTTCATCCTTTTAGCAAAATCTACCACCATTTCCCCTTTTTCTGCCACATTCCTCTCCTTAAAGCCATACCAACCCATCACCTCCTCATCACCCCTGTTCCCTTCACCTACATTACCATTAAAGTCTGCCTCAGTCACCAATCTTTCATTCCTAGGTACACCTACTGTCAGCCCGCTTGAGCACTTCAGGCATTACCGCCTCAATCACAGAGGAAACGCCCACTCCCAGCCAGCTGCACGGATATGGCGTATGATTTTCTGGCACTTATAAGGACGCCTGAATCCTCCAGTCAGTGCCAGATTGTCTTTAGGCTTGCCCTGATCACTCTCCAGCGTATTCTGTTTTGCTTATTCGTTCTTTTGTTTGTTCTTTGTCTCTGACCTGACCATTCTGTCCTCCGGCTCGGCTCGGCTCGGCTCGCGCTGAACGCGCTCCGGTTTCCGACTCGGCTCGCGCTGAACGCGCTCCGGTTTCCGGTTCGGCTCTGCTCAGCTCGCGCTGAACGCGCTCCGGTTTCTGGTTCGGCTCTGCTCTGCTCGCGCTGAACGCTCCGGTTTCCGGCTCGGCTCGGCTCGGCTCGCGCTGAACGCGCGTTTCGGTTTCGGCTCTGCTCTGCTCGCGCTGAACGCTGCGTTTCGGTTTCGGCTCTGCTCAGCTCGCGCTGAACGCGCTCCGGTTTCTGGTTCGGCTCTGCTCTGCTCGCGCTGAACGCGCTCCGGTTTCCGGCTCGGCTCTGCTCGCGCTGAACGCGCGTTTCGGTTTCCGGCTCTGCTCTGCTCGCGCTGAACGCGCGTTTCGGTTTCCGGCTCGCGCTGAACGCGCTCTGGTTTCCGGCTCGGAATCCTCACCCTCCGCGCACATCGGCTCCCTGAATCGGCTCCCTGAATCGGCTCCCGGAATCGACTCCCTGAATCGGCTTCCCGATTCAGCTCTGCACAGCTTTTCTCCCCTGCTCCTTTTGCATCTGCCTTGGATCCTATAACCTGAACTCTCTGACAGAACAATCTGGCCAACATGGATCCCGTGGATGTACCTGCCTCTAGCGCCGCTTTAACGGCCTTGTCTCGCCGACAAGCGGCGCAGGAGCAACAAATCCAGAACCTCTCTACTGGCGTGCAGGAAATCATGGGATTTTTGCGCACACGTTTTGGTGACCGGCTCACCGCAGGTGCTTCGCCACCATCATCATCTGCGGCTCCGGCCCGGCAGGCCCCTGCTCCTCCTACCGCCCCTTCAGCTATGCGTGAGCCTCAGCTCGCGCAGCCAGCCCGGTTTTCGGGCGACCCTGACTCCTGCCGATCATTTATTATGCAGTGCGACCTGATTTTTAGCATGCAACCCTCCCAATTCGGTACAGAGCGCTCCAAGGTGGCTCACGCCATTTCCTCCTGTCAGGCCGAGCCCTAAGGTGGGCCACTGCGGAGTGGGAAAGCCAATCACCCAACTGCAGATCGTTCGCCGCCTTTTCTGCTGAACTCCGGAAGGTCTTTGGCACGTCTACGCCACGCCAAGATGCCGCCCGCTCCCTGGTCTCGGCCACACAGGGGCATCGCTCTGTTGCGGAGTTCGCGGCTGAGTTCCGGACCCAGGCCACTGACAGCGGATGGGATCGCATCGCGCTTTATGACACTTTCCTCCAGGGCCTCTCCTCTGCTGTTAAGGACGAACTTGCCGCTCGTGATCCACCCCAGGATCTGGATTTACTGATCTCACTGGCTACACGCATCGATCGGCGCATAAAGGAACGCTGCCGGGAGCGTGGTTACCCCGCTCAGAGCCTAGATCCTCACAGTCCTTTAACTGCGAGTGGTTCCCCTCCTCGTGTTTCGGGTTCTGGCACCCGTTCTTTCTCTCCGCCGCAGGCCATGGAGATAGGACACCACCACCTGACCCCCGCTGAGAAGGAGAAACGTCGGTCTCTAGGTCTATGCCTCTACTGCGGAGGTAAAGGGCATATGGCCGCATCCTGCCCAGTAAAAGGCAAGGCTCGTCGGTAAAGGAGGGAGCACCCACGAGCCACGCCTTCCCCGCTCCCTCCAAACCCACTATCTTGGTCCACCTCCAGGTTGGCCCCGAAGGCACGGAGTTGGCTGCCTTCGTTGACTCCGGGGCTGATGCCGAATTCATCGATCTCAAGCTTGCCCAGCAACTGCTGGTTCCCATGGAACCCCTGCCTGAAGCTCTGCTGATCAGAGCCCTGGACGGCAGCCTTTTGGGCCGGGCCACGCACCGCACTAAGCCTCTGCTCATGTCAGTGGGGGAACGACATCGGGAGTGGCTTTCCTTCCTGGTCATCTCCTCTCCCCAAGCCCCCATTATGCTCGGGTTCCCTTGGCTTCAGAAACACAACCCACGTGTTGATTGGATGACAGGGCGTATTCTTGATTGGGGTGTGCATTGCTTCGGCCACTGCCTTGCTCTTCCTCCACCCAAACCACTGCCGGCTGTCACTCCCGAGCACTCCGATATCGCGTCGGTTCCTGAGGTCTATCATGGCCTTGCACGCGTGTTCAGTAAGGCCTTGGCTACCTCCCTGCCTCCCCACCGGCACTTCGACTGTGCCATCGAACTGCATCCCGGAGCCAGTCCCCCTAGGGGGCGCCTGTATCAGTTATCAGCCCCGGAGAGGACTGCCATGAACCAGTATATCCAGGAGTCCCTGGCAGCAGGTATCATCCGACCATCCTCCTCCCCAGCTGGTGCGGGTTTCTTCTTTGTTGAAAAGAAGGATAAGTCCCTACGCCCATGTATTGACTACCGGGGTCTTAACGCGATCACTATCCGGAACCGCTACCCTTGCCGCTTATGGCCTCGGCGTTCAAACTCCTGCATGGTGCCACGATCTTCACTAAGCTGGATCTACGCAACGCGTACCACCTGGTGCGTATCAGGGAGGGGGATGAATGGAAGACTGCCTTCAATACCCCAGCCGGTCATTACGAGTACCTCGTCATGCCGTTCGGCCTAACCAACGCTCCGGCCGTCTTTCAGGCTCTGGTCAACGAGGTCCTCCGTGACATGCTCAATACGTTTGTGTTTGTCTACCTGGATGATATCCTGATCTTCTCCCATTCCATGGACGAACACGTCCGGCAGGTGCGTCAGGTCTTGGAGAGACTTCTCAAGAACGGGCTTTATGTTAAACCTGAGAAATGTGAGTTCCACACCTCACAAACCTCGTTCCTGGGATACCTGCTTTCCGCGGTAATATCCGGATGGACCCTGCCAGGGTCCAGGCAATCCGGGACTGGCCGACCCCCACCTCCCGCCGCCATTTACAAAGGTTCCTGGGCTTCGCCAATTTTTATTGCCGCTCAGAAGGGCTATAGTTCGGTGGCGGCACCCCTCCACCTCCTGATGTCTTCCCTGAGGCTGAGGAGGCATTTCTGGAGCTTAAGCGGCGATTCACGGAGGCGCCCATCCTCATCTTTCCTGAACCGGCTCGGCAGTTCGTTGTTGAAGTTGACGCCCGGTGTGGGAGTGGGGCGGTGCTCTCCCAGGTCTGCCCTGAGGATAACCGCCTGCATCCTTGCGCTTTTTTTTCCAGGCGCCTTAGCTCCTCTGAACGTAACTACCCGGTGGGTGAGAGGGAGCTCCTGGCTGTCAAACTGGCCTTGGAGGAATGGCGCCATTGGTTGGAGGTGCGGAGGTCCCTTTCTGGTCTGGACGGATCATCGCAACCTTGAGTACCTCCAATCGGCTAAACGACTCAACCCCCGACAGGCTAGATGGGGCCTTTTCTTTGGCCGCTTCGGTTCTCTCTTCGCATCGGCCTGGGAGCCGGAATGTCAAGCCTGATGCGCTCTCTAGGGTTCATGCCCTGGAGGAGGAGGAGCCATGCCCAGAGACCATCCTTGCCAAGTCTGTGTCGGTCCACACCCTTAGTCTCGCTTTGGAGGAGCGGGTCAAGAATGCCCAAGACAGGGGCCCTGTCCCCGAGGGTTGCCCCACTGGTCTCCTGTTCATCCCCGAGGGTCTTCGCCCTGGAGTTCTTCAGTGGTGTCACAACTCCCTGTTCTTCTGTCACCCCGGTCAGCCTCGCACCTTGTCTCTGGTCAAGGCACGCCTGGTGGCCTTCCGTAGTAAAGGACACCGGGACTTTGTCGCAGCCTGCCCCGACTGTGCCCAACACAAGAACCCTCGTGGCCGCCCCCAAGGTCTTCTTCGGCCCCTTCCTATCCCGAAACGCCCGTGGTCGCACATCGCCATGGACTTCGTTACCGGGCTGCCCATTTCCAGTGGCAACACGGTTGTCATGACGGTCATTGATCGGTTTTCTAAGATGGGCCACTTCATCGCTCTACCCAAGCTGCCATCTGCCAAGGAAACCGCCAAGCTGGCCCTCCAGCACATATTCCGCCTCCATGGTTTCCCCAGAGATATCGTCTCGGACCGCGGACCCCAGTTCTCGGCGCAGTTTTGGAGGGAGTTCTGCCGCCTCCTGGGCATCTCGACCAGCCTCTCATCTGGGTTTCACCCCCAGACGAACGGACAGACCGAGAGACTCAACCAGGATCTTGAAACCGGTCTCCGCCTCCTTTGCAGTCGGGAGCCCTCCTCCTGGTCGGACAAACTTTTATGGATTGAGTATGCCCATAACACTCTTCCCACTGCTGCCACAGGACTTGCGCCCTTCCAGGTGGTCCACGGTTTTCTGCCGCCGGTTTTCTCCAACCAGGAACCCCGGTCCGCCGTTCCTTCTGCCGCCCTTTTCTTCCGACGCTGCCGTCGAGGCTGGAGAATGGCCCGAGCAGCCCTGCTCAAGAATGGCATAAGGCTTTGCCAGGGGGCCAACCGTAGGCGGTGCCTAGCCCCCCGCTACCGTGCCGGGCAACGTGTGTGGCTCTCTACCCAGGACCTTCCCCTTAAGGCCACCTGTCGGGAGCTCGCCCCGCGCTTCATCGGCCCCTTCCCCATTTCCAAGGTCATCAATCCCGTGGCCCTCCGGCTCAGGCTCCCAGGCGCCCGGGTCCACCCTACGTTTCATGTGTCTAGGGTTCGGCCCGTTCAGGCCTGCTCCCTGGTGCCCTCCGCCAGGCCCCCTCCGCCCGCCCGGGTCGTTGATGGGGGTCCTGCCTACACCGTGCGCCGCCTGCTCCGCTCCCGTCGTCGTGGTCGGGGCCTTCAGTACCTTGTGGATTGGGTGGGCTATGGTCCTGAGGATCGCTCCTGGGTCCCCTCCCACTTTATCCTGGACCCTGACCTGATTGCTGGCTTTCATCGGGCCCACCCGGGGCAGCCTGTTGGGCGTCCGGGGCCGCCCTGGGCAGGGGGTACTGTCAGCCCGCTTGAGCACTTCAGGTATTACCGCCTCAACCACAGAGGAAACGCCCACTCCCAACCAGCTGCACGGATTTGGTGTATGATTTTCTGGCACTTATAAGGACGCCTGAATCCTCCAGTCAGTGCCAGATTGTCTTTAGGCTTGCCCTGATCACTCTCCAGCGTATTCTGTTTTGCTTATTCGTTCTTTTGTTTGTTCTTTGTCTCTGACCTGAACATTCTGTCCTCCGGCTCGGCTCGGCTCGCTCGTGCTGAACGCGCCCGGTTTCTGACTCGCTCGCGCTGAACGCGCCCGGTTTCCGGTTCGGCTCTGCTCTGCTCGCGCTGAACGCGCGTTCCGGTTTCCGGCTCGGCTCTGCTCGCGCTGAACGCGCGTTCCGGTTTCCGGCTCTGCTCTGCTCGCGCTGAACGCGCGTTTCGGTTTCCGGCTCGCGCTGAACGCGCTCTGGTTTCCGGCTCAGAATCCTCACCCTCCGCGCACATCGGCTCCCTGAATCGGCTCCTTGAATCGGCTCCCGGAATCGACTCCCTGAATCGACTCCCTGAATCGGCTTCCCGATTCAGCTCTGCACAGCTTTTCTCCCCTGCTCCTTTTGCATCTGCCTTGGATCCTATAACCTGAACTCTCTGACACCTACCACTCCATCTAACTCACTTCAGAATTTTCTTTCTCCGCCATCTCACAAACCAATTGTGGAGCATAAGCACTGATGACAGTTATCATCACGACTTCCAGCTTCATGTTCATCACCCTATCAGAAACTCTCTTCACCTCCACTACACTCTTACTGTACTCTTTCTTCAGTATCACCCCTACACCATTTCTCTTTCCATCCACACCATGATAGAGCAGTTTAAACCCCCCTCCAATGTTCTCTTTCCACTTGGTCTCCTGAACACACATATCTACCATTCTCCTCCCCATCATATCATATAATTCTTTCCCTTTACCAGTCATAGTACCAACATTTAAAGTACCGACCCGAACCTCCACTCTCCTCCACTTCAACTTTCCCTGCGTTCTCTGTAGATTTCTTATTTTGAGTATCCTGCTATAGAGCTATAAACCCTATTGAACACCTTTTGGGATGATCTGAAAACACTAACTGCACTTCAGGCCTCCTCATACAACATTAATAGCTCGCCATACTAATGCCCTCGTGGCTGAATGAGCACAAATCTCTGTAGCTGCTCTAACTGTGGAATGGGAAGTTCAGAAAGCACATAGAAATCTTATGATCAGGTTTCCACAACCTATTGTCCATACAGTGTGGTGTAGTGTAGTATTTTGTCCACATTGTATGTGGTTCTTTTATAAACTGTTGGAAGCACAGTATTGGATGTCTTTTGTAACCTGTAGCTTTACAGTTTCCCTTTAGTGAAACTAGAACCTGCTCAAACCTGTTTTCACTTGACAATGCATCTTTGCACAGTGGCATACTTTTTGCTAAGGATGGAGTAAAAGAACTTGAATGATCTGCCCAGAGCAGTTCTGTGACCTCAACCACAATCATTTCTGAATTGAGAACGAATGTAAAAAGTTGACTGCACACCTTCTCAATATTTTTATATCTGAATAAACAGAAATCACAAAAGCAACACACCAAAATGTAGTGGAAAGCCTTCCCAGATGAGTGGAGGTTTTTGTCTCTGATGGTCGGGTGTCCGCATACTTCTGACCCTGCTGTGTGTAAATGTGTACGAACAAATCGTCTCGTTTCATAAAAGTTTTTTTTTTTTTTATTTGCCCAAAAAGGAAAACTTTAGGATCGAATCTATTCTGCTTTTTTGTTTGTTTGTTTGTTTGTTTTTTACTGCAATGTAGTTTCGCTAGATGTGTGTGCGCACCACGCCGCGTTATTCCCATGCTTTTACACCAGGATGACTTCATGCCTTTGACATTTTAGTAACAGATTTGAACTGTGATTTCATCCGAGCTCACACTCGCTCCGCTTTCAAGCTGTTCTCATACGATATGACTAATATCCACAAAACCTGAAATCTCAGAGAGGTATTAAAGGTCTGAGAAACCTCCAGATGTGCTTTTGTACGTATGTGCGAGTTTATACCTGCCTGGCTTGCTATCTTTTGTATGCATCTACACAGTGGGTTGCGGGTATTATTGGGAAAACGTCTGGGGGGATTTAAACAAATAACCCGACAAGATCAGCGGTAAGGTTTGTCTGTCGGTTTCCAGGAAAACGGTGAGAGTGTATATTCCAGTGTGGTCACATATATACTGTATATCTCGCAATCCGACAATAATTTGTCTGGTGCCTTTTGGGGGGAAAAATGGCACACATTTATAGTATATTTGAAATAAATGCAATATTAATTTGGAAAAACAATCAAAGCAACAGATACAGATAGTGTTTTATTTTTCCAAGACTATGGATAGTTCAGCATTCTGAGGTTTTTAAAAAACTTTTGCATATATATTTTATACTTTAGAAATCGCAGCTATTTTAACATAGTCCTTTATTTTCAGTAGCCATTTTATAGTCATTTGGCAGTTTTATATTCAGCTGTGGCCAGGTATAGCCAGGTTCTTCTAGCCATTATTTCATGACAAATTAAGAAGATAATAAATCCTTATACAGTATTTTAATTTAAGGAATGGACTGGCGAGCTCAGCAAAACTAAAAGGTCTGGGAGATCATGGAGGACAACTAAAGACAATGACTGCAGAATTCATTCTTTGGTCATGGAAATTCCTTGGTAAAAAAACAATATACAGTGACTTCACCCCAGGCCTCCTCACCTCACCTACATCAGTACCTGACTTTATTAACACCCTTGTTGCTGAATGAGCACAAATCTCCACAAGCACACTCTAAAATCTAGTAGAACATCTTCCCAAAAGAGTGGAGGTTACTATAATGGCAAATGTAGACTTTTGTTCAGGTGACCACAAACTTTTGGCCCTATAGTGTGTATAAATGTAACATTTCAACCATAAAGTAGACAAAATAAAATATGAGTCAGCGTATTTTTGTCTAGCTCATGTGCTCTTAAAAATAGGGGGGAAAAATGGGGGAAAAATCAGTGTGACACAGCTAATGTGTAGCATTGAGTGTAAAAGAAAAAAAAAATGTCAGTAGTGATCACACGCCATGCGGTCACACGCCATAGTTATTTGTGGAGTTAATTGGATTTTCTGGAGAAAAGCCAAGTGTGTGTCATGTCTTCATGTGAAAAATAAAAAAGGTGAAAAGCAGGAGTGTCCTTAAAGGTAGCTTGGAGCAAATAGCTTTCATACCAGTCCCTTTAATTAAAAAGGTGGGAGAGTGTCAAGTGTAATGATGAAAAGGAGGTGTGTGAAGGAGTGGCAGTGCGTGCCAAAAAAAAAAAAAAGCTGTTGTGCTCTTGTTTTGGTAACATTTACTAGTCAATTGTATTTTTCAGAATGCATTTAGCTGAAGAGTATGCATCATGTCCAATTAGTGATATTTTTAGATTTAGATATTTTTGAGCATTGCAGTCCACATTTAGTCTCAATTTGCTCTTATAATTCCCTCCACTCTTCTGGGAAGATGTTCCACTAGATTTTCGATTGGCTTATGGACATTTGTGTTCATCAGCCACGAGTGTATTATGAAAGGCAAATAGTAATGTAGGTGAGGAGGCCTGGGGTGCAGTCAGCTTTTTAATTCTTCCCAAAGGTGTTCAGTAGGTATGAGATCAGAGTTTAATAGCAGACCACTCAAGACCTTCCAGCCCAAAGGTTTGGGTTTTTCAAGTTTAAGTGAATGCAAAATTTTATTATAGTCCTATGCAATTGAGTGCCTTCAGCTTTGTGGTAACAGTTTGATAAAGAACCACATATAGTAGGAAATGTCAGGTGACCCAATACTTTTGGAAATGTAATGTATATTCAAAACATTGTTAATAATATGTCTCTGCCCTGAGCAGTAAAAATTTCATCTGGTTAAGAATTAATTCTGAGCTCAGTGGTTAAAAAGCTCTGGGTTACTGATCGGAAGGTCCAGGTTTGTCAAGCTGCCACCTATTGGGCCTTTGTTTGGGGCCCAGGCCCCTAAACCCTGTGTTCCAGGGACTTTGCAACATGGCTGACCCTGTGCTTGGACCCCAGCTTCCTAACATAACTGGAATATGCAAAGAAAGACTACATCTGACAAGCATAAAGGACCTTTCTTTCTTTCTTTCTTTCTTGATCTAAGAATGATCTTCTGACTCTCTGCAACTGTCTCTATGCTTCATGACTTCATGATTATTTAATTTTTTTCTAAACTAATAATTCCTGGGAGATACTGAAAGAGAGGCGGTATCGTGTGTACTGGGACATCGGTATTAAAAACCGAACTACATTCCCAGATGATAGCTGTGCAATTTGTAGTTTCGAAAGGAGCGCACATATTTGAGGTGAAGATTGCCACACTCGTATATCAGGCTTTGGAGGCTTTCATAGTTACATCAGGTGTGGCGTTTGGATGAATTGCGACTCGTGCTTTTCCTGTACATGCAATAACAAAATGTCATTGGGTAGTTGGAGAAATTTCTCAGTGATTTATGTGCACATAACAGGTTAAGTGGCTTTTTGTTGTCATTTCAATCATATACAGTGGGTCTAGTACACATTAAAATAAAACTACTTTTCTCCAGGCTTGAGGTGCACAATAAAATAACTTAAATGAATACTAGATAATATAGAACTGATGAGAACCTAGCAGACCTCCACACGGGACTACATAATGTATACCAGTATACAAAGCTTAATGTAAAATAAAGTGTGAAGGCATTGTCTAGGTTTTAATAAATACTGTATTTGTATTATACGTTATCTTGGCTAATATATGCTTTGCAACACTAGTAGCAAGATAAGTAGTAAAGTAATGGTAATTATACTGTATATTTGACTACTCTAATAAACATACGTGTATACATGTACTCTGAATCTATGCCAGACACCTAAATAAGCTTCAAATAAGTTTTGAGACCTCTGCAACCATATTTTCTCTGCTTACACACATTTCAGGAAGCACCTCTGCTCCTAAATCTTCTTCTTCTTCTTTCGGCTGTTCCCATTAGGGGTCACCACAGCGGATCATCCGTCTCCATACTACTCTGTCCTCTACATCTTCCTCTTTCAAACCAACTACCTGCATGTCTTCCCTCACCACATTAATAAACCTCCTCCTTGGCCTTCCTCTTTTCCTCCTTCCTGGTGTCTCCACATTCTCAGCATTCTTCTACTGATATATCCCCTGTCCCTTCTCTGCACATGTCCAAACTATCTCGATCGTGCCAGGTTTAGGACATTTTTTTTGCACAATGCACCTCTATATTTGGGCAGGATGTAATGTAATTTACTTAATATGTAATGATATATTAATACAATAACTATGTATTGTTGGCAAACTCACGACATTCTCTCATCAGATTTACGGGGTAACCATTTGGAATGGTTTTCAATTCACAATTGAAGTGACATTTTTTGCCTTCTTAATGTGCTTTAGACCATCAGTTGTTGGGGTGAGTTGGATCGAGAGTGAAGGAAAAGCAGTCAACAAGCACTTGATGCTTTCAATATTAATGTACAGTGTTGATAACAGTTGCATTTAGTACCTGGGCCTTCAGTGGGGACTTACTCGACTTAATCCACCTCTCAATACCACCACTATCATGTCGCAATTATAGAAACTATCGATACAATACAAAAAACGCAATATAACAATGCGTGGCATTACAGAGAGAGAGACATTTTGCATATGGAGGGTGAATACCATTTTACTAAAGCAAGCTCCAAAGCTCTACACAACAACTGCAACTGTGTACCTACATCATCTGGAGCAGTTCAGAATCAATATTTGTCTAATAACATGACAAAAACATAAAAACTTTAATAAAATACAACCCTCTCACCAGAGATGCAGACATATAATTTGTACCGCTCCTCAGAGGCTGTAAGCCAGTGGTACCGCTCGCATTTACTGGTCTGGAAGTGGAGAAAAAACCCTTTCCCAGGCTGAGACAAGCCAGCTAGCTTCGGGGTTGACCGACCTCTTCTCACGATGTCTAGCTTTTCTTGAAAATTTGAAATCTGATTTGAAATCTGATTGTTTAAAGAAACAAAAACATTGCTAATAGAGACAGATATAAAGATATAGATATAAAGATATAAAGACCAGCAGTACAGACTTTGAAGGCCCTGGGTACATAGCACATAAAGGTTGAAATCTGATTGGACAAATAAATCTAATATCCACATACACGTCCTGAAAGCAGTGCACCCAAGAGAAACCGTTTAAAATGAAGAGAATAAACTGTTGGGTATAAATTGATACAATTTCATGGAACAAATATTCAAATTTAGGTTGTAAATGTAGGTCAGTGCTTCTCATAGTGTTAAGGCCAGCAGAGAAGACTTTGCTGGCCCTGACCACCCACCACTGGTTGATAATAATACAAAGTGAAGAAAACCATTGAAGGAGAAGGTGTGAACAAACGTTTGACTGATACTGTACATGTATCTGAGAAACTGAGAATGTATATCCGCGGGGTATCTGAGATCACGAGGTCGGAATGGGGGCGTGGCCTCTGCCTCCGCACAGGTGTGGATGATAATCGGCGGATCCCATGTGCGTTTCGCTTCGAATCCGTAAGGGGGCGGTGCCAACGAGTTTATCAGCACGCCGCTGCCCCGAGCCCGGTCATACCACTCGAGAGTCGGACGGCGGAGGGTCTTCGTGTTTAGTTTGTCTACTTATTTATTTCTATTTATTTAATATTATTTGTTAAAGTTTATTTCCCACTGAAAAATGAGCAGCACCCGGAGCATGTGCACGTTTTCGGAATTCAGAGCAGGAGACCGAGCGGTGAGATAAAGTTCCTTATTTCAGAGAGCGGAAACAGACAGTTACATGTATTTTACTGTGTAATAATAATAATAATATTATTATTATTATTAAATTACTATATTATATTACTGTGTGTGTATATGCTCCAAAGCTGATATAAGACATTTTGGTATTTAGCAAATGGGACGTTCATCTTAATGCATCTCATTGATTCATACCGAAAGTTTGTTTGGTATTTTTTTGAAGAATACACATAAATACAAGTATATCATTATATAACTTTATATACACTCTTCATATAATAATAATAATAAAAATAACAGGACATTTTGTTTCAAATACACTGAAAATGTAATGAAATATTGAACATTTTTCATTGAAACAAAAATCAACCATGTCCATGTGGTTTTCAAAAATCTAGTGGTTTAAAACATTTTTATGATTATGAGGATGCTTTAACATTGTGCTCAGGATTTTTCTTTTCCTCACAATGTCTACTGCCATGAAACAAAGACGTTGGGAAATTCCAGGCATAGTTGAGCAAAGTAAGAAACAGGATGTTGAACAGCTGTACAGGGAAAAGAGCAGAGAGGTGAATTGTGTAAGAAACGGGACGTGGAGGCGACTGAATGAACTGTGTCTCAGTTTTAATATTTTGAATCATTTATGCCATCATTAATCGTTTCCAACTTTCCAAATATCTTGTTTTTTCGTTCGACTGCTCGCTTTTAAAGGATACATTCATCTTCACACTTTTTACGCTTCTTGCAAAACCTATTATTATTATAATTTATTTTTTCCCATGTTTACCATGTACGTACTACGGCAATAGAATAGGCCTTAATGACATGTCTGGATGGCAATTGCTACTGGGACACAGTCTGATCAATCCCGGCTGGGTCGCCTGGACGAGGGTGTCTGATGTTAAAAGGACGTGAAACATTCAGTGACCCCAGGATACATCCCTGATGATGTGTCCCCGTGCGTCTGCATGATGTATTTGACTGCTATGGCAAAGAATAGGTCTTGATCACATGTCTGGATCAAGTCAAGTCAAGTAGGCTTTTATTGTCATTCCAACTATATACAGGAAACAGGGAAACAAAACAATGTTCCAACGGGACTAATCAGGTCCTCCATCAGACAACATAAATAAACAAAACTAACCAGGATTAGGATTTTGACTTTCTAAATCATTTTCTAAATGCTGATTTCTTCGGACAGCTAACTTATTCTTATTCATCTCATGAGTAAGTCAGACAGTTGCACCTCATTGCACAGCCCTATAAGAAAGCTCATTTCTGCATTCTCGTTTTGTAAAAAAAAAAAAAAAAAAAAAGGTGAAAACTTTCACTTACAAGACAAACGTTTGCACTCGTAAACATTAACCCATGACCCGAGTCATTTTCACCTTGTCGATCAGATCAGCACGAGAGTGTCTTATGGCTAATAAGTAACCCGTAACCGTTCGGGTTTACTCTCGCATTCCTGTGTCACCAGGCAACATTGTGCTTTCACCAGATCTATCATACATTATAGAGAGAAGAGAGATTACATGAGTGGACAAACAGTTGCACAAAGAGAGTGTTTGTTCCATGGCTTGCACACTAGCTAGGCTAAAGGTGCTGTATGAGACATTTATTGCATGTTTTATAGCCCTGTTATGATGCACTTCTGTTCTAGAAGCCCAGATTACCCAGTTTGTTGTTTCATGTGGTACGATTTTTGCAATATGATCTATAAAAAATGAGGAAGGATGGTTAAATTCTTACTTTAGTATAATTTCTTTAACCAATTTTAATCGTTGTTCAGGGTATGAAATGTAATGCCCTTCATCCATCTGTGCCTGAGAGATTCTGTTTAGATGTTGTGGAAGAGCTTCACATGCCCATATAAGTCCACCAGGAGCCTTGTGTAGTCACAACAACAGATTAGTCATGATTTAGACCCAGATAAGCCTATAATCACTGATATTACAGTACTCGGTTAATCCACATGTTTTCCAAGGAATCATTATGGGCTGTTTGTGACACACCCAAAATAATATGTATAATATACTCAAAGCATATGCTGTCGTGAGTGACCACTCAAATGGTCTATGCTCAAATTCACATCTAAAGTGTACGTAACTATCAGACATTTAACTAAGCATATGGTCTAGGTTCAAGACCATTAGTCATTATCAGGAGAAAGAATCCAGACATATGGCTGTGCCTCATTTGCAGCCAGTATCTTCAGGTCAGGTACTGTTTAGATTAGATCATGAACGACTGAGTTAAAAAATGACCTCCTGCTGAGATCATGCTCCAGAAATTCTTCAGGCCACACACAGTCTGTTTTCAAACAATTTTTTTTTGCTCTGTTACAGCATCCATGAGGTAAAAATGTAAGAAAACGACATGCATGGCGTTAATATACATTCAGTTGTGCATAGCAGGCTTCTCACTGACTTGTTTGGCTATGTAAAACAGATGGCTGTGAAAAACACGTTTGTTCAGGTTTGTTGAACCGCTGCGTCAGTATTGTTTACTCTCCTCTTTCATCTGTCTGTTTGTACGACATCCAACTCACTCCATCTCACTTGTTTTTGTCACAGCTCCCTTTTTTTGGTATGGTGACTGAAGAAATGGTTCAAACAATTATATGACAGTCATATATATATATATATATATATATATATATATATATATATATATATATATATATATATATATATAAAATTTTACTTTATGACTTGGAACATGTGGTTCATAGCAATATGATCATAAAACATCATTGACTGTGAGGAATGTAGAGCAGTTTGTCTTGCCTCAGGTGGTGAAGATCAGATCAGGAATTGGTGGAATTTGTCAGTCCTCAAAATGTCTTTGGTTATTGTTCCCTCTGTGCTGAACATTTATATATTATCTCATGTATACATTTTTTTTGTTTTTCTTGGTCATTTGGTCCCCTCTTTTTTGCCTTGTTATTACTGTAATTACAGAGTGTACAGAGTCCTAGACTACCTAGAACATCCTAGAAGGTGTTCAGGATAATTCAATCTAATATGAATTGTTAGTTTTCTTAAAGTTAAATGCCATAAGTGCAATTTTGTTTCTGACCTCTACCCCTGATTTTGTGTGTGTGCACGCACTCTGCCTATCTGGAGCACACTGAATGCTTTATACCCAAATCTCCAGTTACGTCCGGGCATCTCATCTGACCTTTAACTGAGAACAATCAATGAATCTCAGGTGTGTGTGTCCAGAGCCTTTCGTCTGAGCTAGTATGAAGTTACGCATTCCACAGTCAGCACACATGCAGTCTCTCCCTCGCTTCTCACTTATTTGACCCGCATTTTGTCTCTCCTTCCTGCCCACGTTTTTCACTCTCCTCTACACTGGCCTTTTCCTGTAAATCAGCCTGTTTACAGCTCCTGGTATACAGAGTGAGAAGAGAGGGGGTGTATGCGAAAAGGATCAGGAGGTGCAGAGCATGAGAAAAACAAGGAAGGACGAGAAGGCTTTTGTTCATACCTGATTTGATTATTTATCCAACTATGGAAAGCAGACATGACACATGCGATCGTGCCGTCATGTGACCAGAGTTGAAATGGAAAGCCAAGTAATTCCTTTAGCTTTCGAAATCCTAATTGAAACTTTTAATACTTTTGCTTTATTAGTCAATATTTATATACACAAGTACACAAGTACACAAGCAAAAGCCACGTGAACACATCAGTGTGTAAACAGTCCCGATGACACAGTTGTTGTTGTATATCAGAATTCCCACTAATAATGTTATAAGGAGCATCATAATCACTGTGAGATAACATTCTTTGTTTGCACTCGCATATGTGTGTGCGTGTGTTTTGTATCATGCCCGGGTTAAGGTGTGGTATTGAACTTGGCAGAGACCTCATTTAAATGCTGCTTTGCCTTGTATGGAAGGCACACATATAAACAGGCGATCAGCAGTCCAGTGTCCCACTTGAAACAGGCCTTAGAGCCGTGTGGATGCAGTGAAGTCACTCAGCTACATGTAAGAGGTTTCATCTATTTAGTTTGCTATAAAATATGAGTTCTTTTGTATATGCGCTGCTTATTTATTTCTTTAGTTATTAAGGTCATAAGCCTGAAGGTGTTGCATCTGATTGTATGTTATGCTCTGTCTCTCTCCTTGTTTTGACTTCATTGTAGACATTGTGGAAATAATCTCATTGTTTTGACTGGGAAGGTGTAGGTGCGGTTTCATGTGGTCCGCCCCAGATTTTGTGTGTCGTTATGGGTATTAGTAAGAGGACACGCCGAAGCCCCGTTCATTTTAACATTACATTCTAGCCAGGTCAGTTTGATCTAACACTGTGACGTTTTTATATAAGACATAACTGTCTGTGTAGTTTGATTTATCGTTTCCATTAGACAAATTTCTGTTGCGACAGTACAGACACTATTAATGGTGTGTGACCATTTTATGTACTTCGTCGCAGAAAATTTTCCTTCCTCAAATCTGTTACAAATCGAGTTACACATCAATCACTGATAAGCCCTTGTTTGAATGTGACGCAGGCACGCTTATTATGTATTCAAGCAAATGTGGAGAGTGTGTGAAACAGTTATACATTTACAAGCTCAATAGGAGAGATAGACCACACAAAGACTGCAATGTGTTTGAGAATTCAGGAGTTCTTTCTTAAATTGTGCCTAGAGAAAATACAGTATATGGACAAAAGTTTTGGACACCTATCCATAAGATTTGTGCGTTTTGAACAGCCTATTCCCCATTTTTCCCCATTTGCTGTTAAAATAATTTTCACTCCTTCGGGAAGATGTTCCACTAGATTTGTGTGTTTGTGGAGAAGTCAGGTACTGATGTAGGCGAGACGAGGAGGTCTGGGGTGCAGTCAGCATTTCAGTTCATCCCAAAGGTGTTCAGTAGGATTGAGGTCAAAACTCAAATGCAGGCCACTCAAGAACCTCCACTTCAACCCATGTAAACCACATGTTCATGGACCTGGATTTGTGCACAGGGTCATTGTCATGCTGGAACAGGTTTTGGTCTCCTAGTTCAAGTGAATGGAATATATAATGCTACCACACATTCAAACACATCTTTTGGGGGGGTGGGTGTCGGCATTTAGATTTTTTTTTGTCATTATTTGTCGTTATTCATCAGCATGTTATTTTAGCTTCTGTTGTAAATTTATCCATCAAGAACCTATTGAATCATTTAATATACAGTGTGTGTGTGTTTGTTTATATATAGATAAGATTCCATGACCATATTTTTTGCAGCTGTTTTGTTGATCGACATTAATGTGCTTAACACATTGTTGTAACATTTTGGTGTGTGCATATCAACGTAGAATTATGATTAATGTTATAAAGTACCGTGTGTGCTTAGATTAAGAGAGTTTATAATAGCCTAATGGCGTGGATGGTACAGTGTGTATTCGCCTGGCCTCTGTGTTCCTTCTTCCTGTATTTGTTGTTTCACTGTGACCCCGTTGTCATGGGGACATTCCATGTCCCTCTGGTGCGCATTGCCCTGTTTGGAGTCTGTGGCGCAATTCGAATGCACATTCAATACGAGAGCGAAGGCACGCAGGGGGAGTTCTGGTATGTTCCAGTAGCTGAGTCCAGCAGTTCAACAGAATGTTCTGTGTACTGGAACAGGAAGATGTATTTCACTTCTTTCTTTCCCTTTCTAATAAGTAAGCACTAGCGTTCTTGTTAGACTTTTAAAGACCACTGATCTCTCTCTCTTTCTCTCTCTCTCTCTCTCTCTCTCTCTCTCTCTCTCTCTCTCTCTCTCTCACTTACTCACACACACACACACACACACACACACAAGACTATTGCTCAGTTTTTCCTCTACGTCTTCAGTCTGTCTACTCATTTCTAACAGTCCTTTTGTTTGTGGGCTTCCCCTCACATTTAGTTTCTTTTTGCCCTTCAGGATGGCTACCGGAGACTCCGTCTGACTCTGCACGACCAAGTCCAGCAGCAGCCCACCATAGGAAAGGTAAGACTCTAATAACTCCAGACTGGACTACTATTATATAAGTATTGTAAGTATTGTAAATGCACGTGTACTGGAAAAATAAATAATGAAAGAACAACTGCTGAGTCTTTCTAGCATGAATTCTGAGTGCTGTGTTTATAATGATTATCCCAGAATTGAACTTTGAGCTTGCTTATAGAATCTATAATATCTGATTTAGTGCTGTGTCATACATTGGATGAAAGCAAATGCTTCTACTGTATGTAACCTCTTGTTATAGTATGGCCAGTTCTCTTGTCAGGTTTTAAACCTTTTTTCTCTCTTAATATCAGTTATCTTTAATTCCCTGTCTTTCCTGGAAAAGCTGCTGTGAAAATGAAAATTGTGTCTGTAAGAGGGGGTTTTATGCAAGACTTTCTTCAAAGGCCTCATTTTTGCATTTACCCAAAATTACTTATCCCCTCCCTGGCTTTCTCTCCATCTAGCTGACTTTTCTCCTTCTCCTCCTCCTCCTCCTCCTCCTCCTCCTCTTCATTGTGTCTTTGCCTTATAGATATTTTTATGTTCAGGGACAGGGACATTGATCTCTTTTCATGATCTAAACCCATGCAAAAGTCTAGATTTATGCATTACTGTTTAGTGGCATTCATAAGGATTTTCTTCTTTCCAGAACGCTTCAGTATAACGTAGTTTTCACAAGCTTTCACAAGTTGAGCAGGGAAAAGAATACACCCCGGGGGTTATACAAACTTTAAAGCTTTAGATGTGACGCATTACATGATGTAGGCTGACTGCTATGAATTTAATGTTAACTCTAATGTTATCTGTCCTCTTTTAACATTCTAGCCGATTGGGAGAGCATTTGCGTTGGTGCAGCCAACTAGCGAGAGGCAGCCTCTGAAGCCCGAGCCCGTCAAAGTCGAGGAGAAGGTTGAGGTCATAAAGGTGAGCCGTGCGGACCAGGATGTTGCATGTAGTCACAAGAGTTGCGATGTACAAAAAGGGCGCGTCGGTTTAAATTCCTACAGGCTCCCTGCTGCTTTCACAACAAACTAGCCGACATAATGCGTTGCTCAAGCAGTGTGACCCAAGGCGTGGTGATGGTTAAGCTTGTGTTTGTGTTTCAGGTGTATCTGCAAGCGCAGAAAAAGGAACAGGACAAGAATCAGCAGAGTCTGAAGATGCTCTCTGATGAGGTTTCACAAATACAAGAGGTCCGTCAGATTGCCTTGTGCATTTACGAGCACTCTAGCGCACGTTCGTGCTTCATTGTGTGTCCCAAGTACTGTGAATCACAAGTACTGTCTTTTCTAGGTGCGATACTGTTTAAAGAGCCTAAGAGAGCAGATGGCAGCAAAAAACAACCACAGAACAGAGCACAAGGCAAGAGAAGCGCGTGTGTGTGTGTGTGTGAATAATTTATATATAAATAATAGTAGGATCAGAAGGGACAACTAGGAACCAGCTCTGAACCAGTTTCTGTCTTCTGTGCTATTAGGTGAAGTTAACTCAGACTGGTGTGAACAGAGGGAATTGTGCTCTGACATCTCTGTCGACACAAAAGATGGAAGACAAACAGGTAAGAGGGTTTTTTTATTTTGCCTGTCATACTTTATACTAGCGGTCTACCCGACAGAGTTTTTTTCCGACATCGATAGCTATCGTACATGCCGATAACCGATTAATCAACCGATTTTTTAAATGGATAGTGAACTGAAAAAATTGTAATAAATAAAAAAAATGGTACTAAATCATGAAAATGTGCTAAATGAAATAAATATGACTGTATTAATTATAGGAATAAATATAATGATATAAATGATCCATTATAATTAATAAATAAAATATAGCGCCTCTAGAGGCTGCTCTCATAATGACATACCTGTAAAAACAGTTTTATGACTTTTTGCCGACAGTTCCAGCAATCAACTATTGGTGCAATAAATCGGTCAACCTCCTTTTTTTACACACATACACATTCATATACACACACAACTTATGTAAGGATGAATGCAGCGGATTTTTCCAAAGCATTTTCGGGTCAGGAGCTTCTTCTTCCTGTTTTTTAAAGTTCAGGCACACCTCAAAAAAGCATTGAGGTACTGGGAACACTTCGGACAGCTCTCTGTTTGTTCCCAAACAAAGTTGTATTTGATCTTCTATTCAACAACCAAACATTGTTGGAACACGGTTGTATAAAACATTTTTGCTATAAAAAAAATATTTATATTCTTTTCACTATTTTCTTTAATACAATGAAATCAGTCAATACAAACTCTAAACCAGGAAGGATTTTGCTGTAGACGCACTCAGCATGGCTTCTGAGTACACACACCGTTTGTCTCTATTGAAACCTATTCACAAACATGTTCGTTACAAAAAAACCTCACATTATCTCCTGCAGCTCTGTGTTTAAAGATGGTGGTTCCTACAAGAACATTTCCACACTCCTCAGTGTTCTCTATTGTTCAGAAACCTTTTGCAGTAAACAGTGTGCTTAACAAAGCTTCTTTTTATCCCTGAGAAGTTTGTGAACAGGCGGGAATAAGTTCCCCCAGAGAGTGTGTGAGTGGGGGGGGGCGGAGAGCGAGAGTGTAGGGTCCAACTGCGACTGAAAAAATGAACGGAAAAAGTCCTGCCCTCACTACTCCCCAGAACTTCAGTCAGAGCCCACACCCTGATGACGTGCGCACACACACGCATATGTACACACACACTTTCCATTCCTCTTCTGGTTTCTCTCGCTGTTCCTCCTTCTCACTTAGAGTCTATAAATATCCCCTAAGGAATGTTTGTTGGTCTCTAGAGTAAGTACAGTACAGTATGGGTTTGGTGTAGTGTGTTGTATAAACAGTTCAAACAGTAGTAGTTTTATAACCAATAAGAAACGTATGTATAGAAATAGTCCAACACAAGCGCCTCCATAATTCAAATCCGGTGCACTCCAATTGCTTACTCTCTTTCTTTCCATCTCCCTCTTTCAGGAGTTTGATGACGAGCAGGAGCGCGAAAGGATGAGGGAAGTCAGCAAGCGGCTGTACGCCCAGCTTCAGGAGGCGGAGACGAGACACCAAGAGGAGAAGGAGAAATTACAGGTGATCTCTCGTGAACGCCTTCTTTCCATTAGTCATCATAGCCGTAAGCATGTACTGTATTGTAACGGATACATTCCTAAGGAACCTGTATGATCTGAAACGGGGGGGTGGATTTTGCACCTTCAACTCATGGCATAGAAAGTGGGGTAAGTCAGGGCATGTTGTTTGGACCAGTGCATCACAATAACTAAATGACGGCTCCTTTTTTTCCTAATGACGTAATGTTGTCTTCTGTGCTAAGGTTTTCTTCCCAAACCGATACTCAGGGTTATACAGGTAACGTCAAAGTGATCATACAGTAATATTATGTACCAAATTTTAGTCTGGTTTCTTCAATTTTATCTTTAAATGTATACATATTAAGTGTAATTAGGAACCTGAACTTGTTTATCCATAAACAAGTGGTGATATTGCAGCATCAAACACACAGCCAAACACAAACCCATTTATTTGTGTAATGTCTCCTGATGTGTGTCATCGCATCCTCTTTGTATTGTTGTAACCTGTTGTAACTCAATGTCGGATATGCACTTCTTCTTAGTCTGTTCAGTCTTGTCGAACCTCAAAACTTATTTCTCTGTCACCCTCAGGCTGAGGCAGGTCAGTACAAAAGGCAGCTGTCTGAGCAAAGCGATCAGCTGAAGGAAGCTCAGGTTAGCGCACAGGAGCAGGACCAGCGAATCCGAGAGCTGCAGCGTCTGATGGGTGGCATGGAGCAGGAGAGCTCGTCCCTCAGGGATGATTTAATGACCAAGGAGTCGGAGCTGCTGCAGCTGCGGGAGCTGAAAGAGGAGGGGCAAGTTGACAGAGAGAGGTGTGTAACCCACCCACTCTTCTAAGTGAAGCATTATTGAGCATTATTTATTCTTAAATGTTATTTGATTTTATTTTACTGTTGCCGATAGACATAAAACTTGTCTAAAGATGAATGAAAGACCACTGTGTCCTGTGTAGATTGGAGGAGTTGGAGAAGGAGAACGCCATCCTTAAGGAGAAGATACACCACCTTGATGATATGCTCAAGAGCCAGCAGAGGAAACTCAGACAGATGATTGAACAGGTACAAAATAACATCTGGATCAACCTTATTTTAAATATTTTGTATTATAATAAATAAAATGTTTTATATATATGTATATATATATATATATATATATATATATATATATATATATATATATATATATATATATATATATATATATAAACATTTGATATAAACTGTTTTTCCCACTCATATAGCTGCAGAACTCGCGGATGGTGATTCAGGAGAGGGACCGTGCCATCAAAGAACTAGAGGAGAAAGTTGCTTTCCTCGAAGCAGAGGTCAGCGCAGACTTTTACCCGCAGATATTTTTGTGCATAATTTCTTGTGCGTATTTAACTCACAAACCGACCACTTGTCCATACAGAACAGAGAACTGCGTGATCAGATGGATTATTTCCTGCACGAAAGGTCAAACTCGGGCCTGTTGTCCGATTCCAATGCTCAGATTGTCTACAGGTAACAGCACACACTCGCACACGCTCACAAAGGAGTTCCGCACCAATACAGTGCATACTAACAGTATTTCGTCTTCCTGTATTCCACAGTAGGCCTCTGAAGCCGTCGACACAAAGTAACAAAAATCTGCCGTTCATCAAAGTCATCGAGATCAAGTCATGAACACTGAAAAGCAGACGGATCTGTACATACTGAAGCACAACAGCCTGTAGCACGACGCCCTTGCTACTAGCGCACTGACTAAAGACTGAAGACTGCAGCTCCACACAATATGCCTTGTCCAACACGTATGGAATACATTTGTTATATATTGTAAATAGATTAGGTTGTCGGTTTCATTGTGTCTGTGAGCATGCATACAGTATACTGACCTTAACTCGGCTGAAGTATGAGTGTCGTGGTGTTGAATATCATTTAGATTTGCTTTTATCCGAAATGAAGAACCAGCGAAGAAAAATTGTGGCACTTTCACTTTCTCTCATTTTTGAATTACTTACGATCATCAAAAGTTCTAGATAGGGAACAGGGAGCTTTACCAGCTTCTTGGTTTAATGAAGGAATTGAGTATTTCAATGGTTTTGAGTCCCACATTTATAATATAAAGGCACAATAATCATCCAAATTACACTCTTGATGTACGACAATTAGAAATCTGCTAAAATATTAACCTGTTTCTAACTTTGTCCTGATCCTCAATAATACACTGAAACATTTGTTTTCACTTAAACACCTATATTTTAGAGAGACACCAATACACCTTGCAGAAACCAGACCCACTGCCCTGTCAGGACAGCCAAAATGAGAATGAAGTAAAAATCCTCATTATGTTCGAGAATTCCATGTATGTAAAACCAATTCGATGTGAAAAACACGCATTTCACTGATATTTTTTATTTTTTACTTTTACATTTACATTTGCGGCATTTAGCAGACGCCCTTATACAGAGCAACGTACAAAAGTGCTTTATGTAAATTTTTTACATAATTTTGTATTTTCTGACTCCAGCATTTTTCTTGCTTCTTGAGTAGTTCTGTACTACTGTCCATTATTTAACTGTGCACTTACCATCTGCTTTTTATTTAATAGAAAAAATATTTTTGTAGTTAAATGTGTGGTTTTTTTTTTAGATGATGTATTAAATGGCTGATATATTTATGTAAGATGAAGTTTTAATAAACTGATCCAAAAGATTTTGTTTAATGCTTCATGTTTTACATATCTGTGGATGTGAGCTTTTGGATTTTGTATGAAAAATACATTCGGATTACACAGTTTTACACAAAATGTTACACCTGATGCTGCAGTGTGTGTGTGTGTGTGTGTGTGTGTGTGTGTTTCCATTTCATTGTGTAATCAGTATGCTTCCTGCTTAGCCCCACCTCTATTTCTCTTTTCTGATTTAAATGTAAGTGTTAGATTTTTTTTTTTGCATGTTTGTCACACTTTTATGTTTTAGATCAAACGAATTAAAATATTAGTAAAAGATAACACAAGGGAACACAACATGCAGTTTTTAAATAAGGGAAAACAAAATCCAAAATTTCATGGTCCTGTGTGAAAAAGTGTTTGCCCTCTAAACCTAATAACTGGTTTGGCCGCCCTTAACAGCAACAACTGCGATCAAGCGTTTTTGATAACTTGCAGTGAGTGTTACAGCGCTATGTGGAGGAATTTTGGTCACTCATCTATGCAGAATTGTTGTAATTCAGCCACACTGGAGGGTTTTGGAGCAGGAACCGCGTTTTTACGGTCATGTCAAAGCATCTCAATAGGATTCAGGTCAGGACTTTGACAAGGCCACTCCAAAGTCTTTGTTTTGTTTTCCTTCAGCCATTCAGAGGTGGACTTGCTGGTGTGTTTTGGATTATTGTCTTGCTGAAGAACCCAAGTTCGCTTTAGCTTGAGGTCACAAACAGATGGCTGGACATTCTCCTTCAGGATTTTTTGGTAAACAGCAGAATTCATTCAAAAATTTTGTCTCGTCAGTCCACAGAGTATTTTCCCAAAAGTTTTGGGGATCATCAAGATTTTTTTCTGGCAAAACTGAGACAAGCTTTTATGTGATTTTTGCTCAGCAGCAGTATTCAACTTGGAACTCTGCCATGCAGACCCAGTCTCTATGGTGAAGTCATGAACACTGATCTTAACTAAGGCAAGTGAGGCCTGCAGTTCTTTGGATGTTGTTGTGGGGTCTTTTGTGACCTCTTGGATGAGTCGTCGCTGTCTTCTTGGGGTAATTTTGGTCGGCCGGCCACTCCTGGGAAGCTTCTCCACTGTTCCATGCTTTTGCTATTTGTGAATAATGGCTCTCACTGTGGTTCACTGGAGTCCCAAAGCTTTAAAAATGGCTTTATAACCTTTTCCAGATTGATAGATCTCAATTACTTTCTTTCTCATTTGTTTCTGAATTTCATTGGATTCCATCATGATGTCTAGCTTTTGAGGATCTTTTGGTTTTAACAGGGGGGGCAAACACTTTTTCACACAGGGACATGTAGTTTTGAATTTTGTTTTCCCTCAATAATAAAAACCTTTATTTAAAAACTGCTTGTTGTTTTCAACACCACTGAATATAATGTGTATATACACACACAACAATCAGGCATAACATTGACATTATAACTTTATGACCAGTGAGTGAATAGCTCTGATTATCTCATACTTTTATCTGTTAGTGGTTTAAATATACAGTATTAGGTAGCAAGTGAACATTTTGTCCTCAAATTTGATGTGTTGAAAGCAGGAAAAATGGGCAAGCGTAATGATTTAAGAGTTTAACAAGGGCCAAATTGTGATGCTTAGACAACTGGGTCAGAGCTTCTCCAAGAGTGCGGTCCGGTCTGCAGTGGTCAAAATCTATCAAAAGTGGTAAAAGGAAGGATCAGTAGTATTCCATAGATTTGATTATTTGTTCCATTCTGACCCAACTGTACAAACCTGATTCCAAAAAAGTTGAGACACTGTACAAATTGTGAATAAAAAGGAATGCAATCATTTACAAATATCATAAACCTATATTTTATTCACAATAGAATATAGATAAAATATCAAATGTTAAAATGAGACATTTTGAAATGTCATGCCGGATATTGGCTCATTTTGGATTTCATGAGAGCTACACATTCCAAAAAAGTTGGGACAGGTAGCAATAAGAGGCCGGAAAAGGTAAATGTACATATAAGAAACAGCTGGAGGACCAATTTGCAACTTATTAGGTCAATTGGCAACATGATTGGGTATAAAAAAAGCCTCTCAGAGTGGCAGTGTCTCTCAGAAGTCAGGGTGGGCAGAGGATCACCAATTCCCCCAATGCTGCAGTAAAACATAGTGAACTGCATCACATACAGGAATGCTACTGTAATGGAGATCACAACATGGGCTCAGGAATACTTTCAGAAAACAATGTCGCCGTGGCCAGCTAAAACTCTTTAGGTCAAAAAAGAAGCCATATCTAAACATGATCCAGAAGACTCAACCGGTTACATTTAGTTTTACTTTTTTATTTATTTTTTGATTAATAGTGCCATCATATTTCTTTAAAAAAGTGTAAGAATTACAGCAGGTACATGCAGTAAAGCTGACAAAATGCAAAGTATATTATTGTGTTGTTTTATTGTCACACCGGTGGAATAATAAATTTGGCTTGTCTGTGGAGTTCCTCATTAGTTGTCATTTGGGAAAAGGGACTTTGTAAACTTTAAGTGTTATAACATGCAATATGGTGGAGCAGTTTTTCCCAGATCAGTCAAGAAAATCATCAAATTCAGTCACACTCCTTTTTGTTGTGTTCTTGCTGTGCTTTTATACAATGATGTGACTGAGAACCCAAAGAAACCTTACAGCCACTAGCTCCCTTTACTTGATTGCATCACAGAAAAAAAGCCTGGTACACTTACTGAACTTACCCGAACAATCACTGTGTCCAGGGCCGCAATTAACAGTTTTAAGGGGGGGTATGCAAGACAGAATTTTCGGCCCCCATATATATATATATATATATATATATATATATATATATATATATATATATATATATATATATATACAATGTTATATTATTAATAATAAAATAATTTTTATTGTTAAAGAAATGTAATAATTTGCTATTGCCTAATATGTTACAGTATAAATGATATAATGAATATAAATGAATATAAATGATTTTCATTTTTTAATAAAACATTTTCAAAAAGACAGATGTATAAAGGAAAAGAAATGTAACACATCAACCGACTAAATCAACCACAACGAGCTTCTAAACACATTAACTTATGCAGTCTGTAGACAAACCTCATGCATTTAATTTTATTCATGAGTAAACACTCTCTAAATAAATAAACATTTTCATCCTATTTTCAGTTTAATTTTTATTTACATGGAATTTATTTTATTTAATCACAGTGTTATTATTTAAAATATGTGTATATCTAATTTTAAACATTTTTAAATTTTACAAATTTTAATTGATGATTGTGGAGCCCCCTAGCGTTCTCTTGGGCCCATATGCCTTGCATACTCTGCACCCGACCCCCTAACGGCGCCCCTGACTGTGTCTCAAGGAAACACTGCCCTCCAGTGGTTATACAGAATTCCTTGCTTGGCTTGTGTTGTTGAAAAGGAATGTGTTTAACTTGACAATAGATAGAACATCCAAACACACACACACACCCACACACACATGATGTGTGGCATGAGGATGAAACCTTCAAGAGTAACCAGATTCAAGAGGAAACCCTCCTATGCCACCATCTGGGTGGCACAGAATGTCCATTCCCTACAATAATGCTGTGAAATATGATTTACACCTGATTTTTGGCTGCTAATTAATATATATATATATATATATATATATATATATATATATATATATATATATATATATATATATATATATGTGCAGCTCATTTAAACCACCTGAAGGTTTCATGTGCTGAGACTTAGGTGTTTTTCCTCTGACCTCTATTTCTTTTGCGTCTCTCATGGGTGGAGCACTGGAGAGGGGGCTTGGGGGAGGAGTTAATGGAGTAGGAGGAGTCAGTGGAGGTGAAAGGAGTCAGTCGGGGTGGGAGGGGTCAGGGGCGTGGTCTGATGTCAAACACCTGTGCGGGATTACCATTAATGAGTGTTCTCTTTAAGAAGTAGCAGAGAGGATAAAAGAGATTGATTGGTGGATGGATGGACGGATGGACGGATGGAAACTTGTCGCCTTCCTCCCATTTTCTGTTCCCTTAGACAAAGCTCTAGACCAGGGGTGGCCAACCCGCGGCTCTGCAAAGAGTTTCTCCAAGTCGGGTTTAATTTATCACCTGAAATCCAAACATCCCGATTGCCATTCTAAATATGAGAAGAACGAGCATCCGAGCATGCGCACTCCGTCTGTAGAGGACGTTTTTGAAAAGGCAGGAAAGTTTTCCAGTGATGGTGCCAAGGCAAAAGGCATAACACAAAAAATTATGGATTTCATTGCCTTTTGAATTGAATTTTCATTTCGGTGCATCCCTAAAATATTTCATGTTTCATGTGTCCCTCTGACACAATTCAGGTTTCTCATGTGGCCCCTTGTAAAATTTAATTGCCCACCCCTGCGGCATATTCATCTCACGCGCATGCGCATTTGACGAAAATACCGTATTGAACTCAAGCGAAGTGAACACGCACATAAAAAAAACACACAAAGTCTGTGTTTTCTACCCTGAAACACGTGAAATCAAAGCATCGATCTGTTCTGACTGACACACACGTGAAAGAATTGCTTCGAGTGGCAACAACGGAATACGAGGCAGATTTGAAGGGGATTGTTCAAGGCAAGGATGCCAAAAGTCCCACTAAGTAACATGCATAGTAAAAGAAAAACGCTATTGTAAATTATTATATTTTTGTTTGTGGACTTGGTTAAACTAAGAGTTTGTGTGTGTGAGACAGTGCACACAATGTTTATTGTTGAAAATGACTGTCCTGTGGTCTTAGAACTGTAGGAGTCAATTTCTGTCATTATGTTGGTGTGTGACATTTTACAATAAATCTGGCTGAGCAGAGGGGTGTGTGTGTGTGTGTGTGTTAGAGGAAGGGATGGGTGATGTTCATGTGTGCCCATGTGTATGATGTGGCTCTTTGCGGTAACACAGTAAAAAATGTGGCTCTCGGTCTCTGACTGGTTGCCCCCCCCTGCTCTAGACTCAAGCTACCCACTAAAATAAAACCATTTACCCACCACCTCAAAAACTGATATCAGTTTTTCAATTCTTTTATAACTGATTCAAATGTGAACGGGTCCACGTGCACTGGCTTTTGTTTTGTTTGTTAAAATTAAATACAAATGATGAAATTACTGTTTAAAATATAAAACAAACAAAAAAAATCCCCCCCATGTCCATTTGCTTGCCTAGTTGTGTGTTTGTGGTACTGTTGAAGAACCCAAATATCTGATCCTATTCTGCGCCATGTTCCACTAGATCAGGAATAGACAAGCTTTCTTTGGCTCAAGGGCCAGACTGGGTTTTTGTGGCAGAAGGTGGGAGATGAAGAATGAACTAACGTGACGTATGAAACCCATTGGTTTATTCCATATATAAGAAACCTTTATTCCATTTCAGTGTTTTTGCTCAGGCTAATGTTTTGCTGAGTCTGTAAATTGGCTGCTAATCTCTGAGCAGTAATCACCCTTCCTTGCACTGACTGCATGCTGGGTGCAAAAGTGTTCACTTTTCTCGTCTGTGATCAGTTCATTGTTAAAGCAGGGTTCAATGCAATGCCAATTGTGACAAATGGAAGTCCTTTGGGTGCTTCCATGGAACTATCTGGCTTTATTTCTGCTGAATGAAGTATTTTTTGACACCACAAACTGGAACATTGAACTTAATTTTTCTTTTACTTATTTCTTTACTTTGTTATTAAATTTGTTTCTAATAATGATAATTTTGGGCCATATTACTCCTGAAAGAAGATTTTCTTCCTTTAAAAAAAATATAAAAAACAAAGACCAAGAAATACACACTCGCTGGCAGGTTAGAGGTCGAGATCAACATTAAAACTTAATGATTAATAATTGTACTTTTATTCATTATAAAACACCTCATTCATAGTTTCATGCCACCTTAGTTTGCGACTGAGTTGTTTGCGTTTTGTGGCGCTCTTGGGTTTTGAAGCCTGGATGTAAAATAACTTGAAGGCCAACATTCTGGCTTTAGCTTTGAGAAGTTCCCAGGGATCCTATGGCTTTTTAAAAGAAGCAAGAGAGTGACAGGAAATGTCAGTCCCACACATACGCTTTTCACACAGCATCATGCGACGCAGTCTTCGCTTATTGCAACCCCACCCTATGTTCTACTAGTTTGCCTGCCATCTCTGAAGATGCTGCTCTAGTTTCCATTATATTTATTTGTACAAATGGCTCCAAAACGAAGGCATCAAGCGTAAGTCACATTTTGCTTTTGAATTGCTAATCAAAAAAACGAATGCATGTTGCATACCCGGACCTAAAAACAACACTTACCTGATGCTTCTTTGGAGTGACGCATGAACGCATGTGGATATAAAGTGCTTATGGTTACTGAGGATTTGGGGAGTGTGTGTGTGTGTGCACATTCTGCAAACTTCACAGCTCCATCACAAAAACCACAGAGCAAAGCTGGAATACCTAAACTTCCTTCCCAGACCATTGCTTCATGCACTAATAGATCAAAAGCACACAAGGTTTTGATTGAGATGATTTACAAGTCACACATTTAGAGTCTAAATGCATAGCAGCTCTGGTCCCTTAATTTCTTACATTCCTATTGTACACACAGATAAAGTGCACTTGAAGGATTTCCCATATGTACAAGCATTCGTCCCCTACATTTCCTTTTTCTAATGTATGGATCCTAATGTATTACCAGATGCTACAGTAATGTACTGATTGTGTGCGAAAACAATTCATCAAAAAGGCTTTTGGGTTTACTCTAATCCCATTAAGATAAAAGTTATACAGTATGTCACAGTCTTGTTTTATTTGTTCAGGTTTCAAGCTACTCTTTAGCTCATACAGGCAGCTCTGAATGAAGGAATGCTGAGAAATAGCAGCAGTGACGTCTCCTCAGGACGCAACACTGACACCAGTTCAACCGATAAACTCAGACACACTTTAACACTATTTCCTCCCATTATATTCAAAACGGTGTCTCCTGAAGACGTTCGGCTTGTCGCTGTCTCGCACATGCACAGCCTGTTATCTCCTTTTTGGCACGTGGATGTTTTTGTGCCAGTTCCTCTGTATTTATTCTGAAGGGTTTGAACAACCTCTGATTCAGTCATTAAAACTCATGTTCCACTCCACACTGCAGTACGAGGTCAGCCGCGTCTTCTTCATTGCTGATGTCAGGACTAATGCATCTGACGGGAGAAAGCGCAGGTCCCTACAGCGTGCTCTCCAGAGTATTATAGTTGTCCTTGAAGTTCTTGAGCTCGAGGAAGTGTTTGGGTCTCTTGCTGCGCTGGCCTGAGGAAGGCAGGTAGGTCACCTGGATGGTGCAGGCTGAGGACGGACCGGGCGAGCTCGTCAGGTCTTTGGCTGCTGACTGGTGCTGCTGGTTCAGGCTGGTGGAGCTGGAGTGCACCTTCACACTGTAAAAGCAAATAGTGATGAGATCATGCGTGGGAGTGTGTGTGTGTGTCAAATTTAAGACTTTTTACAATCGTTAATGAAAGTTAAGACCTAAACCGCATCACAAAACACACACAAATATGTTGTTAGCAACTGGCCTTAATCAAGCCATAACATTTTTTTTTTTCTCAAGCCAAGAACTGATAAACATGCACTTCCCCACAGCTGGAAAAATCAAATGTTGCATATTGGTCTCACAAAGTTAAATACAGTGAATTATATATGGACTAATGAAAGAAAGAACTACACCACTACGGAAACTACAAAAAAACATTCTAAAGTGCTGCTTCAATGAGCGTTAGAGGTAGTGTTATATGGATTCTGAAAAATTAAGACCTTTTTAAAATGGTTTAAGACCTAGAACAGCGAATTTGAGACTTTTTAAGAACCTGCGGACCCCCACTTTAGAAGCAGGTACATTCAAGTCCCACCCGTCCTAAATCACCCCAAAAAAATTGTAATGAATTACTTAAAGTTTAAAAATGTCTAATTTATTAAAATATAACTAACATCAAATAGCATAAAGTAAAAAAAAACAAGTGAATGAACTTTATTTTTAATTTAAAAAAAAAGAAGATTAATGAAGAACACAAAATAATTATATAAATCCTGCGTTTCAATGCGCCCCACCTGTAATGTCTGTATTCCCCACTAGAGGGAACCACTGATTTAGACAGTAAGGCGTGTACTTACATGGCAGCCAGCTCAGCCAAGTCTTCTTTGTATTTGAGGAATTCAGCTTCACCAAACACCTGCCAAATTAGAAAAAACAAAAACAATTGCAATAAAATTAACTGTACAACAAAGTCTGAGAGAAGAAATATATATATATATATTTATATTAAAAAACTTCATTCAAACCATCTACGCTTGCCGACTAAAATAGCTTTATCTATCAAAATATTCTCCACTACTCGTATAGTTAGCGGTTTTCCATTACTGGTCTTTTTAAAATAATTAACCTAACAATAAAGCTTCCATCAGACCCACACACCGAAGTGCCGTGACGTGCGTTGATGTAGCCCTCCAACAGGCGGTCGATGAGGCTGCTGTGGCTGGTTTTTATCAGCGAGTGACAGTTACGCAGGTCCAGCAGCCACTTCCTGTAGCAGGGGCCAGTCAGGGCGCTGGGGCTGCGAGCCAGATCAGGAGACACAATGCCTGCATGTGAGAGGGGTGATAAGATGTCAAAGCAAATCAGACATCATTTGAAACAAAGATTGACGTGTCACAGTTTTAATGACACACAGGAAACAATAGTTTTGCATTTACTATTGAACCTATCCAGCTTTTTAAACCACACTTTGTTTATTGAGGAATGACCTAATACAAAAACAGAGAGAAAAACCAGTTCCAGCTGGATGGTTTTTTAATGTTCCTGGAGTACAGATAAAAGTTTGTGCACCCGCTGGAAAGGAATCCATTTGTGCATGAATGGCTCTAAAACGTTTCAGAGCTTTATCCTGATCCTCATCATAACAAAGGCATGTTATCTAACAAACCTGTTGCATATGTTACCTCGGGCTGTAGCTATCGATTATTTTAGTAATCGAGTATACTACAGATTATTCCAACGATTAATCGAGTAATCGATAAGAAGTACCCTTTCTTCATTAAAGAGCAATACTAAATATACAAGAGAAACGGACAGGTTTGTTTTTAAATGAACAAGCAATTTGTTTCCTTTTATAGATAAAATAACATTTGATTGCTGATCTGTGAGCAACAGTATGGTTTCATGCCGAGGAAGATCACCACAGATGCATTATTTGTTTTAAAAATGTTGATGGAGAAGTATAGAGAAGGTCAGAAGGAGTTGCATTGTGTATTTGTGGATTTAGAGAAAGCGTAATGACAGGGTGCTGAGAGAGGAGTTGTGGTATTGTATGAGGAAGTCAGGTGTGTCAGAGAAGTATGTGAGGGTGGTGCATCAAGGATCGGCTCTAAGCCCTTTGCTGATTGCAATGGTGATGGACAGGTTGATGGACGAGGTCAGGAGTCTCCATGGACTATGTGTTTGCAGATGATATTGTGATTTGTGGTGAGAGTAGTGAGCAGGTTAAGAAGAGCCTGGAGAGGTGGAGGTATGTGCTGGAGAGAAGAGGAATGAAAGTCAGTAGGAGTAAGACAGTATATGTGTTTGAATGAGAGGGAGGGCAGTGGAGTGGTGCGGTTGCAGGGAGAAGAGGTGGTGAAGGTGGAGGAGTTCAGGTACCTGGGGATCAACAGTGCAAAGTAATGGAGAGTGTGTTAGAAAAGTGAAGAAAAGAGTGCAGGCAGGGTGGAGTGGGTGGAGGAGAGTGACAGGAGTGATTTGTGATAGAAGAGTATCTGCGAGAGTGAAAGGGAAAGTTTATAGGACTGTGGTGAGACCTGCGATGTTGTATGGATTAGAGACAGTGGCATTGAGTAAAAGACAGGAGGTGGAGCTGGAGGTAGCAGAGATGAAGATGTTGAGGTTTTCATTAGGAGTGACGAGGATGGACAGGATTAGAAATGAGTTTATTAGAGGGACAGCGCATGTAGGACGTTTTGGGGACAAAGCAAGTGAGGCGAGATTGAGATGGTTTGGACATGTGCAGAGGAGGGACATGAGGTATATTGTTAGGAGAATGCTGAGGGTCACCAGAAGGGAGGAAATGTGGAAGGCCAAAGAGGAGGTTTATGGATATGGTGAGGGACGACATGCAGGTAGTTGGTGTGAAAGAGGCAGATGTAGAGGACAGAGGGGTATGGAGACGGATGATCTGCTGTGGATCCGCTTTAATTAAACATATTTACTGCATTTAATTGCTATAATTAAAATCTAAAAATGTTTGATTACTCAAACAACAAAACCTAAACGCACTGTACAGTGTTTTCTTTGTTTCAGTTTGAAATGATCGCAAACTTTGGAAACTCATCTTTTTCGTTGGCCTGAATCCTAAGGAAAGCCGTTTCAGTATAAAAAAAAAAAAAAAAAAAAAAAGCTTGCCTAATTCCAACTTTTTTCCCGCAATACCGACTTTATTTCTCGTAAACATCCGACATTTCTGGTGCATCCACCGGTAACCACGTTGTCGGCCTGAAGTTTGGAGCTGCTCCACCTGTCTTGTTCTGTCTCATTCAGATCTGATTACTACACAGAGTTTTCACCAGGGATCGGAGGCTTACTTTCATACCATGCGATTCTATTAATTGTAGCCCATTTTATTTTCAACGTTAAAGCTTTCTGGCACTACAGAGGGGGTGACGCAAGCCCGATTGCTAGTAAAAACAGGCTTCCATATGAATCTTTTCCTCGTCCCTCACTGCCTTCTCTTCGTTCCTTGTTTTTTGATTCTGCATCGTATGTGTATCTGTTCAGAGCGCTCCAGAATTTAGCACTTGGTGCGTGAGTAATAAGGTCCGTGTGGAAACAATAACAGAGAACGCGTATTCATCACGTGATGTGCGCTCATGAACCAGAGAAATATACTAAATCTAAAATTTCCAGCAACATGGACATGTGACATATCAAAATGCTTGGCACAATAGGTAATTGGATTTTTTGTGAACATCCCATTCCTTCCTTTCATCCATCTTTCTCTTATTATCTCTCTATCTAATCATACAGCTGTCACTTTGGCCCCACCCGGACAAAAAAACATTAAAAAACAGACATGTGACATGTAAAAACGTGGAAGAGAATTGCTTTGTATGCACCGACAACGAAGCACGAGCACTTACTGCTTCCACACCATCAAGCTCTACTCGGATTTCTACGTAAATTCCGTGTTTTCCTTAAAATGCCTAAACACTGTTTTTTTTTTTTTGTTTTTTTTGGGGTAATATATTCCAGAAATGATCAAGCAAGCTACTCATTGGGGGGGGGACACATGACATTTTAAGACGAACACTTTCCAAAGTCATAAACTTTCTCACATGTTCAACTTTCTGTACGTGTTTCCCACACAAGGACAAGGCTGAAGATTTACTGCAGCTCCTGAGGTGAGGATAATAAGTGTGAGAGTGTGAACCCTGGCTCAGAGGCTCTTACCGGTGTCTCTGATGGCATCTAGAGCTTGCATTCTGTACATGTAGTTATAACAGCCTGCAAAACACACACACAAAAAGTATACCATTTACAAAAGGCCATTTCACAGTTAAACAGTTTCATCTTACACTACACTGCAGTGTTTTTCTACAGTTTCAGTGGAAGAACGTTAGGAATACGAAGCACAGATTATCACTTGGAGCCAAAAAACGTTATCTCATTATTCTCTATAATTGATAATATTTATGAGATTCCATGTGAACAGCATGACAGACAGCCATTCACTTCTCACAAAACAATAACAATAATAACGTTAATATAAACAAGGGTCAGTGGTAAATAAAGAGGCAGCCGTGGCTATAAGGTGCAATAGTGGTTTTAAGAGACAACAGTGATTATAAGTGGCAGCTGTGGCGACTCTAAAGAGCAGCTGTAGCTGCAAAAAGAGGCAGTGGCTCTAAGAGGAAGATGTGACTCTAAGAGTACACAGTGGCTCAAAAGTTAAGTCTCAGAATCAAAAATGCAAACAGCCACTGCTGGGCCCTTGCCCAAGACCCTTAAACCCTCCCAGCCCCAGGGGCACTGGTATCAGTGTCCGGACCCTGAGTCATGTATATGAGGAAATCCGTGTGTTTCCTCACCGTTCTGCCCGCGATGCTTCAGTCTCTCATCATCCTGAGCCAACAGCCGCGGCTCATAGCGGATAGCATTCACTTTGGCTAGCCTCGACTCGATCTCTTCTTTTAGCTCCTGTAAACAGAGCACATAAATCCAGATCTCATTATTATTATTATATTTATGATTATGATTTCCACTCCAGGTAGAGGAAAAGCTGACCTTTGGTGCATTGTGTCCCACCGGCGCATGCGGTCCTCTGCGGGACTTCATAGCAAACCGCATGATCTGTCGCTTCACGAAGATAAACAATAACACAAACACCTGACACAAACAAAAACACACACACGATCTGATGTCTCAGGTAGACACAACACGACCCTGCACTTAAATAAAAAAAAAATCGACAGTATATTTGATATAATGTATAATTCGTGCTGTAGTAAATAATGACACACAGACACACATATGGCCTGCTAGCCACCGAGCTAGCTAGTTCCTTACCAGACTGCCGTAGGCCATAACCAGCACTACATTTACTCCCGATAACAGCGACTCTTTGTTCATTTTTGCAACTATTTTCCAGTTCACTCTACTTTCCAAAACAAAAAATACTATTTTCACTTTTCTTTGTCTGATGTCACATAAGTAACATTAACTACGCCCGCCCGCCTTCTGGTCCGGATGCTACTACATTGTTGATAAACAGCCCGAATCACGTGATCTTTTTCTTCTTCTTCGACGACCTTGACATTGTACAGCGCCACCTACTGCGCTGGAGAGTTAAACTGCAGGCAAGGGCGTGTCATTTTAAATAAACGCGGTCTATCAATTCATTGCATCAGACAATCATAAAGCAGTATGATTCCCGATAAGTTTTGGATTAACCAATCAAATTACTCACACTGACCATCAATTACAAACTGCATCCTCTAAAACCTTTTATAGCATTCATCAGCCATTGGCATTATTACTACTAAATTGCAGTAATCGGAATCACTGACTTTAAGTTTTAATCTATTTCTTTTGTCCACAAATATGAGTTAAGTTATCCTCAATAGTCTATTTTGTTCATTTGAAAGCGTTTCTCTGGATTTCGCAGATGTCTTTTTATGTTGAAGCTTCTATATAATCAGAGTTTAGCTGTCATATGACGTGTTGCCAGTTTCAAAGGAATCTGCCTGTCCTTAAGAATCAGCAGTGTAGCATAAAGTATATAAGAAAGAAACTTACTTCAACCAATCAGATTTCAAGTTGGCAGCAGCAAAGCCATCTAGCAGGCATCCAATTACATCAGCATTTTTGAGTGGATGGTCAGAGAGGGTGCTAGTCAGAGCTTGCGAACTGCATCTGTAGCAAACTGCACTTGTGCATAGTGTTTGTGTTATTGTTTCCTGTTAAATTTGCACAAAAAACACAATTTGCCCTAATTGCAAATCCCCAGGAAAACCGTTATGCACGGTAAAAAAAAAATTACAGAAATCCTGGGGTCTTATTATGAGGTTAATATTGCTGTTTCTACTAGAGATAATGTATGTGTTCATTAGGTTTCTTGCTTTACTAATGGCATTTATTTTTACTGTAAGAAACCTTTCTATGATGCAGTTCTCCATTATATTGCGTTTCTGTATAATATTGATGGTTTTTATAGCTGTGATGTCATAATAGTGGTATTAAGAGATGGATTGATTCAGGCAGGACACCACTGAAGGCCTAGGTTTATAAATGCACGACCCGCCACTGCCGGTGCCTGACTTTACTAACACCCTTGTGGCTGAATAAACACAAATCTCCACAAGCACACTCCAAAATCTTGGGAACATCTTCTCAGAGGAGTAAAAGTTAATGTAACAGCAAAAGAGGACCACAGTGGTTTTAAAAGCACATACTTATCTTATGATAAGGTGTCCACAAACATTTGTCAGTATAGTATAGTTTATCCAAATATTTGACTAGCAAGTAGAGATGCTTCCTTGTCCTTACAGTTTAGCTAGTAGTTCACCTCAATGTATACTGATTTTACGTTTGAATGATCAAAGTTCTGTTTTCTAAGAGGTTCTAGAGTGACAAATCCTAACTGTTAACCCTAAACCAGAACATTAAAAGGAAGTGGGACATCTGTATTGGGCTGTGAGTCCAGCAGTATGGTGCTTTATCTGCTCTGGCACACCTGACCTGGAAATAAACTGACACGATTAATCTTGTGTGTTAAGGGACAGTAAGCAAATTATGCTAATCTCTGGCCTACAGAACCAAAGTACTACAGTAGAAGTTACACAAAACTATTGTGTGTTAAGTTTAGCTGAGTTGAGCTAAAGGGAAATATTTTTTTTGACACAGAAATCTTCCATTTGTTTGGTTTGATTTCAATAATTAATGTCTATATATCCTCACTCTATAGTATTTTATATAGTATAATTTAAACTCCTGATTTGGCATTCTGTAAGTACTCACAAATAAACTAGTCATATTCCAGTCATGTACTGCTCTGAATGTGTCTTGCCTTTAGAGAGCTTTTGGTTTTCTCTGAAACCACAACCATGTTGCGCCAGATAGTAGTAATAAACAATAGGGTTTGTAATGCAATCACAAAGCACAATTGGCTCAAACTACAAATGTTCAGGCAACTTTTCTGGTCTTCAATTGTCTAAACTAACAAAAATAGATGAAAAGGTGTAATAATTCCATGAAAGAAATGTTTGAGTAGTTAGTTTTTGTAGTGGTATATGTAATATCTCTCTTCTTCATTGTATTTTGTCAGTGTTTTTTTCTCTTTCACTGTCTTCCGTTCTCTGCCTACTGTCTCAGAGGGTTGTGGTAACACGCTTTTGCAGCTGCAGGAAGTTGTCTTGTTTTGCGCATCAAGATGGAGACGGTAACTATCTACTCAATGATTATTATACATTATTGCACAATGATTTAGCATTTGTATCGTTTGCTAATCGAATGGTATTAGTTCAAATAAATTGTATGTCCATCGTACTTTCGAGAAAATATCTGAAGAGGTGAATTCTGTGATTCAGATTTTTTGAGAATATTTAATGGCTGTGCTGGTGCTTTATTTAAAATATGATGCAGATTGGAAATGAAATGTCCTCATGTCGTGTTTTGGAGTTTGGTAGTTACTAATGACAAAAAAACTATTGTGTTTGATGATGTTAGGTAGCTACTTTAGTTTGCAAACTTTTTACCTAAAGTCTTTGTGAGTTAGCAAACAGTGTGTGGATTAGCATGGCCTTCAGGTGGATATGACTGCATATTCTGGACTGTTGGCTTGATATGTGGTGGTTGTCTGCGTGCACATTGTCAGCGATCATAATCCTCCAGTTTACTCAAGGTGACACGCCAGTTAACTCATACAAAAAAGTTACATCAATAACATCTAAGACTTGTGAGATTTTGTGAAAACCAAGAAAACAAAAACTACCAACTGAAAACTAGCAATGAATGTGTTTTATTCAGTAGTTTGATAGACATTGAGTTTGAGAAAGAAGTTACATAAATTAAAAACTTGTATAGTAATGAATAAGAAAATAATACAAGTATGATTAGCCAATTACGTTTTTATTATCTTGATATTATTGCTAATTTTTTAAAGACTTTGCTGTTTTTTTGTGGTTTTTTTTTTACTTTACTTATTTTTATCACAGCAGAGTGTCAAATATGTGCCAGTAAAAAAATGTTGTCTCTTATTTTGGCTTATATACAGTATAATGTTAAGGCAGTATATAACACACAAAGTGCTTTGAATGTAAAATAAGCAACTGTAGTAAACCAATGCAAAATCTTCAGCTGGTATTTCTAGCCTTATGGTATGAGCAGCCACTATGGCAATAGAAATGATAAAGAAATATGGAAGTGAAGGTGTCGGAGACCATTTGGTGTACATATTATGGTTTTCATGAATAAAAGGCAGGGGTGTACTTTTGGAATTAGGATGCACATTTGCATACTAATTCACACAATAAATATTTAATTGAATTGAATTAATTAAAATTTAGTTCAAATTCATTTAATTCAATTCAAGTTGCACTTTTAACAATGATCACTGTTTCAAAGCAGCTTTATAGAATTAAATAGATTGTGAATATAAATATTAGCATCATTAATTAGTCCTTATATGTTCATCCTAATGAGTAAGACAGTCAGCAGTGGAAAGAAAAAACTCTGAGATGGTATGAGGAAGAAAAATTGAGAAGGACCAGACTTAAATGTGAATTATTGCTCATCTAGGTTACACTGAATGTTCATTCATTACAGTTCCATAATTGTTAAGGTTATCAACAATTCACTGAAAAAACTGTGGGCAATTGCAGCCCTAAGTCAATGTAACAAACTGTGGATGTGAGGTTGCGACTTTCTCACAAGATTTTAGGTACTTTCTTGCCCACGCCCACCTCGGGTTTAAGTCCCGATACAAATAAGAACATTGTGAGCACATGCCACAACATTTAACACTTAGGACTTACTTCCACACACTGAAATGTCAATACAAGTTATGTAATTTTCGGAATGCCAAAAGTCTGCTACAATGTTGGGGCATGTCTTTACGTTTATTTCCTTTATTTTGCCTGTGTAGTTTTAATCCTTAGGGAAAAAAGCAACAATAAATACACATTTCGTTTAATCACCTTATCCTTTTAATCAAATCTGTCTCTCCTGACAGGTGTGGGCTTTTTCAGGATTGTATCCACAGGGCACAATGGCTCATTGACCATTTTGATGAGAATCTTTATTAGGAAGAATGTTTTTATTAGCACTATTACAGCAACAAAGAATCTTTTAGAATCTGCTCCAAGGTGCATCCAATCTGGTTTAGTGGCTGTGGTGACCAGCTTTGTTTAGATTTGTGTTTAATGCATCACCCAGCTACATTTTACAGTTTGATCTCAGTATAGTTGTCTTCAAGCTTGGAATTTTTGTTCATCAAGTATCACCGGATGTGACTTCAGTAATGAGTCATCAAGAAAACAAGTATAAACAACAATGCTGCTATTATATGTGCATTAAATAAAATAGATGAATGCACTCTCCCAAGGCAAAATGGTAAGGCACTGCTTTTCTTAGAGTTCCATCATCCTGGGCAAATGGGCTCTCACAGAAATATGTGTGCAGACTAGTTCCCTTTCTCTTCAGTATGAAAATGAAGGAAAGGGGCAAGGAAAAAAGGTTAAAAAAAAGGGTGGGGGGAGAGAGCGAGAGGGATACAGCCAGACAGACCAAAACATTTAGACAGTAAATGGGAAATGAAGGGAAAGCTACACGCTGTCATATCTGGTATTTTGTTGTTGTTTTTTATTTACAGGGATATGAGTTTCTATAGTGCTTCTTTTGCACCGTATTGTACTTTTGCACACGAACATTTGTTTCTATTTATTGATTTCTGTTGTGTCTTGTTTGTATATACGCTTTGGCATTACAAATATTACTATTTAGAGAGAGAGAGAGAGAGAGAGAGAGAGAGAGAGAGAGAGAGAGAGACAAACAGAGAAGGAAGCGGAGAGAGAGAGAGAGAGAGAGAGAGAGAGAGAGAGAGAGAGAGAAAAGAGAGAGACATAAAGAAAAAATCAGAGAGAGAGAGAGAGAGACAGAGAGACAGAGAGACAGACAAACAGAGAAGGAAGCGGAGGGAGAGAGCGAGAGACATAGAGAGAAAAAGCAAAGACAGAGAGACAGACAAACAGACAAACAGAGAAGGAAGCAGAGAGAGAGAGAGAGAGAGAGCTAACGAAGGAAAAAGAAATAGAGACAGACAGGCAGGTGGAGACAGAAGGAGAGAAAGGTATAGAGACAGAGAACGAGGAAGAGAAAAAGAGAGACAGAGAGAGAAACTAAGGCAAAGGAAAGAAAGGTGTAACAATGAGAGGGGGTGGGTGAGGGTGAAAAGGAAAAACCTGTCAGGTGAGTTTACACTGCAGGTGAATAATAGTAAAATAGAAAAAGTATGAGTGTGAGACAGGGAAACGGAAGTCTACTGAACAGTTGCTGTGATTTTCTTCACAGGTAGGTCTGTTTTTTATTAAATCCAAGGTCTAGCCAAAGTGGTTAGATTATAGTGGTTGATTGGTCTGTCGTCGATGTGTCCAGTGCACAGTAAAAGCATATGTGTGTGTTTGTTTGTGTGTGTACAGTAGGTGTGTGTGTCTGTGGGGTTTGATGCATATGAGCAGGTGAATCTGTAATCCAACACGCACCTGTTCTCTCACCACACTGACTGTGTAAAGTCATCACTCGCTCTCTTCCTCCTGATCCTATTTGCTATATCTATTGCTTACCTAATAAGCAGTATTTGCTTTTTTTCCCCCCACATCACTCATCTCACATTATTTTGAAGTCAGTCATGCCTATGTCATCCTTCTGTGCTGGGGTGTTGTCTCGTTTGAATGGTTGCACCACAACACACCTCTGTCTGCACCTGCTGTGTTTCTGCTTAAACAATGCAAAACTCTGGCCCTGTATTTTCTCAGCTGTATTATAGGTATTTACTTTACCACAACAATTCAGCCTTAAGGATCAAATTAGAAGCAGTGGACTTTTGGTGTATGTATGTATTATGTGTTTATCGGTTGAGTTCTTTATCGTGTGCGGTTTGTCGGCATTGCTCATACATGGATTCGCTTCTGCCAGAATGTATGTAAATCAGTTCCTGTGTTTCTGCATGGCTGTCTGTTTTTGTTTTTTTTGGCTTATTCAGAGTTTTTATCTGCTTCGAATGATTGCAGGTGCTTGACTTGCTCGTGAAACACGTGAAACGTGTTTGTTTGATACAGTACATTTCTTGACTAAATCTTATCCCCTGAAGTAGATTTTAGTAGGCAGACAAACAGATCCATTATTCAGAATATTTCACCATCGATTGCATGTGTACTGTGGTGCATTTTCTCTACGAACGTACCTGTCCGGATTGCAGTCTGGTGTGTTTGACCTGTTAATGGCCTGCTGATCTGGTCGGGTTTAATGAAACATGAAAAGAGTGACGGAGAGCCGAAAGCATGTTGCTAGTGTAAACATAAACTGATACAGTCATGCGAATAGCCTCGGGTGCTGTGCAGATTTAAAAAGTATTTGGTTTAACTCTGTGAGGTGAAGTTTTTCTGCCATTGTTATGACATATTCAGGATGTTCAATTTGTCCCCTGTGGTTAAAAATGTTTTGGGTTTCTCTGCATCAGTAACCTTCACTTTCACTAAGATATCTAGATTATTCCAATTTGCTTTAGCTTTATTTTTATATAATTATTGTACAGTGATGTAATATAATTCTATGTATCTTTTTTTTTTTTTTTTTTTGCAAGATTTTGGATGCTAGGACTCTCTGAAAAAGCCAGTTGCAGAAAGACGATCAGCAAATGAAATCTACAAAACACAAGAAAACAATAAAAAGAAGTGAAGGGAAAACGTCCTCAGGCTGAAGATTAATATTAATAAACTTAATATTCCTGGGAAAGAAACAAAAAGTAGAAAAAACAATTGTGCCTTTACAAATGAATAACATATAACCCAAAGACACAAAAGGAGCTGATTTTGTGTGTGTGTAGGGCTCTGCTATTATTGTTTATGGTGGAACTTTGCTGAACATTTGATTTTGTTTTTACCTTTATATCAACAGAACATTACGGCACTGCATCAAAGCCACACCTGCTCGCTGTCAAACAAATCGATTTTTTTTTTGGTTTATGGATTACTTTGAAAGAATGCCATGCCAACCCTTGGACACCCCTGAGCACACTGTATGGGTTGAATTACATAGCTGACAATCTCCCCATGCTCGATATGGACATTTAAAACTGTATGTGTGACAAAAACTATGAAATTTGAGCATGATGTCATGCACTAAAAAGAACTCTAAACTATTCCTGACAATCACATTGTAATGCAAGCACTATTTCTCATTGTCAAAAATGGATATCTCTGTTGGATCTACTTGTGTGCCGGAAAACTCACTTACGAGAGTTGTAAATATCGAATCGCCAAACTGTTCAGAGAAACAAAATCAAAGTAAGCCGCCTGCAGCACCAACACAGTCTGCTGTTAAGTTCCAAGTCCGCTCTGCTAAAGAAAGAGAGCAGTTGCTCGCCAAACCCAGTTTAAAGCCTCAGACATTGGAAAAAGCAAGCAGAAGCAGCAAAGGGTGTAGAGAAGAGATGCCCACAGTCCACACCATTTCATCTCAATCTCCATCTCTAGATACTAATATGTTGGACAATAGGATACCTAAACTTCTGAATCAGGTTGACTTGACAAATAGAGCTGGATTGTCCACTGGCTCTGAGATGAGCAATACAACTCAGAAGAAGCCAGACAATGTCCAAAATCTTACCCCCAAAGTGAGGGGAAGAACAGATTGGAGACAAGCATATCAGTCAAACAGAAGTAAAAGCTTAGACTGGAGAGGATCAAGAAGTGGAGCACAACAAGAAATTCAGACAAACGCTATCAAAAATACTACAGAGCTCGAAGGAAGATTTGTTCAACGTTCCGAGAGTTTACAAGCAAATGATGGATCCAACAGTCCAAGCTCAAGTATACTGGCTCAGCCATTAAAGAAAGTATCGTTAACAATTCAACCACTCAGTGGAACTCGTCATAGAAAGCTGGCTGTCAGTGGACTTGCCTCCTCAGCCGAATCTGTAATTCCTCCTGTCAGAACGGTGGCTCTTGCTCAGTCTTTTCCATCCAGACTAAAAACAAATCAAAATCAGGATAAGACAGAGGAAGGAAAACTTCCCTGGATTTCTTTGCAGAGTGGTACAGATCCTGCAGACCACCATCTCAGATCTCAAACCACCCCATCAAAGGTCATTGAGAGCACTGGGAACAACAGTGTAATGGGTGGAAATAATCATACTCCATTAGAGGATAAAAGTAAAGCAAGTTCAGTTCTCTCACCTGGACTCACCACTCCTGCACCTTTTGTCAAGGTTGAGTATACTGGTTTGAATAGATCATCATTAGATAGACTAACACCCTTTGTGAATACAACTTCATATAAACCAGAAAACTGTGGTACCTTCCCAAAATCAATCTTCAAAAAGAAACAAATCAATTCAAATACCTTGCCAGACACTTCATTTGTTTCACCCATTGGAAAAGAGAACCTGGTAACAATGTCAACAAGGTCTGTAGAGAAACCCCTTAGCCAAGATTCAAGACCTTTGGTTAACAACAGTAGTATATATGAGGAGAGAAACCTAACTAGCCACATGATAGGACTAGGAACTCAATCTTTAGGCAGAACAAAATGCAGACATTTGACCTCTCCAACTTCTTACTCCGCATTTGGTCTAAATAATAACAGTAGCACCCAGAAAGAAATAGAAAAGCCAGTGGAAAATACGACTGGCATGAATACAATTCCAGGAAAACAAGCACTGGTAGGAGTAAAACCTCAATCGTCCCAAAGTGTGACAGCAGACAGTGAAAAACACCATAATCAAGAACAAAACGTTCGTCTGGAGTTGGGATCCTCAGGAGATTCAAGCAAGAAGAGCGAGACCTTGTTAGAGAATGTCCAAGAAACGTCCCTGTTTTCAGTGCGAAACAAAATTCACAAATTTGAGGCACTTGCTCTGCAAAACCAGAATTCATCCCGGATCCAGAATCCTAGAAGAGCTTTCTCAGTTACAGAAAAGCCAAAAGTGGCCACTTGTGTGAAGAAACATTCTGATAGGTCATTAAGCCTAAGTGGCAGTGACTGGAGTAAAGAATTTGTGACAGACAATCTTTTCAGTGAGAGTGGACTCTGCGATGAAGCTTCGAGTAGGCATGATTCAAGTGGACCTGTCCAGATCAAAACACAACCTGCAGGTGGATCAAGAGCGAAAACTCAAAATAGTGGAACTAAAACTCAGGAGCCCAAAGTTGCTTTGACTCTGAACCTGGATACATTTTCATTGGACCATAACAATACTAAATGCCCAGTAATAACTAAACATGTGGATGAGCCAGATTCCTCCAAGGGCAGTAATGTAAGATCTTTTCAAAAGCTTAAAAACATTCAATTGCCTGAAGAAAAAGTTAGGGATTATGTCAGTTCTTCATTTTCCCACAACCCCCAAAAGTCAAGTGGAATCACCAATGCGTCCCACATGGATAATAAGGAAATCTTTCCTATTCGAGAGAACACATTTCCAAAGTCTACAAAAGATGAATCATTTCTAACACCAGGTAGCACACCTGTGTTACCAAATTCAGATTCATCCACCATAGTAAAATCAACACTGTTAACCGGAAACAGTGATCATTCCAAATCACCATCCAATTTTCATAGCGACTTGGCAGTCGGCCCTCCTATCCAGGTCGCTTCGTCAGATTCAGGTGAACTCAGTCATCCCTACCATTCCATGCAAAATGAAAAAGCAGCTGCAAAAGTCATTAGGTGGATAATGGATAAAGGGGTTGATGAGAATGGTGAAGACTACGACGACGATGAAGACGATGAGGGAACAGAGAGAGGATATGACTCTGACTCAGGGGAATCGTCAGTCACCATTACAAGCCACATGAGCAATAGGAGTTTTTCGATGAGGTAAGTTGTAACCATTGAAGGACTGGTTTTGCTAAAATCAGGCTACAAATAAAATTTACAGTACTAAATTAAAGTTAGTCATTTAATCTCCAAGGTGGTATCAAAAGGTTTCGTGATTAGCTGTGTTTACAAGAAAGTACTTTGTTTATCTACGTTTACACACAATCACCCTCAAAACCATCCGCTTGCAAAGCAATACAGCGCTCCCAGTGTTCCTGCCACTTGTCCTGAAGGTCTTGTTTTGTGTCAAGCACCTTCCGCTACCTTCTGCGCTGGATCCTCTTTTGAACTTCATCTTTGGGAAGAGGTTGAAGTCTGCAAGAGCCAAATCTGGCGAGTAGGGTGGGTGAAGATAATGTGGATTGTTCTCTGATCATCATGCAGAAGTTGCCGAATGGTTTTGACATTTTCATGGGTTGATCTCATTGAAGGTCTCCCTGATCTCTCTTCATCTTTCAGTGTTTTTTTCTGCTCTTGAAGAAAGCCACTCTCTTCAAGATACTTAAACACTATCAAATGTATGTCATGTCAAACAACTCTGGCGGATTTGCACAGTTTCATGCAGAATTTCATGTTTGTTCTTTGTTCTAACTTGCTATCTAAGATGAAATTGCATACGTGGTAACGGACCTGGTCAGAATCTCACCAGTTATAAACATTAGTCTCGAAACCTTTTGATACCATCTAATAAGTGGAAATGATTTTGCTGAATGATTACTATAGCTGTGGTTTATGTAAGATCTCTGCCATTAATAAAATAGCAAGTATCATGACAGCTGGTGCCTCTATGCAGGAATGTGGTCAATAGTGTAAACAAAACATATATTTATAACTTATAACTTGCACTCTGTCCAATGTTTCACTGAAGATTAGTTATTTTCTCTTTGTGTTTGTGTGTCTTTGACAGCCTTGAAGAGATATGCAGTCTGGGTGGGCTGGACCTTCCCCTCTCGGATGGGTCAATGGATGACGAAAACTGGATGTCCAAGCGTACAGTGTCCCTAAGCTCTGACGTTTCTGCCCTGTCCGCTGTGACGCTGCTGAGCATGGATGAGCTGGACTGCTTATTGAATGATGTCAGGAGTTTGGAAGATGATGCCTTAGAGGTATTAGGAATCCTTTAAGGATCAAAAAGTCATATGTGGCAGACAGGGGCGGGGATTTGTGGGTGTCTTCAAAGGGTGTATGTACTGTAGGAAAAACATAAAATAATTTGTTTTGACCCAACAAAAGCTTCCAGAACAGCTAGAATGTCTGTTACAATGAACACCAAGTATATAATTGCCATATGATATATTTTATTTATAATGAATTTATAATTCATGTTGAATAGTGCAAACAATAAAAGTTTGGGAACACCTAGGCTTTTATGGTTTTTAAGAGACTGTGTTCCTTTTGTTTATATGCAGCAAACTAGGTAAAAGGCAAAAAACACACCAAAAGTAGACATTGAATGACTAGAAGAAAGTTCTGTGGACAGATGAGCAAAAATCTTTGTTTCTGATCAATTTGGCAGAGGAACTTATGAAAAATTAACAACAAGAGACAATATAGTAGACTGCTTCACACCCACAGGCAAACATGGAGGGTTATTTCCAGCAGGGAAGATTGGAGACTCATTCTGGGTGAAAGGAATACTGAACCAACATGGCTACACACATTCATATATATATTCTTTATGTGTTGCAGAACTATGATGATGTTCATGTGGTTGTCCTACATAAGGAGGCAGGAACTGGACTTGGCTTCACTGTGGCTGGAGGAGTGGATCAGAATAAACCTGTGACTGTGAGTGTTTATTGTGTGGGACTTCAAACATAAGTCAGAAAATAAGCGGATGACATTTGTATTTCAATAAAAACTCTGACATTCTGAATTGAGTTATACAGTTTAGCTATTGTGATAAAACTTTTCAGAGTTCTTATAGCTAAACCTTTTTTCACCATTCTCAGGTTCACAGGGTGCTACGTGGTGGCACAGCATCCCAGGAAGGCTCCATCCATGTGGGAGACCAGGTGTTGTCTATCAATGGCAATGCTCTACATAACTCCACCCACAAGGAGGCACTCCACACTATGAGAAAAGCAAGAGGGCGGCCCATGGCAGTGGTGGTCATCAGGCGAGGTGATGTCACTGAAACATGCTACACTGTGAAAGACAGTCCACAGAAAGCAGCTGGGAACCGAGGTGTGTTTCAATCCATAGAGTTACTAATTCTATAATAATAGGAAAAAAATCCTGCTCTTTGTCACAAGGAGGCTTGTGATACATTATATGTGATCAATGTGGAGTGATTATTGCTTTTAATATATATATATATATATATATATATATATATATATATATATATATATATATATATATATATATACAAACCTGATTCCAAAAAATTCAATAAATTTCAATATTTTATTCATAATACAACATAGATGACATATCACATGTTTAAACTGAGAAAATGTATAATTTTAAGGGAAAAATAAGTTGATTTTAAATTTCATGGCATCAACACATCTCAAAAAAGTTGGGACAAGGCCATGTTTATCACTGTGTGGCATTCCCTCTTATTTTTTTTATAACAGTCTGCAAATGTCTGGGGACTGAGGAGACAAGTTGCTTAAGTTTAGGAATAGGAATGTTGTCCCATTTTTGTCTAATACAGGCTTCTAGTTGCTCAACTGTCTTTGGTCTTCTTTGTCACATCTTCCTGTTTATGATGCGCCAAATGTTTTCTATAAGTGAAAGATCTGGACTGCAGGATGGCCATTTTCAGTACCCGGATCCTTCTTCTACGCAGCCATGGTGTTGTAATTGATGCAGTATGTGGTCTGGCATTGTCATGTTGGAAAATGCAAGGTCTTCCCTGAAAGAGATGCAACCCCATACCATCAGAAATGCAGGCTTTAGAACTGAGTGCTGATAACAACTTGGGTTGTCCTTACAAAACGCCTGTACTTCTGGATCATGTTTAGATATGGCTTCTTTTTTTACCTATAGAGTTTTAGCTGGCAACGGCGACAATGTTTTCTTTAAGTATTCCTGAGCCCATGTTGTGATCTCCATTACAGTAGCATTCCTGTATGTAATGCAGTGCCGTCTAAGGGCCCGAAGATCACGAGCATCCAGTATGGTTTTCTGGCCTTGACCCTTACGCACAGAGATTGTTCCAGATTCTCTGAATCTTTGGATGATATTATGCACTGTACATGATGATAACTTCAAACTTTTTGCAATTTTTCCTCGAGAAACTCCTTTCTGATATTGCTTCACTATTTTTCGCTGCAGCATTGGGGGAATTGGTGATCCTCTGCCCAGCTTGACTTCTGAGAGACACTGCCACTCTGAGAGGCTTTTTTTATACCCAATCATGTTGCCAATTGACCTAATAAGTTGCAAATTGGTCCTCCAGCTGTTCCTTATATGTACATTCAACTTTTCTGGCCTCTTATTGCTACCTGTCCCAACTTTTTTGGAATGTGTAGCTCTCATGAAATCCAAAATGAGCCAATATTCGGCAGGACATTTCAAAATGTCTCGCTTTCAACCTTTGATATGTTATCTATATTCCATTGTGCATAAAATATGTTTATGAGATTTGTAAATTATTGCATTCCTTTTTTAATTCAGTAATACTTTAGTGTTACTTTAATAGGCTAGATCTTTTTAATGTGCTTTTATTGTAGTAATAAAAGTCAAACCATTCATTGTAAAAGGATCATGTAATATTACGCATTTGGGATTACTTAATAACAGAGCTCCTTTCAAGCCAGCAAAAAATTGCTATACTCTATGAACTACAACATATTTTCTATATCTGCAATTCAAATCTAGTATTAACAACGGCTTAACATCTAAACTTTCTCCAAAACCACAACTGGTGTTATAGTTGTAATGAAAGCTGTTATGCAGTTAATGATCTAACATATTGACTCCAAGACATTTACATAATTTAATTGTTCTAACTAAAGTGTAATACTACCATGAGCATCTGTATACTACAGTTGTCCAATTAGCATAAATATTTGTCATGTATTGTACAGCACATTGTCTTTAATGGTTGTCTTTTTATGGGTCCCATGTTCAGGTTATTGTTAAACTTTGTTGTTTCTCATTCATGTTTTTTTGTGTTTCACTTTGTGGCACTGTAAATAAATTTTTAGCTACCGCTCTTGACAATAAGAGTTCATCTACATTTATCCTTATATCAGTGGAAGGTTCTCAGAACGAGACAAATGTGTTTCTTTCACAGGCAGCAGATTGAGAGTGACTTTGAATAAGGCCAGCTCTGACCTGGGCTTCAGTTTAGAGGGAGGAGTGGGCTCCAACTTAGGAGACAAACCCCTCACTGTACAGAGGCTATTTCAGGGTAAGAAAACACTTCCTGAAGTCCTGATCACTATAAAGTCTTAAATTCAGTTCAAGAAGAATGAAGTCGATTCTAGGTAGTGTGCCACCAAGCTATTATACAGTATGCTAGTATAACTTAAAGCAATCAGTTTAAGATAAGTCATTAAGTAGCAAAAAACCAAAAATAACTGTTAAATCTGTTGCTGTTACTCAGGTGGACCAGTTGGGAAGGTTTTCCCAGGAGATGAACTCTTAGAGGTTGAAGGGCAGAGTTTGGAAGGTTTGAGGCGGCTCGAGGTCTGGCACCTGATCAAAAGATTGCCCCCTGGCCCTGTGGATGTCTTACTGCAACGTCCTTACAAGTGATACTGACAGCGTTTTCTTTAGAATCCACTTCAAATACGGACTTAGATGCTGTATTTAGAGTTAAGTCTGCACAGTTATGCACGGTTATGCATATTAGTATTCAGATCTCAGGGTTACCTTTGGAGCTAAGTGCTACTCGGACTGTGGGTGAGCATGGCTCATGTTTCAGTTGATTCTGACTTTAAATATTAGTGATTAGTGAAGTTAAGAGCTTTATTATAACCCATGCCATAGGCTGATCAATAAATTTCATACAATGCTGATTGAGTTAATTTTAATACACAGAAAAAAGGCTGAACTGCAAGCAGTTGCAGAACAGTCTGAATAGTCAGCTAAGAGAATTAAGTCAATTAATACAATTATGATATGTAAATACTGACAAAACCATGACTTTCTGTAGTTCAAATCTCTACATACAGCCCAAAGAGAAAAAAGTGTATTAAGTGTACAAAAGCTTTTAATAAGGTCTGTAATTATTATTATTATTTTTTTATTATTATTTTTTTTTTTTATTATTATTATTAATCTTAGTACAGATTTGTTTCTGTCTTATTTTGCCATCCTATTTGTTGGATTAAATGCACTGTTCTTAAACGGATTGAAGAATAATACAATGCTTTCAGAGGATTACAAAAATGTTTTCCTGCAGTGAGCTGTGGTTTAATTGATTAATATGTTTAATGTGTGCTTTTTCTGAATTACATTTTACCTGATCAGGTTTACATGCTACTTTTTTTGTAATTTCAAAGAAAATTACAGTATATATATATACTGTGTACATCACATCTTATTTAAAATGATGTGTCCTCATTTACAGTGTGGTCTTATGCTATGCTTATGTCTTATGTTCTTTATCTAATTGCTATCATATCTGTTTTTTATGGCCATTCTGACCTCATGAAGAGAATTAATAAATAACTATATTGCACTGCAATGATCTTTGAAGCACTTCACAGCAGCTAATTGTTATTACTGGTTACTCTGTAGATCTCATTAGTTATCAGCAGTGTTGTATTAAGATTCCAATAGACATTTTTTAAATTAATGACAAGATATTTTGACTATCAAGTTCATCCCCAAATCACTTAAGGAACTGTTCTTGCACTTCTTAATTGTAGATTAGGTTAGGATTAAATTTCATGTCACATAAACAAAACTGTGCATATCAATAATCAGAGATGGGAAGTAATGAAGTACAAATAATTTTTGGGTAAGTACTTTACTTCACTATTTATTTTTCTGACAATATTTTACTTTAACTTATTACATATTTTTACACAAATTTCGGTACTTTCTACTACGTACATTTCAAAACCAGGCTCGTAAATTTAGTTTTAATCTGTTTGGTGACATATTATTTCTTCTCACTGCTGTTTTTCAGCCCATCAACCTATTTTTTTGTCATTGTGCGGCTTTTTTATTTTACCAATAGTGTGTATCATTTCCTGGCTATCACGCACCCCAAATGTAGTCTAACCTACAAAGCTAACAACAAGTAAGGCAGAAGGCAACAACAAGTACGGCTAACGTGGATGAGACAGACGAAGTCAGCGACGCAAACATGACTGAGAACAGAGACATTCCTGATCACCTGGTCATCATCATCTTTTCTCTGCTTGTGTTCTATGTGGTGGTTGTTCAGCCTGAATACATGTGATTTAAGGTCCAGTTGCCAGTGTGACAATAAAATAGGTACAAATAATAGCAACCTTTTACTTAAGTACATGTCAGAGCCTGAACTTCTTTAGTGTAACTTGAATGAAAAAGTATTCAGTACTTCATTTTTTAAAACATGAGTATCTGTTCTTTTACTTGAGTGAAGGATATTTAAGAATTTCATTGTGCAAACTGTTACTGACATCTGTACATATGACAAATAAAATTTGAAACTTAAATGTGTGTATTTATGCCATCTCTGCCAACAATGCTAATGACAATTTAGTTGAAATGAAATGAAAAATAATTTACGGTCAAGGTAAACAATATTAAACATTCTACATGGCCTGTTATAAGTTTGAAGACATGTATGGTTATTGAGACACATGCGTGTTCCTTTTGTTTTTAATGCAACAATCTAGGTCAAAGGCAAAAACACATAAGAATTAGACAGTGAATGTCTGAAAGTAAGTTCTGTGGGCAGATGAGTCCAAATTTGATATTTGTGGCTCTAACCAAAGAACCTATGTACTTATGAACTTATGACAGAGAGCAGGAGAGAAGATGTTAGCAGACTGCCTCACACCCACAGTCAAACATTAAGGTTTAATGGTTTGGGGTTGTTTTAGAACAGAGAAGGTTGGAGAATTATTCCGAGTGAAAGCAATACTGATTAACATTGCTACCATTTCATACCTTAACAACATGTAATTCCATCCGGACTGTGGTTCATTGGAACCAGTTTCACCATACAACAAGTCAATGTCCAATATCATAGCATAAGCCCAAACTCTGGAAGCATTATTTAGAAAGGAAACAGTTGCTGGAGTGTTATTTATCATGCAATGGTTTTCCCAGTTACCACATCTACATCCTATATAAATTCTAAATGAAGTTTGTTGCATATAAACAAAAGGTAAATGTATGTCACTAATTTCTAAATCAAAAGAACTGTAGATTTAATAGAACTGCAGTAAGAAGCAAGTTTTAGTTATAAGGTGAAGGCTAAGTGAGTTCAGCAGTACAGCTTACGAGAAAAAAATGTTTTTTTTGTGTGTTACACTTCTGTAGCATTTTCCTGACGTACAAAGAGTACAGACTTCTGTATCATTTTCCTGACGTACAGAGAGTCCATGATGACGATTGCAGGTGTCCTTGATATACTTCTTACTCTCATCAAGCAATGATTTTCATTGTCCTTTTTGTTGCACAGCTGTGTTCCCGTAATATGTTGGTCAGTTTGCAACACCCACTATAGTGATTTCTAGTCATTCACTGTGCAGTTGTTCTTTGAGATGCTTTTAGTGGTATAATGATAGATGTTATCGATAATCTGTGGAACATTTTGAGCTTTTTAAACTCTCTTCAAAAATTACCAGGGTTCCAGAGGTCCCAGGAAAGATTATAGGAGATGTGAACAAAGTCACTCCAAGCTAGAGACACACTCTACGTCAGTCTTATTAATTAAGATAAGGGTTTGAATGTGGTTCCTAAGTGACCTGGTAATCCACAATTAGTTTTCTTGTGGTGTTAATTTCAAGGTTGTTATTGGTACAAAATGTTAGCTGATGGTCAACCTAAATACAGGGTCTTCAAACATTTGCTTATCTCATTTTTAAGCCATTCTATTTAGATACACATTAAGGGCTGAGAAATTCTGATTCAGGGTCTTTTACAGACAGACGTACGGACGGACGGACGGACGGACGTAGCAGATTTTAGCCAAATGTAGTGTTTTATGTTAAGGCCAAAAAGATCCATTTTAGTCTATTCATACCCGATATTTTTTTTTTTTTTTTTTACGGCTGTCCTTTTATGAGCTGAGCTGTGAAACGCTCTAGAGATTTTTCTCTCTCACAGGTTTATAAAAGTATCACCTTATTAATTTTTTTTTGCCAGTTTCAGATTTTTGTATTGGCTGATAGGAGTGAAACATGATGTGGCCGCATGCTGTTGTAGGCCACCCAGTTCAAGGTTTGATGTGTTCTAAGATTTGCCCACTGTATTTGATCAGTCTTGGTATTCTGTAGAATCCCAATTTCCTTTCACAGGAACTAAGGGGAACAAACCTGTTCTTGCAATGATACCTGAGCTCCATTAAGACCTGAGCTCCATTAAGACATGAAATAATTTAAATAGTCTGCACAGAGTTTTGATCTCCAATGAACACATTTGAAATTAACTGAAATGCAGATTGTGGCCTTTTTGCTCAAAATTAGTGCTCGACTAATGCTCTTGTTTCTTTTATTGACTACTTTAAAAGCTGCACTACTGTCTGAAAGCCACACCTTAAAAATTTTCATACAGCTAATTGACCTGTGTTTTCACAAAGGTTAACTGCAATAAACATTTCTCAAATCAAGCAACATTTCTGAATCGAACCTTTCAATTGGATCTTTACATGTGTTCAATGGGATAATGATTCCTGACATTATCAATATTGGGAAATGGGCAGAAGATAAACAAAAGCAAAAAAACCTTAATATTTACTTGAAACTTGAAGGAAAAAAGAGACCCTGACGAAAATACTGAATATTTTAATAGATAATACAACTGTGTGAGGCATTTTATCTAAGTTTATATATTTATTAATTTTTTTAGGTTACAGAACTTTTTTTCTGAAGTTTGCAAATATATTTATATGTACAGTATATTAAATATTCCCAAACAATCAATTGCCCTTCTCTACATTACACCACTGGTATTCAGGGATAGTACATATTATCTTATCTCTTGTGCAGCTTCAGTATGCCAAGTTATTAATGAAGTTACATTTATCAGTGCAATGGAGTACAAAGTGTACTGGACCACATAAAAGGACAGCAAGTCAAAAATGTGACCAGCCTCACAACACCTCACTTGAGAAAGCTGAGAGGAAACGGGGACAGCCTGAGACATGCAGAGCAGCATGGTGAACCGCATCAAGAAACTGATGATGAGGAGGAAGATACACAACACCTTGGTCAGACGGTGTCTGGGAGAGATTCTTGGCACATTTGTTCTTTTGGTGAGTTTTAAAAGTTTTTTTTGTGCTAAAGGTATGTTTTAAATAATAGTTACTAGACAAAAAATATCATTGTGTTAATCTATTTATCAGTTTAGTTCTCTAGAAAGAAATGATGCACTATCAGTTTTCATTTATGGACCATTCTTAGTATAATGCACTAATTATAACGAGCTATTGAAAGACTTATCACTGTTTTCAAAACATATTAGGCAAATAAAAAGCAAAAATACAATATAACAATTTTTGGTGGCTCTTATGATGCACAATTTTTGTCAAATTATACAGATTTGCTAGCAAATTCCAAAGCAATATAAATAGAAAACTGGTTGCTATTAAATTTATATTTCATAAACAATACACATCAAGTTTGTATTAAATTACCTGACAATTCAATTGTAATTTTAACTTATTATTATTAAAATTCATGATAAACTGATGCTATATTTCTCAGTGTATCAAATGTTACTACAGTTGTTTCTAGAGTTAGTTGACTTTAGAAACTCTATACATGGCTAATGGCTAATCATTAAGTACACAGGATAAATTGTCACTTTATTGCCCATTATAAAATCATAACCACATGGCAGCTTGATAAAGATGGAAGCATGCCAATGAATTATATTATAGAGACCAGATATCCTCACCAAAATCTTAGGATAGTCCTCTATTAAGGAACAACTTTCAATTAATTTTTGATTAGATGTATTTTTTTGGTAAATGTTGTGTATACCTGTGTGTAACACCCTGCCATTAATTGTTATCTACTATATACTACACTCATTGAGAACCTTGAGAATGCAACCCAATGTGAAACTTTATAACATGCCTACAGAAATATATATATTGAACACTTCTGCTAAAGCAAAGTCATGTAAGTTGATATTATCATTCCTTTATATGCCTCAGCTTGTATACATTGGAAAAACAAGTTGTTTCCACAGAACCATGGTTAAATACCCAAAATATAAGTGTAAATACAAAACTGTATAAGATGAGAAAATAAATACACGAAACAATAAAACAGAACATTGGCTGCAAACTGTAGTAGTGTAGCATGCGCTGTACTGTATGTACTGCACTGTCCTGTAGTCTAAGTATATTGTGCATCACTTCAAATCTTTTTTATATACAAAAATATATAATCTGAATATGATGTATAAGTGTATAAGTTTTACTGTACAAATTTTCAAAATGCAACTGGGTTTGATTCTTCACTTCTGATCTGTTCTTAGTCAACCGGTGCTGCAAGTCTGCATTGTTGAGCTTTACAATGTTACACCTTTAACAACCTTTATTCCTGCTGTCATGTGCAAACAGAGTGCAACAGTGTATGCTTGGGCAAAGACTGCATACTGGTGATTGATAAAGATCTGCATTTATGTCATTTTGACAGCTCAGCTACCACCTAAGGAAGTCAAGCAGTTTGTTTTTCAAGCGGTTTTAATATGGAATGTTTCTTTTCTAACATTTTGTTTTATTTCTTTTTTTTTTTTTTTATATATACACAACCACACCTGGTTTGTTGAGATGGCTTTTCTCATTTCTCTTCAATTTGTTCTGCTTTTGTTTTCTTCCCAAGCTTTTCGGCTGTTCGGCAGCAGCTCAGGTGAAGACCGGCAATGAGATGAAAGGGCAGTTTCTGTCAGTCAACCTGAGCTTTGCCGTGGGGGTCATGTCTGCCATGTACCTCTGCATGGGGGTGTCAGGTGGGCATAAAGAAACAAGTTCTTATGCTAAGCATAAAAAGTAGTTGTAGAATTAGTTTAACAGTTTTATTATTGTTGTTGTTGTTGTTTTGCTATTAGTATTAGAATTTCTTGGTTTTCTGAACTTCAAATGTTCTTTAATGCTGGTTATCATCACATCGTATCTGCTTTTCTCTTTCCACACCCATCAGGTGCTCATCTGAACCCTGCAGTTTCTCTAAGTTTCTGTGTGTTGGGGGATCTACCTTGGCGCTTTCTTCTGCCCTACTCTCTGTCTCAGGTGTTTGGAGCCTATCTTGCCTCTGCAGTTGTCTACACCATGTACTATGGTGAGGCCACATACACACCTGCAAATACTTGTTTTCTTTTACATTTTGCCATAATTATCAAGGGCAGTGTGCATTGATTTTTGTGTATCGTTTGCTCTAGATGCTATAATGATGTATAGTGGTGGGATTTTGACTGTTTATGGTCCCAACGAAACTGCATCCATCTTTGCCACGTACCCCGCCCCAGGGATGTCCGTACAGACCAACATCTTTGACCAGGTCAGTGCAAAAGGTTGAATTGTGTGATGTATAACAGAAAATAGAACGATAGCCCTATGTTCTCATTTTGTAGTTAGTACAGCAAAGACAATTTGTTGTTGACCCACTGCACAAAAAATGTATGATTTTAAAAGAAAAACTATTTGTTTTTGACCTGGTTAATTTACTCATAATGAAAGGGATTGGTTTATATCTTATTAATTTTTGATAAAACTATTGTGTTGTGCACTTCAGGAACATGTCGTGAACTGCTTGAGAATTAGCTGTTCTGTTGAATCAGTACTTTTTTTTGAGGGAAAAACCTCCTTCTCTTTCTAACTAGCCCTGTCTATTCTATAAATATCATTCCTCAATATTTACTGTTCTTGATTTTTCCATTAACATAGTATTAGTTAGTGAAAAGGACACATGCTTGTTCTAATACAGTCTACATACAGAATAGTAGTATTGTAGCTGCAGGATTCGACAAGCTCCTTGAAATGATCTGATTAATAATATTCATCTCTCTTCATGATGTTATGGGCAGGTTGTGGGTTCCGCTACTCTGTTGCTATGTATCCTGCCCCTGAGTGATAAAAGGAACAGACCAGCTCCTGATGCCTTACTGCCACCCATTGTCGCAGCTGTTGTTCTGGGAATAGCCATGGCCATGTCCTCTAACTGTGGTGGAGCCATAAATCCAGCGAGGGATTTGGGGCCTCGACTTTTCACTCTCACAGCAGGCTGGGGGACTGAAGTCTTTACGTAAGTTTGAGCTTGTTGTAAATTTTAATCGTCACAGACTGTTCTCTATTCCATATTACCCATAAATGATGGACATATCATAAGCATACAGTATTTGATTTACTGAGATTTTATATGTCTCTCTAACTCACTTAGGTGCTATGATTATTTTTTCTTGGTGCCACTGGTGGCTCCTCTGTTTGGGGCTTTGCTCGGCTGCTTTTTTTACCAAGTCTTCATCCATTGGCATCTCCCCGACCCCGAACCAGAAACCGTCGAAAGTCAACCTCAAGACTCGGCAATTCAGTTAAAAGTGGTTGCTCTTTAATGAAAAGTATAAACAGTTGCAGCAAACATTTCTGATTTAGCTTCCTGTTTCTTGTTATCATTATCATTATGAAACAGATATTTATGTAGTCCATTGCAAAGATTTTCACACACACACACACACACACACACACACACACACACACACACACACACACACACATTCATCTCTGGCCAATTCAGAGTAATTATTTTATAGCTTCTGTAGTTATATCAAAAGATATAACTATAATGGCATTTGATGAATTGATAACATAAGACAGGCAATGTAATGAGAAGAGCTGTTTCTGCAAATTGAATCACAATGAATCAGATGGTTTTTGGTCATTTGTATATATTACCCACAATGTTCTACAGTGAATTAGAAAAGTTTGTGCGCATTGTGACTGTAGTTTTGGTTAGTAGACTGGAAGCAACTAAAGTTACTGAAGTTTTAGTACAATTTTAGAGAAGCCTCACTTTATTCCTCTTTAACCTCACTTGTGCTTTTCATGAACTGTTATACCTTGAATTATACCTTTTTTTATATTTTGAATAACAAAATAAAACAGATTCTGAGCTAATATACACTGCACTTTGCAGGAAGTCTTTTTTTTTTTAGGGTTTTTATCAAAAACACTACACAGCCACTCACACACCTAGAAGCAATTTATATATTTAGAATCCAGCCAATCCTACCAGCATGTCTTTGAGAGGGGGGAAGAACCTGGAGAAAAGCCATAGACGGAAACTTAACTTCCAAATCAAAATTTTAGAAAGTGAAAAAGGTGTAAAGAAGCAATGAAACATCCACTTACTTGGTTCCTGTTGCCCCCCTAAAAAACTCCCCAGAAGATCAAATATATTTGGTTGCCTCTTTCTGTCACTCTCTCTCTGGGCGTCAGGGCCAGCAAGGCCTTCACTGTCCTAAACACTATCAGAATCACTTACTTACATTTAAATCTTTTTTTTGCATTAAATCATTCCCAATAGTCTAGTCTGTTTATTTCATATCTTTTACCTTGGTTGGGCTGCTTCAGGAGTGTATGTTTATGTTAGAGTTTCTATCCAATCATATTTCAGCCATCACGTGTTGCCGGGGTCAAAGAACTCTGCCTTGAGGCCTTCAGAATCAACAGTCTGGGCACCTGTAGCGTAATGTGCTTGAAGCTGTTGCTTTAACCAATCAGATTTCAAATAGGCAACACTGGTCCATCTAGCAGGCATTTAATAACATCACCATTTTTAAGTATATTTTACGTCATATTTTACATCAGAAAGCACACTATTCTGAGCTCTCAAATCGCATCTGTAACAAACTGCACAAGCTCAAATGTATTCATGTTGATTTAATCGGTGCTTTTTTCATTCCACAATGGCTGACAGAGGTGAAGAAATTGATTTGGTTGCATATACAGGGAGTGCAGAATTATTAGGCAAGTTGTATTTTTGAGGATTAATTTTATTTGAGGATTAATTTGAACAACAACCATGTTCTCAATGAACACAAAAACTCATTAATATCAAAGCTGAATATTTTTGGAAGTAGTTTTTAGTTTTAGCTATTTTAGGGGGATATCTGTGTGTGCAGGTGACTATTACTGTGCATAATTATTAGGCAACTTAACAAAAAACAAATTCATACCCATTTCAATTATTTATTTTACCAGTGAAACCAATATAACATCTCAACATTCACAAATATACATTTCTGACATTCAAAACCAAACAAAACAAATCAGTGACCAATATAGCCACCTTTCTTTGCAAGGACACTCAAAAGCCTGCCATCCATGGATTCTGTCAGTGTTTTGATCTGTTCACCATCAACATTGCGTGCAGCAGCAACCACAGCCTCCCAGACACTGTTCAGAGAGGTGTACTGTTTTCCTCCTTGTAAATCGCACATTTGATGATGGACCACAGGTTCTCAATGGGGTTCAGATCAGGTGAACAAGGAGGCCATATCATTAGATTTTCTTCTTTATACCCTTTCTTGCCAGCCACGCTGTGGAGTACTTGGACGTGTGTGATGGAGCATTGTCCTGCATGAAAATCATGTTTTTCTTGAAGGATGCAGACTTCTTCCTGTACCACTGCTTGAAGAAGGTGTCTTCCAGAAACTGGCAGTAGGACTGGGAGTTCAGCTTGACTCCATCCTCAACCCGAAAAGGCCCCACAAGCTCATCTTTGATGATACCAGCCCAAACCAGTACTCCACCTCCACCTTGCTGGCGCCTGAGTCGGACTGGAGCTCTCTGCCCTTTACCAATCCAGCCACGGGCCCATCCATCTGGCCCATCAAGACTCACTCTCATTTCATCAGTCCATAAAACCTTAGAAAATCAGTCTTGAGATATTTCTTGGCCCAGTCTTGACGTTTCAGCTTGTGTGTCTTGTTCAGTGGTGGTCGACTTTCTGCCTTTCTTACCTTGGCCATGTCTCTGAGTATTGCACACCTTGTGCTTTTGGGCACCCAGTGATGTTGCAGCTCTGAAATATGGCCAAACTGGTGGCAAGTGGCATCTTGGCAGCTGCACGCTTGACTTTTCTCAGTTCACGGGCAGTTATTTTGCGCCTTGGTTTTTCCACACGCTTCTTGCGACCCTGTTGACTATTTTGAATGAAACGCTTGATTGTTCGATGATCACGCTCAGAAGCTTGGCTATTTTAAGACTGCTGCATCCTCTGCAATATATCTCACTATTTTTGGCTTTTCTGAGCCTGTCAAGTCCTTCTTTTGACCCATTTTGCCAAAGGAAAGGAAGTTGCCTAATAATTATGCACACCTGATATAGGGTGTTGATGTCATTAGACCACACCCCTTCTCATTACAGAGATGCACATCACCTAATATGCTTAATTGGTAGTAGGCTTTCCAGCCTATACAGCTTGGAGTAAGACAACATGCATAACGAGGATGATGTGGTCAAAATACTCATTTGCCTAATAATTCTGCACTCCCTGTATACTTACAAGGCCATTTTCAAAATGGACTTTTCAAGAAAAGCTGGACATTTTGAGGAAATGGCAGCTGAAACAGTTTAAAACAGTTGTTAAGTTTCTTCATGAACCATCTATGCATTTTTTTCTGTAAAATTTACATAACAATACACAATTATGCCTTAATTTCAAATTTCTAAGTAACTATAACTATATATTGCCAAAAGTATTGGCTCACCTGACCTTTCCTGCTTAATGTGGTTCTTTTCTAAACTGTTACCACAAAGCTGAAGGCACTCAATTGTACAGGATGTCTTTAGATGCGCAATAATAACATTTTTTCACTTTTTCACTTGAACTTGGAAACCCGTAACCTGTTCCAGCATGGCAATGCCCCTGTGCACAAAGTGAGCTCCTTGAAGATCTGGTTTACATGCTTTGGAGAGGAGGATCTACAGTGGTCTGCTATAGAGCCCTGATCTCATCCCTACTGAACACCTTTGGGATGAATTGGAACGCTGACTGCACCCCAGCTCTCCTCACCTACATCAGTACCTGCCTTTCATAATACACTTGTAACTGATAAACACAAATATCCATAAGCACACTACAAAATCTAGTGTAACATCTTCCCAGAAGAGTGAAGGGAATTATAAGAGCAAAGTATGGCTTAATGTGGAATGCAATGCTCATAAATCACATACTAAATGTGACCCAATTCTTTTGGCAAAATAGTGTAATTCAAATGGTGTCCATTGGAGGGCACTAAGAAACAATATTTCTGGGCGTCCATAAATAAAAAAATAAAAATAATTATAATAATATCTAGTCTTGATAAATATGTGAAATCATATTAATCCTTGTAATGTGTTAGAAATGTAATGTGTAATGTGCCAACATATTTTGTGTTAGCGTGTCAAATTTGACCCATGATTTAACTCAGTTTAAAATGCTCAAAAAACAACAGTTATCATCCAATATTGTTTTTTTTTTTTTTACCTCATAGCTAACTTGTTATGCATTGATATGTTTTATTGTTTTATTTTATTTATTTATTTTTTGTAATTTTTTTTGGCCACATGGACTATTTATATAAGAATATGCCACTTTTTTTACTTAAATTTTTTTAAATGAACTCATAATAAAACCAATGGGTATTTGTTATCTAACTATAATAGATTAATATTAGAACATACCTCCAAAATAAATGGCTTGTTTTTTTTTTACTTAATATTATTACTCATAGTGACATCTATTGTGTTATGGCTCAAAATGTACCTGCACAGTTTTATAATAGAAAAAGGTAAAAGGTACTTTTTTATATAATCAAACTTAATTTTGCTCAAAATTGCAAATTCAAATAGAACATTAAGTTTTTCTGAACATTAAAAAATGACAACATAATTTGTTTCTGTTTGTGCATGTGTGTTAAAATGATTGTTTTGAAGACTGAACATTGACAAGGTGTGTGTTCATATGCATGAATCACATTACATGATTATTTTAGTGTGCTCCTGACATACTGTATATGTTTCCCACATATATGGCAAATGCTCCACCATTTGTCCCGAACATCCCTACAAGCTTGTCATTCGCACGGCAAGCAGCTCTTGTCTCTCGAGTGTCAAACTCTTGACAACAAATGAAAGGTTTGGTAAAGTGACATGGTAACTGAAAAATACTCAGAGGTTACTCAGCTATCTGTAGCCTCATTGCAGGATTTGTATACTCCAGCAAGAACCAACAGCCCTATGTAAGCATCCAGGTGTGTTTTGTCAATCTCCAAAGCTGTTGCTTTTCCCTTCAGTGTTTGTCATCTCAAGCAGGATCTTCTAATCAGATGGTGGTATGAACAACTCAAATTCTGTGTTGATAACTTGGAAATGTGACACAGCATATCTAGTAGGCCTGGGGATCATTCTGATGATCTTCTCAGTTGGTGCTCTGTCTTGGTTGTCATAAAGGACTGATGACCATGAAATGTCACTTTTATATTTGAAGAGTTCTCTTTGAACGTCTGTGCCATTTGGGCTGTCCTCTTAATCATACGTGTCTTCATGTTCAGGATCAAACTCTACATCATAGATATACAGTATATAACATCACCAAGTCAAGTCAAGTTTATTTCTATAGCGCTTTTCAAAACAGACATTGTCTCAAAGCAGCTTTACAGAAATCAACAGTCAAGGTGAATGGTGTGCATTTATCCCTGATGAGCAAGCAGTGGCGACTGTGGCAAGGAAAAACTCCCTTAGATGTTATGAGGAAGAAACCTTGAGAGGAACCAGACTCAAAAGGGGAACCCATCCTCATTTGGGTGACATCAAGAGTTTGATCATAAATCTTTCAACAATACAGAACACTGGAGAGTGAGAACTAACATGATGACTGGAGTATAAGATTATAAGTGATGTTCTTTCTGCAGTCTTATACAGTCTATATGGTTAGTAGCTCCTAGTTTTATAAGCTCAGCATTTGTGATCATCGCAGATCCAGCATCAGCTTCTCCATGCCAGAGCCTTTAATGTGATCAGATGTTCTGGAGCACAAAGTTATGATATGTGACGTATGTTATGTGTAGGCTTTGCTAAAAAGATATGTTTTTAATCTACATTTAAACTGGGTGAGTGTGTCTGAGCCCCGAACACTGTCAGGAAGACTATTCCAGAGTTTAGGAGCTAAATGTGAAAATGCTCTACCACCTTTAGTGGACTTTGCTATTCTACGAACTACTAGAAGCCCAGAGTTTTGAGATCTTAGGGAGCGTGGCGGATTGTAGCGTGTTAAAAGACTGGATAGATACATGGGAGCCAAACCATTTAGTGCTTTATAAGTGAGAAGTAATAGTTTGTAGTCTATTCGAAACTTAACAGGAAGCCAATGTAGGGACGATAGGATTGGGGTTATATGATCATATTTTCTTGACCTTGTAAGAATTTTGGCTGCTGCATTCTGGACTAACTGAAGCTTGTTTATTAATGACGCAGGACATCCACCTAGTAATGCATTACAGTAGTCTATTCTGGAGGTCATAAACGCATGGACGAGCTTCTCTGCATCGGATATAGACAACGTTTTTCTTAACTTAGAAATATTTCTAAGGTGAAAGAAGGCTGTTTTTGTAACTTGGTTGATATGATATTTGAAAGACAAGTTGCTGTCTAAAATAACTCCCAGGTCTTTTACCGTTGAACTAGTGGTTACAGAACATCCGTCTAAATGCAGGTTGAGATGCTGGAGCTTCTGTATACTAGTTTTTGGGCCGATGAGCAAAATCTTAGTCTTATCAGAATTTAAAAGTAGAAAGTTATGGGTCATCCAATCTCTTATTTCCTTAACACACTCAGTTATCCGAGTTAATTGAGCTGTATCGCCTGGTTTAGATGAGATATATAGCTGAGTATCATCAGCATAACAATGGAAGCTAATTCCATGCCTTCTACTAATATTTCCTAACGGAAGCATGTATATTGTAAAGAGCAGGGGTCCTAGAACTGAACCTTGCAGCACGCCATAATTTACTTGCATTAGCCTGGATAGCTCTCCATTTAAATCTACGAAATGGTAACGATCGGACAGGTAGGATTTAAACCAGCTTAATGCCTGTCCCTTAATGCCGATGTAATATTGTAAGCGATCTAGGAGGAGATCATGGTCTGTAGTGTCGAATGCAGCACTAAGATCTAGTAGAACCAACAGCGAGATGAAGCCTTAGACTGAAGCTAAAAACAGGTCATTAGTGATTTTAACTAGAGCAGTTTCTGTGCTATGATGGGGCCTAAAACCTGACTGAAATTCTTTAAAGATATTGTTCTCTTGCAGGTAGGAACATGAGGGGCTTAATAACTACTAACTTGAGGGATTTAGGGACATGTCCTAACGATAGTGAAGAGTTAATAATATTCAGAAGAGGTTCACCAGTTGTATGTAACACTTCCTTCAGTAATTTAGTAGGAATTGGATCTAACTGACATGTTGTCGATTTAGCTTTGGCAATAACATTATACAGCTCTTCCTGTCCTGTACATGTAAAACAGTGGAGTTGTGGAGTTGAAGGTAACACTGTCTCAGGAGATGGTGTCAGAGGTTGAACTGCCACAATTGTTTTTCTAATGTTATCTATTTTTTCAGTGAAGAAATTCATAAAGCCCTCACTACTAAATTGTGATGGAACACAATTTTCAGAGCCCTGATTTGTAGTTAGTTTAGCTACAGTACTGAAAAGGAACCTGGGATTGTTTTTGTTGTTTTCTATGAGTTTGCTCAGGTGTTCAGCTCTAGCAGCTTTTAGCGCCTGTCTGTAGCTGAGCATACTGTCTTTATACACAATTCTAAATACCTCCAATTTAGTTTTCCTCCATTTTCTCTCCAGATTACGTGTTGTAATCCACACCAAAGATATGGTCAATAACCTCAAATACACCGAATCTATTAAATGTCTATGAGGTTATTGACCATATATTTGGTCATGAAAGTAATATTGAGGACAGATGAAGAGACAGTGAGGAAGATGTGTCTGAGGATGAGGATGATGTGGAGTATGATTCAGAAAAAGCGGACACATCTGGTGAAAAGGACAGTCCAAAGACACTAAAGCTCTTGCTTGTGTTGAAATAGGCTGATGATGCAGAATGGAACCGATAACACACATGCACTTTATTAATAGATAACAATGTTCATACAATTCTGTTCATATTGTTCACGCCACACCCCCCAAAAATGATGATTATCAATATTTCACAAGAAACATTGTGCTCCCATGGGGTTTTGCGTCCACATAAAAGACAGGGTGGGTGGGGGAGGGGGTAAGCTGTGTCTGTGATGTGAGTAGTTGAGCCAAATTTGATTTATAGAGCAACCCATAACTTTTATATGATGCATGGATGCATATAACAGTCATTATTCTGGGCGGGACAAATTTGAGCCGTAGCGCCAAAGATGTCACTTATATTTTTTAGGCCTTCTGAATTGACTAAAATGGTGACAGGTACTTTTGTTGTGTAAAAATAAAGCTGTGTTTGAGGCTGTCATGAAGCCTTGTTCCAACAGAAAAAAGGAAATAGTGTTTTTTACACACCACAAATTTGACCCTAACACAACATAAGGGTTAAATAAAATAAACAATACTTATTGTTATGGCTCATTGCCTTCAGTATAACTGCAGCACCATCTTCAATGATATTGATAATTTGTTATTTATATTTTAATATTTTAATATATTGATAATATATATGAATATATAATATATGTAATAAATATTGATCCGCTGTGGCGACCTCTAACGAGAGCAGCCGAAAGAAGTTTTGTTATAAATATAAATATAAATATAAATATAATAATAATAATAATAATAATAATAATAATAATAATAATAATAATAATACTTTATCTGATAATTAAAAACCAGCTTTATGTGTAGTGTAATAAATAAATATGATTTATTATTTACAATTATGTTTTTTTTTTTATAATTAGTGCTTATGTCAGGTTGGGGGCCGGGCTTAAGGAACTGAAACCACGCCTACTTTTTCAGCTCTCATTCAGTGTGTGGGTTTCAGTGTTCGCCTTGAAGCGATGTGTACCTGCGGCTCATGGTGGTCTCATGAGAGGAAACAACATGGCACTTTTAACATGCTCGGGTCTAAAACTCAAAAGAAAGACCTGTAAAATATCAGGATGAAGCAAAACCCGCTTTGAAATGAGGATGTTGCAGCACATGGGTGCATAGAAAACGAAGAGAAAGAGAAAGGGAACTCTGGCAAGGTAAATTATCCGTTTATCCATGATCTTTTCCAACAAATAATACCACCAGAGAAGCTGTTACAACATCTGGCAGCGTTGCAAGTTATGCATGCTTTTGGTAATAATATACAAGTTGGTTTATATAAAGAAGAAGAGTCATGCATGCTTTTTTTAATAATATACAAGTTGATTTAGATATACACAAGTAGTCATGCATGATTTTTGTTTTATATACAAGTTTATTTTGATATACAAGTAATGCATGCTTTTGTTCATTATATGTGAGTTGATTTATATATATATATATATATATATATATATATATATATATATATATATAAATGCATACACAAAGGTCATGCATGCTTTTGTTTATAATATAAAATATAAGTTGATTTTAGATATACAAGAGTCATTCAGAAGCTCAGGTAGTTGTTAGAGATCTGTGATTCTCGCCAAAGCAAATAAATAATTATTATTAATATTCATCAATTTAAATAATGTTTCTTTAGAATGCACTCCATTCATGTATTTTAATGTAGTCGGTTTGTTTATACACCTTTGTTAATCTTATTACTAAGCTGCTCTTAAGCTTATCCAACTTTGGAGGATTTTTCTAATGCGTACCCAAGACGACTGAACAGCAGGAGAAATGTGGCCCATTCAGAAACCAATAATATACATTTTTCCCCCCAACACACCACTTTCTGATCTTAAACTTTTTGTTTACTGTCTTTAATTCATATAGATGCAACTGCTCAAATGTGCACGGATAGTCTTGACACTGTGTATATATATAAAACTCTTATTCCATAGGTTCAGGCCTTTTTTATTATCTGTATTTTCACTCACACTTGTACCCCTGCTCATTCATCCAAACAGCAAAACAGATGGCAGCATGTCCATGCATAAAAAACATACAGAGGATACATGTCACCAGCAAATTCACCAAAAAGGTTTAGGGCCTCAGTAGGTGTGTTTACCTGCAACCAAATTTTCTATTAGTAATTAGAGCTTGATCAGATTGAAAACACCACATTCAAAATTTGCATTAGATTGAAAGGAGTGATGTAGTATTGTAAACTCCAATCTGGTTGAATTTTTTTAATTGAATTTAGAAAAAAAAAAATACCTTGGGCACATGCAAAGTGCGTATGTTTCTTGTTTTTTACTCTGGGGAGATAGCAACCACACAGATTTTTTGCTACAGAAGTTTTGTTTGAAATATATGTAACATACATGTAAAGTAATCTGAAAATTCAGAATCTGCAAATGGACTGAAATTGTTCAGACTGACAAAGCGAGTGCATGAAAATATATGTGACCTACATTGACTGTAGCATGTAAGGGGGGGTAGTTGGTAGTTTGATAATCTGGTCATTCTCCTTTCATTGTTCCAGTGTACAAGTTGCTTCTATATGGAGAACTCCCACTCTCTTGATATTTTATTTATTTATTTTTTTTTTGCTGACTGGTACAGACTGTTGTGTGTGAAAATTCCAGGAGATCAACAAATTCGTAAATATTCAAATCAGCCTATCGGACTAGCAGCTATGCCGAGTCAAAATCACTGATTTTGATCACTGACCTGAACGATAAATGTGCAGTAGTGAAGGTGTTCCTATTAATGTGGCCAATCCGTGTATGTGCTTGTTAAACTTTGCAGGAAAGTTATTTGTCAAGGTAATTGAGCCTTAAAGCTGGATTTTGACATTCCTTTAAGAGTGAAAGAGTTTTGACTTTCAGCCAGAAATGTGCTTTATTCAGTGTTGCTTAGAGAGCAAGAAAGTGTATGCAGTTTACATTAATGTAGGGAACAAACCGACAGTCTAAACTAATATAAGTATTAATAAATGGAAAAAGAAATAAGGACAGAAGAGCTTTTGTTTAATTAACTGTAGAAAATGTAATTATGCGGCTTCTGGTCTGATTCTTGCTTTCCTGTTTTGAAGGTTTAAAGAGAAGGATCTAGAATGATGGATGGATAAGTAGCAAGAGATACAATATATAATATATAACACCTAAATCTTTGTATAATATATTAAGAAAGTGTGTTGTTACTGAGAAAGGGAAATGTACATAGTTAGCCATGTTCGCCCTTTTCACCACCAACCACAGTTGATTTCTTAAATAAAATGCGACATACTGTTGCATGGGCTTAAATAGCTCACTTAAACACACAAATAGGGTTATACATGTCAAACCACTGGCTAAATGTCTGGTGTTCATCTAATGTTAGGCCTCATTCTAATTTTGGGTACCACTGGGTTGGGCACTGCTACAAGCAAGTTGTCAAATCCATTGCCTTTCATATTGATAAACAATAGCCTTGGATAGGTAGTGGGAAGTGGATTGTTCCTTGAACGCCCATCATGCCGAGCATTCTGCTTTTGCCATAGATTATCTCTCATGGTGTATGTAGTGATATCTTTGAGGGCATTTAGCCGGGGAATGTTGAACTTTTCAGCTGATACTTCACACACCCATCTTAATTCTCTCCCCACTAGGGTTCACCCCTCTATTTAGTATCCCTGATATGATAAATATTCTGATTGCCTTTTGACCTAAAGAAAATGTCAGTTTTTTGTTAGTCAGTGAGCCATGCTTTGTACCAGATTCTAGAATTAATCAAACAAAAATAAAAATAGCCTATTTCTAAAATATCTGTTGGAGATTTACTTCTGGGAATCTTGATTACATAGCCATTTGCGCATTGCATTGAAAATGACTGGTTTGTCCTTGCCTGTGATGTTATCACATTTCCATTTTCCTTGCAAGTTTTTACTGATGCAAGCAGTTAGGGGAAAAAAACAACACTTTTGAATGCTGAATACATTAACACATGTCCATAGAACCTTGGAGTGTTGTATAGTATGTAATGACCTTAATATGTGAACATAGATAGGTAGTATCCATTGTACAATTGTCACATTGATGGTCAATGTGTACATTCGGATGTAGTTTGTTCAATGTGAACTTAAAGTAAAGGGAAATGAGTATTCAGACACTATTGTTGTTTTTATGTATTATTAGGGGTGGGCGGAATGACTAAACTTTTGTCTCACGGTAATGAGTAATGAAGCGTTAGCATTTAGAGGAGGGGGCAAGGTTGGGTACTTGTGAGACTAGTTATGATTAGTGTTTGTCGCTTCTGCCTTATTGTGTGGTCACTGCATTCTGCTTGTACATTTGAAAACATGCACGTTGTAACTGGCACAGAAATGGAGCCCTTCTGAACAGTATAAGGCTGGTGTGTTGCTGGTGTTTTGCTGGTGTGCTGCTTGGATCTGGTCAGGTCTGCAAGTATCCCCTTTCTTCCCAAAGTGATCTGTGCTAAACATGCTAGGGCTCATCTTTATTTTTATTTATTTCTGTGGAGAAGAAGGCTAGTTTTCTTGTAGCAGGATTCTTATCCTTAATAGCTTATTCAGGGGGTTTGCTTTGGCTCTGGATGGTGTCTTGGGACTACAGTTGGTACCTCATGATATTCAAGGCCTGACCTTTGGCTAGAGCAAACATTTGTCATCATCTTTGATTTATACCACTTGCCATGGTTGCCACTCATGGACAAACTAGGCCTTATTTGTTTATTGAAAAGACATACCAGGTTGAGCTCTCATCTCACCTTCTTTAAGCTGTAAATCTGTGGAAATGCAAACGTGATCTTTGATCATGTGCATTTTATACCATAGAGCTCAGCTGACTGAGGTGATTGTTGTTCAGCCTAAGTGACCCTGGAGATCAACAAGGTATTCTGGGCCCTCATGGACATTGCCAGTACTTTGTAGCTTTTCTTAGTCATGAGATAGGAGACTGTTGGTTTAGGTACCACAATGGGGCAAATTGTCAAATCCACTGCCTTCCACTGTGGGAAATTCTAGCTGACCTTTAATGGAGAGTGGGAAGTGGATTGTTCCTTGAATGATCATCTTCCTCCAGGCAGTCCAGAAAGGCATCTGAAAGGCATCTGTACTGTCAAGCATTTTTTCCTCATAGTGAATGTTTCTTTTTGAGGTCATCTGGCGAAGGAATGTTTCAGTTTTCTGCTGATTTTTTTTTTGCAGACCTTGTAAAGGTGTCACAGTATAAATTGTCTCTGCACTTTCGTCTCATTTGGAGTCCCGACCCTGACAGAGGTTCTTCCTGACAGTTTGGTGTAGTAAATAAAGGCATGATTATAAATAAATGAGCGAAGACAAACAGTCTTTATGACAACATAATGGCTGTATCAGGGGAACATGGATAGAATTGGTGAGAAATTTGCTCACGTAATTCTATGCTAGCTTAAACATTTAGACGCCATCATGGCTTAATTTCAGACACAAAAGAAGTCCAGGTGCATAGTGATTAACAGGAGTTGTGGCCAATCAGAACAGAGAGTGTGAGACTGTGTAAGAGTCTAAACAATCCAAATTAAGCAAGAGACTGAAGGACTCGGATACACTACACTATATGGAAAAGGAGGATTTAGCCCTACTAAAATGTAACTTTTTTTGCTTAACAGGTAGGACATTTATATTATTTATTTACATCATCTTACTTGTTGTAAGGTGGGCTGAAAGCAGTGTAGCACCTTTTGTAAGCTGTTTTGATAAAAGCAAAGATTCAGAGCGTTGCAGTTCTCAGGGTCATCTTCAGAGGACACAGACAAGTAGAAGTGCTCTGATCAAATGACATAAAAGACAGGTGCGGTCGAATGTGTAATTTTTGCTATTATTAAATAAATGTCTGTTTGTTGTATTGTTTGCTTGTTGTATTGTTGTTTTCAATAATATCATGGCAAGGTAGTTTTGAGGCATTTTATTATTAATAGTTAAAGACAAGCTTTAATGGATCGAAAAAGTGAATAACTGAAATACAATAATAGAAACATTAGTCAAGCCAAACTTAAGAAGACGAAAGACGAAGACGAAGTCAAGCCAAACTTTTGCATAAAAAGGTGCACCATTTTCTCATATTAAGTCACTGTGATGAAATTGACAGTCAGTCCATTAAGCAGTGGCTTAGATTGAGACTTCGCTGACCAAACTGTGCTGTAGCTCTGGGGATTAGATATCAGTATATTCCCTTAGTGAGCAGTCATTTGTCCGCTGTTTTATCCTTGAGATCCTGTCGACAGTGTGTTTTGTTTTCTCTCTGTGTGTGTGTGTGTGTGTGTGTGTGTGTGTGTGTGTGTGTGTGTGTGTGTGTGTGTGTGTGTTTAGATTTTCCCATGGGACGAAGCGGCAGGATATCAGAGATATGCCAGTGTTCAGAAAGAGACCTCCCTCAGGTAACTATATATAAAATATGTAATACAGAAAAATGTTAAATAAAATAAATTTTTTAAATATATATATATATATATATATATATATATATATATATATATATATATATATATATATATATATATATATATAATATATAAAATAAATAAATAAACACATCATACCAAACTACAAATGCCAAACCAGAAAGTACAACAAAATAAAAGAAAACACTGTGTTCAACTTTGGCATCGAGAAAGAATAAAAAGGTGTTTAATTCTGAAAATAAGTGACAGTATTTATCTGAGAATCATTTGAGACATATACAGATCCAATTTTGGTCTTGCGTTGTCTTGTTGTTGTGGCAAAAGCGTCCTCATTGACATTTGTACTAGTTCTAAATTGTTGTAGTGTATATACTTGAATTCAGCCTTCTGACTGACTGTTCAGACTTTTTGACTGACACATAGCAACACAGATTTGCACTGTATGTGGCTCTAAGATTATTTTGTACAGATCTTGGCAATACTTATTCCCCCTAGTGCCATCAATCAAGCTGAAGATTACGTTATCATACTGACCTTTTCATCCATGTGTGAGGTTTAAAATCTCAAAAAACCCTACTTGCACCTCGTCAATCTGTTCCCCAGTAGTTACATACACATTTTTTATTTTGACGACTACTACAAACCATTTATTTCACCATTTATATCATAATTTCCTGAGTTCAGGTCTTTTCTAGTTCAGGTTTTTTCCTTTAAAACAATTTAGCTACTTTTTTACCAACTGTATCTGTGATCTGTTCTAGTTTTCATTTACATATGTAGTCATGCATGTCTCCTTTACCTCATAACGTTTTAGAGAAGAACAGGGAAGCAGAGGGAATCTGGTATTAGTCAGATGTATGCATCTCGGGTACAGGAAACACGTCGTCATTCATCATCATCATCATCTAATAATGATGTCACTGGCTTCTGTTTTTTTTTTTTACAGGCACATGGAGGTTGAGTAACTGTACATCTCATCTAATTTCATCTCATCTAATCTCATATTATTCAATGTACCACACATTTCCTGTACATAAATTAGGGTTTAATTTTAAGGTTAATTGAACTGCAGCTCTGGCTTTGTCAAACATGTGCTTTTCCAAAAAGTGTTGCTTTTTTTTAAAAACTATTTATCATTTAAATCATTATAGGTTACATACATTTGAATCGAAACGGCATCACTAAATTATCTTTATAGCTTTGTGCATTATTAAGGAAAAGTTGCTTGTAAAAGGGAGTGTAATATGCCACAAAGCACATGAGGACCAAAATTTCTTCACTCCAAAAATGGTTTTCTCATGCATGCACTAACATATACAGACAACAGAGTGGTAGACCTATGACAGTAGCTCACTACTACTGCTTTATTTTATCTGAAATCACCTTTGCTTTCTTATTCTTCTACCTTTTTTTTTTTTAATTCCCCTACCTTTTTCACAATCCTACCTTAATTATATGTATGAGGTCAAAAGAAAACATACAATTCTCTGTGTTCATTCTGTACAACTACACAGTTTCAGGCTTGTATTCTAGTTTTGTTTATAACAAGCACTAAAGAGCTTAGTACCTAAATGTATAAAACTGTGTTCAAAGGCCATTTGGCCCTGCTGAGAAGTGTTTGTGTGTGTGTTTGTGTGTGTGTGTGTGTGTGTGTGTGTGTGTGTGTGTGTGTGTGTGTGTGTGTGTGTGTGTGTGTTAACTTTCACTGTGCAACTGCAAGTGAAAAATGGAAGGAAGCCTGCCATGCCTGCAAGTTAATCTGCGAGGAAGCTGAAACAGTTAATGATATTTAGCAGACACACACTTGCAACACACACACACACACACACACACACACACACACACACAGACACACAGACCTCTATGCACATCAGGCTAAATATTCTGTATCATACCTCTGAATTCTAAAGCCTCATGTACATTGCATGACACTGCATTACACTGCATTGCATCTGGAGCAAAACAAGCCTGCGCACGTTTATGGGCTAGTTGCCCTGGCAACCTCATCAGCTAATTCCTATTGGTTAGCCTGACAGCGAATCAGAGCAAGAACTGATTATGTCATATAAAAACAGTGTGGTGCATTAAAAACAGTCCGCGGGCACCGTTCTGTGACTCGCGAGAGAGACAAGTGCGAGTGACATTTGAGCCGCCAGCAGACTTAAAATCAGGGCTTTTTTTTCTGTACAAATCAATAAATGCTGTGTAAAGGAGGATCGTCTTTACACCGAGATCAGATGATACCTTAGACAAATCATTTGATTTAGGGAAATTCAGACTGCAGTGCTAGATTGACTGCACAAACCTAATTTAGGAAATGGTGTTAACCAAGACCGTATGAATGACCTTCTCTAATGCGGCAAAACAAACATCAGTGAAGACCTCGAGAACTGTCACTCAAACAACGCTGCAGTTTCCAGGCTGTCATGCTCTGCTGTCGAATGCTCACTCAGCTTATCACGCATGTATCGATCTCTCAGCATCATTTCATCAGGTGGCTGAATTGATTCCAATAAGAAAAATGTAACCTTCGGAAAAACCTTCGGAAAACCACTCACGGCTCGAAAATGACTGTTCCTAAAGACTTACCAGGGAAGTTGTTTGCTATAGTTCCTCCACTGAAATGGACTTCGACAAAACAGACAGGTAAAAAACAAAACGCTTTTCAAGTTATTTATTTATTTTTTTGTCGCATTTCATCCATGTTCGTGCCCATCTCTATATATTGTATGTAGAATGGTAAAAAAAATTGGATTGTGCTTTTTGTTATTCATTTTATACTTCGAGTTACACAAAACAGCATCCCCCCCTGCTCTCACTCCTCTATCTCACTTGTGCCTCTTTTCCTCCTCTGACCTTGTATGTGACTCGCTTCTTCCAGCATTACATCATTGATGCATTTTTGTCAGTATTAACCGATCTTTTGAACTGTGCGCTCATGATGTCACCTCTGACTACGCCACTTATGATGACTGAGCTTTTCTTACACATTATTCAGTCATTCAGGTCAAAAATCTGATGAATCACAGATACATAAACCCTGCTGACTCAATAAGATACAAATACAGTACTATCTATAGTACATATATAAATATATATATATATACACACACACACACACAGACACACAGAGTATATACTTTATTATATTATTATATTTACATATATTATATATGATTCATATAGACTGAGCCTTAGCTACCAGAAATCATGTTGTACCAGTTTTCTAAAAATTTTCTTAAGCACATATTCCTTTGGCTTCATGCAGCTAATATAAGTCTAATTATAATAGTCTTGTAAAAAAGGTTCAGAGTCAGAGGGATATATTATAATAGATTGTCAGATTAAAACTACTGTATATGTCTGACCTCTTCACATGTGATATATCAGATCTCTTAGTGACATGCTTTTCATTTACAGTTGTGGCACCTAAGTTTGTGGATTGACTATTACTTTCTTTTTTAGTATACACGTACCTTTGCCGCTCCTCTGAAGTATGCATGAGCATTTCTGTTTGGTCCTAGTTAGTCATATTGCATCTTTACAGTACAGACAAAAAGCCCCAGAGTGAGATTACTGATGCAGTTACTTTCACAAGTAATAGCTTATCTGTCAGTGTTGTATCTGATACTAAAGACTGAACCGGAAAAAAAAAATCAGTGTTAGGGTGTTAAAGTTATACCAGCTTAGGGGAGCAACAGTGGAGGTGTTAGAAGGATGCTGAGGGAGTCGGAGATCTTTTGGAAGTGGATAAACAGAATGAGATGAGTCTGGACAATGACACACAGGCCCATTATCAACAGAGAAAGATGGATAGTATGAAAAAAGCAAGTGTTTATGCGTGTGTTTGTGTTCATGTCAGTTATGCGTGTCCAAATTCCAACTGTATTTTGAACACATTATTAATTTTTGTCTTATTTTTTTATTGATAACTGTATAAAATACTGAAAAATTTTGGTTTAACACGTTCTTCAAGCACTCGTCTGCTGAGATTTGTGGTTCATTATATATTAATGATTTGGTCCTGAAAAAAGTACTTTCTCCACAGATGTAAAAAAAAATAAACAATCTTTTGGTGGCATTTAATGACTTTTAGTTTATTTAATAATAGAGTCAAATTTGTGCATTTAATAATAGGCCTATATTTTATAAATGTATTTAAAACCCAAAATAGGAAAGCATCAGGCTGGTAGATGGTGGCACTGGACAACATGCTGCTTTTCGCTCAAGCCATGTTGTCATGTACTTTAAGTTCAAGGTTCATTTTTTTAGAAACCTTCTCCTTCTCCACTGCAATACTGAATCCTGGTCACAATTTTGGTATTAATCTCTTACCGAGTGTAATTGGAATTATGGCCCTAGTCATATAAACCCAGTAGGCATCTGATACACTGTGCTGTTCCGCTTTATGGCCATGGAGAACATTACAGAAGCTTTATATTTGTATAAGAACATTAAGAATAAAGAAAATGTGTACAGGAGAAATAAATATAAAACAATTCTCGTCCTAAACTCAATCTGGAGCTTTATGTGATGTGTGTATATTTATCTGTGTTAGCACTATAATCTATGAGAGTGTTTTGTCAGTGTAAATAGATCACAGAGTGGCCTTTTAACAGGAAACCGCAGAGGGTGTGAGTAATTTAGTGACAGCAAGGACCAGTCGAGGTGTGAGGAAAGCAGAGGCTGCTAAAAGCTGTGCATGCATGTGTTTGGCTTTTTTAAGCACCCGTGGTGCACATTTGGCCTTTTGGTCAGTAGTTTGACTTCACGTTTACATACTAAGATGTTGTTTTTTTGTGCAAATGAACTTGCTGGTATGTAGTAATTTGTTGATAGATGTACTAGAGTAAATACAACGAGAGAGTTTTTAAAGTAAAACAACAGTGGAGGTGTTAGAAGGATGCTGAGGGAGTCGGAGATCTTTTGGAAGTGGATAAACAGAATGAGATGAGTCTGGACAATGACACACAGGCCCATTATCAACAGAGAAAGATGGATAGTATGAAAAAGCAAGTGTTTATGCGTGTGTTTGTGTTCATGTCAGTTATGCGTGTCCAAATTCCAACTGTATTTTGAACACATTATTAATTTTTGTCTTATTTTTTTATTGATAACTATAAAATACTGAAAAATTTTGGTTTAACACGTTCTTCAAGCACTCGCCTGCTGAGATTTGTGGTTCATTATATATTAATGATTTGGTCCTGAAAAAAGTACTTTCTCCACAGATGTAAAAAAAAAAAAACAATCTTTTGGTGGCATTTAATGACTTTTAGTTTATTTAATAATAGAGTCAAATTTGTGCATTTAATAATAGGCCTATATTTTATAAATGTATTTAAAACCCAAAATAGGAAAGCATCAGGCTGGTAGATGGTGGCACTGGACAACATGCTGCTTTTCGCTCAAGCCATGTTGTCATGTACTTTAAGTTCAAGGTTCATTTTTTTAGAAACCTTCTCCTTCTCCACTGCAATACTGAATCCTGGTCACAATTTTGGTATTAATCTCTTACCGAGTGTAATTGGAATTATGGCCCTAGTCATATAAACCCAGTAGGCATCTGATACACTGTGCTGTTCCGCTTTATGGCCATGGAGAACATTACAGAAGCTTTATATTTGTATAAGAACATTAAGAATAAAGAAAATGTGTACAGGAGAAATAAATATAAAACAATTCTCGTCCTAAACTCAATCTGGAGCTTTATGTGATGTGTGTATATTTATCTGTGTTAGCACTATAATCTATGAGAGTGTTTTGTCAGTGTAAATAGATCACAGAGTGGCCTTTTAACAGGAAACCGCAGAGGGTGTGAGTAATTTAGTGACAGCAAGGACCAGTCGAGGTGTGAGGAAAGCAGAGGCTGCTAAAAGCTGTGCATGCATGTGTTTGGCTTTTTTAAGCACCCGTGGTGCACATTTGGCCTTTTGGTCAGTAGTTTGACTTCACGTTTACATACTAAGATGTTGTTTTTTTGTGCAAATGAACTTGCTGGTATGTAGTAATTTGTTGATAGATGTACTAGAGTAAATACAACGAGAGAGTTTTTAAAGTAAAACAAAAGAGGAAAAGGGAATGTGAAAGTTCTCACAGAAGTGAAATTAACAGGTGCCAGATTCTGTTCTCCAGACACGTCAACACGCATGTGTTAAATAATATCGTCCTCTGCCAACCACACAGTTATTTCCCGTTCGCAGGTGCATGTAGCTGTTATAACCAACCACATGTAAAGTTGACCATGTGAGATGAAGTTTCTATTTCAGTGAATCTATACCTATACCTGTAAATGTCACTATGCAATTTTAGAACATGCCTTAGATGAGTATTTTCTTTATGTAAACAGCATATGAACATTTATTAAATGAGCATTGGACTATATGCCAGTGTGTCATCTGTGTAAGCTTGCTGGAACACTGAAGTGACCAACTAAGTCGAAGCCAGCTTACTGTTTACAGCATTGGTGGTCATTATTAGCTGTGCAAAAAGATGGCTTTCCAGAGTTGTTTAATCATTCATGTCCCCTGTTAACAGGATTTCAAATATTTTTTTCTGACTACAATGACAATCTAATTGCAGTTTAATTACAACTGCATACTCATGCATACTCATAATTTGCACCGTTCCTCAGAGGCTGTAAGCCAGTGGTACCGCTCGTATTCACTGGTCTGGAAGTGGCAAACAAACCCTGAGCTGAGACAAGCTAGCTAGCTTCGGGGTTGGCCGACCTCTTCTTAAATTGATGTCTAGCTTTTCTTGAAAATGGATTTTTAAGTATGTTTGAGACCAAATCACTTTCTAGGGTTAGAGAGCTACACACGTGTTTTGCAAGTCGAACTTTGTTGTAACAGTTTCGATTGGACCAACCAATCAGAGGACGGAAAAATGCTGACGCTATTCTGGGCCAGCTAGCTGGACCTGTGAGGCAAATTTGAAATCTGATTGGTTAAAGAAACAGACCCATTGCTAATAGAGACCGAGGTAAAAAGGCCAGCAGTAAAGACTTTGAAGGCCCTGGGCAGATTAGATTGATATGGCAGCACATAGAGGCTAAAATCTGAGGACAAAAAATCTAACATCCACATACACATACTGGAAGCAGTGCAGACAAAAGAAAAGCTATTAAATAAGGAGAATAAACTGTGGGGAATAAATTAATACAATTTCATAAAATTTATATTAGAATTTATGTTGTAATTGTGGGTCAGTGCTTCTGATAGTGTTTAGGCCAGCAGAGAAGGCGTTGCTGGCCCTGACGGCCCACCACTGACCTATGCATAGGCATGTCTTCCATGTTTACATTGCACAATCTACAATTTAAACTTTATATGGACAAGGGTTGGGGTTTGTAAACACCTGACTAAGATGCATATGTGCTTTTTGAAAATTCTATATTTAGTCCCAATTTGCTGTTAAAATAACCTCTACTATTCTGGGAAATAGATTTAGTTCATCTCATAGGTGCTCAACAGGTTTGAGGTCAGAGCTTATTAGCATGATACTCAAGCTCTTCCACTCCAGCCCATGCAAGCTATTTTTTCTTGAAACAGGCTTCTTGACAGGGTCTAGTTCTTTCTTCTAATAGGTCTTTTGGTAGAAAAAACATGGATGGCTGGAAATGTCAGGTGTCCCAATATTTTTTTCCAGAAAGTGTATATGCATATATTTAATATTTTGTGTTTTCTTTATGTAAGGATTATACTGTAAGTTGGGTAACAGACTCTTTTCCTATATATATGACACTGGAATCCTGTATTTTGAATCTAGAACCTACCATCCACTTTTCAATTGCCTTATCAGAACTTTGTGAGTGCCTGAGATCACAACTGATTGACAAGTTATTTACAACGGCGTCTTCGCACAGCACATTGTTAACAACTTGTGTAGTGATGGAGCTTGATGCAAACCAAAAAAAAAAAGTGTGTCAGAGTGAAGGAGTGGATTTTCCACAGCACTTGCAAGAACGCTACGAATCATGAGCTTATTTCCAGCACTTGCAGACAGTGGCAAAACCAGGTAACATTGTGGTTTACGTATATGCAACACACCGCTGTGTCACTGCTTCGAGCTACTGTAGATTCAAATGTAAAAGTGACCCACACAGCACAGCACTGTAATATGCAAATTAGATTATAGGGGGCTTTTAAAGGTGCAGGCTATGCAGTTTCTACACCAATGTTTCTAGACCTTATAATAATCGTATAACTTCAGCTCGCTTAATAACACTTATGTATATGCAATCTCACAATACCCTCCGTAAATATTTTCACTGACCTAAAAAAAAAAAAAAAAAAAGGTCTTACTAAAAAGGTCTTACTAAGGCAGTTCTTACAAATTTTAATTGTACATATGTTTTCTCTCACAGAAGAGGAAAGGAGGGTCCGAGCCAATGACAGGGAGTACAACGAGAAATTTCGCTACGCAGTAAGAAATACCACAACATAGACACAAGCTTTGCAACTCGCATTCATTTGCTAATGATATGTTCTGTCCGCCTACTTACTCTTACAGTATTTAATAATGGCAACATGATCATGTGACCCATTATGTCTCTCATTGTCTGTCCCAGAATAATTGCATCATGACCTCAAAGTACAACATCGTTAACTTTCTGCCAGTCAACCTCTTTGAGCAGTTCCAGGAAGTCGCCAATACCTACTTCTTGTTTCTCCTCATTCTCCAGGTACCATAATATTAATTCTATTTTGAATTTGATTGCTGCGGCATTTTTTTGAAAAGTTGGGACAGTAAAAATAAAGTCTGGGAACTGTTATAAAAAATCATTTTGCAAATAATGAGGTTAATTAGGTCAGTAAGATTATTGGGTATAAATAGTGTATCTTAAAGAGGCAGAGTCTCTGAGTGGTATGAAGACGAATGATCAGCTGTGGCGACCCCTAATGGGAGCAGCCGAAAGAAGAAGAGAGAGGCAGAGTCTCTCAGAGGTAAAGCTGGGCAGAGCGTCACCAATCTATGAAGGACTGTGTATACAAATTGTGTAATTTTTCTCAACATAAAATTGCAAAACAGTTCAAAATCTAGTCATATACAGTGCATAATATCATCAAACATTTCAAGTCGAAAGTCAATATTGGATGCCTGTGATCTTCAAGCCTTCAGGCAGCACTGCATTTAAATCAGTCATGATTTTGTAATGTAAATCACTGCATGGGCCCATTAACACTTCCACAAATCATTGTCTGTGAACACAGTTTGCCATTTCATTCACAAATGCAGGTTAAATCTCTATATTGCAAAAAAGAAGGTATGCATACACATGATTCAGGCACTGTTCCATTTTCTTTGGGCCAAAGATCAATTAAAGTGTACTGAGCCAATGTGGAAAACTGTTCTGTGGTCAGACGAATTACAATTTTAATTAAAAAACAAAACAAAACAATGAACACCATGTCCTCCGGACTACAGAAGAGAGGGACTATTTGGCTTGTTATCAGCATCAGTTAAAAAAGTTACATCCCAGATAGTATTGGGTGTGCATTAGTGCTGCTGAAGTAACAGCTTGCACAATCAATTCTGAACAGTAAGTAATGGTTTTAGAGCAACAATTGCTTCTATCCATTAAACATCTTTTTCAGTGGACTTGCATATTTGAGCAAAACAATGCTAACTGCATACTTCATCTATTACAATAACATGACTTTGTATTCAACATTTAACAGTCCAGCTGCTGAACTGATTTGCCTGCAGTGTAGATATTTTACCATTTAAAAACATTTGTTGCATTATAAATTGAAAAATGCAACAAAGGACACCCTGAACTGTTGATGAGCTAGAATCCTGTATCATACACATATGGGACAACATTCCCCTCGTTAAACTTAAGCAACTGGTGTCCTCAGTTCCCAGGCTTATATGGACAGAAAACGTGCTGCTACACAATGGTAAACATGGCCCTGTTCCAAAATGTTTTAGATGTATTGCATCCATCAAATTGAAAATGACCTTATTTATTCCTTTAAATGGTAGATATTCTCAGTTTAAACATTTGATGACTTTTTTTTTGTGAATAGAATAAGTATTTATGAGGTTTGCCTCATCATTGCAAAATCATTGCATTTTGTTTTAATTTATATTTTACACAGTGTCCAAACTTGTTTGTAATTGAGATTGTTAATGTTACATTCAAAAAAGTCAACACACCGATATGACTTTCGGTAGATAAAGTTATCCATCACCTTCTGATCGAGATTCAAGAATACAACCACACTGTATTATAAAATATTTGCTGCTGTATTTTGTATGACTAAATCCTCTCACATGCCCAAGTTCATTGTCAGCTTATGTAGTGTGGTATCAGAATCGGAATCAGAAATAGCTTTATTACCAAGTATGCTTACACACAAGGAATTTAACTTGGTGTCAGTAGCTTCCAGTGCAGGAGAAGTACAGACATAATGTAACAGAATAGTAAACCAGACAGTTATATAATGCAATATATATACAGAGTAAAAATGTTGTTAAATAAATGTACAGATGTTATTTATAAGTGTTCAGTTTACAAATGGACGATTTGGATTTTATGTACAAATGTCACAGTTATGATCAAAAAATGTGTACTTATGAATATTTTGATTGTTAAAATAAAAAAGTTCTGGTGGACGGTGCTCTGTAGCGTATGTGAGTAAAGGCATTGTTAATTGGAGGAACGTATTACACACAACCTAACATTTTGTTATTTTGTGCTCATGATGAATAAAAAGGCGAAAAGCGATCGAGGAGATAAATGTGAAGTAGCGTGTAGAAATGACACTGTTGCAAATATGTGCTTCGACAAGATGCATCTATCTGATGAAAGGTATTTTTGTCCGTGCATCTCTTATGTGTTCTGTTTAATGTTTTTTCTCTCTATCTCTATATCTCTCGCTCTCTCTTTGTTTCCTTCAGTTGATTCCTCAGATTTCTTCCTTGTCCTGGTTCACCACCATAGTGCCTTTAGTACTGGTGCTGAGCATCACTGCAGTTAAAGATGCCACTGATGATTATGTGAGTTGTTCTCTCTCTCTCTCTCTCTCTCTCTCTCTCTCTCTCTCTCTCTCTCTTTTGCTCTCTTTTCTCGTTCTTAATCACACCACAAGTTGGAAATTATTGTAAACATACTGTAATGATGATCTGATAATTATGTCACATGGTTTTCTTCCAGTCTTCTGTGACCTTCTCTGTGTATCGCATAAAAAGTATATTCATCTTTACAGAACTACGATTCAGGCTTCAGTCTCGTTTACATTTAAAATTCATGTTGGAACTAAGGGCTATTTCATTCACTATTTTAATCCATGATAGAAAAAGATGCACTCCAAATGGAATAATACACAATGACCATTTTGTGTAAATCCCATAAAACTCATTAACACTGACCAAGATAAAACACTTAATGTAGACCTGTTGCTCCTCTGCTGCAGTTTCGTCACAAGAGCGATAACCAGGTGAATAATCGCCAGTCTCAGGTGCTCATCAATGGCATGTGAGTCCTAACTCCTATAGATAAATTAACATATTCATATATGCAGTATGGGTTCTTCCTATGACTTTTACTTTATTTAATCTATCTGTGTTATAGTCTTCAGAAGGAGAAGTGGATGAATGTGACAGTGGGGGACATCATTAAACTAGAGAACAACCAGTTTGTTGCAGTAAGACTTTCTTCCTGACTCTGTCTAATGATATGATCATGTGCTTACTTTGATTTAAACCATGCAATTTCCAAAAACAGTCATATGTGCAGAGTAAGAAGTATAAACAACAGTTCCCATTTCATTTATGTTGTATATTGGACAGGTGCATTAGCCATTGTGATGATTTCTTCACATTTGGAGGACTTATATTATATGTAACACCTGACATTTCCAGCCATATGTGGTTCCTTTACAAACTTTTACCACAAGGTTAGAGGCACACAAATGTATAGGATGTCTTTGGATGCGGTATCAGAAAATGTTCCCTTCCCAAAACCTGTTCCATCATGAAATTGTCCCTGGGCAAAAACGCAGCATGAACACCTTTGGGATAAACTGAAATGCTGACTGTCTCCCAGGCCTCCTCATCTCACCTACATCAGTACCTGCCTTTATTCATTCCAAGAGTGGAGCTTATTATAAAAGCAAATAGGAACTAAATGTGGAAAATGACATACAAAAAGCACATACAAATCTTATGGTCAAGTGCCAACAAATGTTTATTTATATTATGTATTTTAATTCACTTCTCTTTTGAGCTTGTTAGAGATATAATACATTTTATTTGTGCAAATGATTTGCATATTGGAATAGTGATGATGACGCATATATGTGTTTGTATGTGTTACAGGCTGACCTGCTCCTGTTGTCTAGCAGTGAACCACATGGTTTGTGTTACATTGAGACTGCAGAGCTAGATGGGTAAGATGGTGTAACTTGAGGTGTCTCATGAAACCACTACTGAAGGTATATTTGTTTAAATGTGAGGTTTTGGTACATCGAAACCACAGCAGCAGTGCAGGTCTTATATTATTTACATTTAAAATGTTAGTACATCCTTATCTAGAGCGACTTGCAAATGTGTATTGTAGATCAAAACAGCAAACTCCTGCTAGTTTACTTGTTCAAAGTCTTACATTACCAGCAAGCTATTGCCGGTTAGTACCACATAACATAGGTTTGTTTATTTATATATTTCATCTTTATATTTTATTTTTCAAACTGTTTAACCCATTTTCTCACAGCCTAGTTCATAATGTTTTTGTGTGTGTGTGTGTGTGTGTGTGTGTGTGTGTGTGTGTGTGTGTGTGTGTGTGTATGTGTTACAGCGAGACGAACATGAAAGTACGTCAGTCCCCGTCTGTTACCTCAGAGCTAGGGGACCCTACCAACCTTGCTCAGTTTGATGGTAGGGGTTGAATTTCGATGTCTGTGTGTGTGCGTCAGTGTGTTACCCAATGTGCGAAGCACGAATGTCTACTGAACCTTGACATTTCTAATGTAAAGATCATTGGGTTTTTGTTGTAAAATATGTTTGATTGTGTTGTCAATCATCTGAAACTCTGATGAGGTAACATTTTGAAAAATGAACAGCTCATTTGCTCAGCATGTGAAGGTTTTGCATGAGAAGGTATAAATATTTAAGGGTGTCACAAAACCAGCAGTGTTCTTCACCTTTGGTTTGTGCAATGCCGGGGCCCACGAGATGCTTGTTCTTTTTTTTTTTTTTTTGGGTGGTGCTCATGCAGATTTGAGACTCCAATTCCTAGGTTTCAAAACAGCAGTACCTGGTGTGTGACTGTGACCAGCTATACTTCTGTGGTTTCATTTTAGGACTACCATTTTTTGTTCTTTTGTACGAAAAAAGAATTAACTGTAAAATTGATAAAGTATAATATTATTGTATTGGTGCTGATTGTTGTTCTCCTTTGCAGGAGAGGTGGTGTGTGAGCCCCCTAATAATAAGCTGGATCGCTTCTGTGGGACATTGTACTGGAGGGACTGTAAGTATGCTCTGACCAATCAGAACATGCTGCTGAGAGGCTGTGTCCTACGCAACACTGAGAGCTGCTACGGTCTTGTCATATTTGCAGGTACATTTAGGTTTGCATGTGAACGTCCCTCATTTATACAATTATACTGTATGCTGAACTTCTCTGCATTGTTTGACTGCTATAGGTCCAGACACCAAGCTGATGCAGAACAGCGGACGCACAAAGTTCAAACGGACAAGCATAGACCGCCTGATGAACACACTGGTTCTGTGGGTACGAGAGTCTTCTCTGTCAAAACACATATTGTACCATACATAGGTTTTGCTGATACAATACTTTAGACCTGTATACTCTATCATTACCTTATCTCTTCCCATCTCCATTAGATTTTTGGTTTCCTGGTGTGTATGGGGATAATACTGGCCATTGGAAATGCTGTATGGGAGAGCAAAGTGGGTTCACTTTTTCAGAGCTATCTTCCATGGGATCCTCCTGTTGACAACTTCCTCTTCTCGGCCTTCCTCTCCTTCTGGTCATATGTCATCATTCTTAACACTGTGGTGCCCATCTCCCTGTATGTGAGGTAAGCCAAGCTAAAAAAAAAAAAAAGTCAGGGAGAGATAGAGAAACAGGTGTCAAACGTTTTCTAACATTTGGATATCCTTTAAGACGTGTTTAGACAAGATGCAGAAGAAATTCCTTCCCATAAACAGTAATATGTGCAGAGTAAGGTCCATGAACATATAGAGTAAAAAAATCCTGAGTGGCCTGCATTAGAGCTCTGACCTCAACCCTATTAAAAACCTTTGGGATAAACTGGAACGCTGACTCTCCTCACCTCACCGTACAGGTGATTATAACAGCAAATAGGGACTAAATGTGGAAATTCAGGAAAGATGCAGGGGTAATTCCATCCCACAGATCTGCTTGTCTATGCTTGTACTTTCATTGCCAGCGTCAGTCTCTTAGTCTTTCTCCAATAAGAAAAACACCAGATTACTTTCAACTCACTCTCCAGATAGGCACACCTCATCTAAAAAAATGTATTGATCTCATTGTTCCAGACTGGGCCATGAGTGTTTTTATTTTCACCATCCTAACAATCTTTATAAATCTTTATTGTTTTATGCTGAGCAAACATTTGGAAGGCACCTGATGTTACTGCTAATCTAACCTTACACAGATCTACAGTTCCAAACAACTATCAGGGAAAAATACACAATGCCATATTTGACAGCAGATGTGTTGCTTTCTATAGCATGATCTTGCTCAAAAAATAGGACACCTACTACAATACAAAGGTTTTGTCTTGTCAGGCTAAACAGATGAAAGAATAGAAACCATACGCATGTTTGCCCTGTTAGTTCATAGGCTCTTGCTGAGCATTTCATCTTCGGTTTTGTTTCATGTTTTTGCACTATATATTTTGTAAAATAAATCACAAGGTTTAAAAACTTTTAGCTTTTTTTTCTCCCTTTATGTCAGCGTGGAAGTGATTCGACTGGGCCACAGTTACTTCATTAACTGGGACCGGCGGATGTTCTGTAGCCGTAGTAACACAGCAGCAGAGGCTCGAAGCACGACGCTGAACGAAGAGCTGGGCCAGGTGGAGTATATTTTCAGCGACAAGACTGGAACCCTTACTCAGAACATCATGACCTTTAACAAGTGCTCCATCAATGGAAATACCTACGGTAAGACGCTCACGCAAAAAACACTGTTAACATTTCCTCTAGAGCAGGGGTGTCAAACTCAGGCAAACTTAGGTGATTATATTTGGCCCGCAAGATCATATCAAATGTGTATTAGAGCTGGCCCGCCAGTGTATAGCGCATACAATGCTAATACTACAAATCCCAGAATGCTTTGTTAGTGTGCGGGCGCGTCAGTCGAGACCGCTGAAAAACTTCAAGCTGAAAAACTCCGCGTACTCAGCACTGAATTTACCCGGTGATTTACCGACTTTGAAGCCCAGAAATGCAGATTTGAACTGCTCAGTAATCCGTTTGTGGGTGACGTGGAAAGTGTCCAAATTGAGCTGATTGAACTCCAGTGTAGAGACACGCTCAAGTCAAAGTACGACTCTGTGTGTGCTGCACAGTTTCCATGTTTCTCCCCGACACACTGCACAACTCCGTGCCCAAGCTGCTCAAACGCTCTCTATGTTCAGCAGCACATATCTGTGTGAGAAACTGTTCTCTTTAATGAAGATGAACAAAACACCACTCAGGAGTCTCACTGATGAACATCTTCACTCAATCCTGAGGATTTCCTCAGCTCAGAGCCTAAACCCCAGACACGATGCCAGGTATCTAAGAAGAGATGCAGGAATCTGACTTCAACCAATCAGAGTAAATCAAAATGTAGTAAATTAAGCTTGAATGAATGATGTCTTTATGCACTTTTTCTACTCCAAGGCATGGACTGTTAATGGTTGAAAGATTGTTTTTATTTTTAATTGAAAGAAAATTTTAATTATTTTTTGGTTGTTTTATTGTTGGCCTCTGAAAAAAGATTTACAATAAAAAAAAATTCGAAAGGCTAGAGAGAAAGAGAGAGAGAATAAGAAATGAATACCACTGATGTGTGTTTTATTTTCAAATTAAATTTCTCATGTGTTTATAATATTAAACTTTAGTTGTTCCAGATTTAATGTTTATGCAAAACTAAAGTTTGTTTCCATATAAAAAGGTTCAACATTACACATCTGGAGAGACGGAAAACATGCACAATTGCAGTCAATTTTGTAATAAATATTGAGTTTGGCTCGTGATTTCGTCCCAGTTTTTAATTTTGGCCCACTGTGAATTTGAGTTTGACACCCCTGCTCTAGAGGAAGATTCTAGTGTAGTTTGATATAATCATAAAACATATTGTTCTTATTCATATTTGTACATTTTCCTCTTTTTTTTTATTTTTTTATTTTTTTTTATAAAACTCTAAATATATCAGTTTAATGTATCATGACTGCTGTCTTAGTCAAATGACTGCAGCTGTAACACAGTAACTGATAGTATCAAATCTTAACTGATATAATGGTTCGTCTTAATTTCTTTTTTTCTTTTTTGGAAAAATTTTCAACAATCTCTTGATAAGGGCTTAATCAGTATTGATCATTCTCCAGTTTATTTACTGAACACAATATATAAAACGTGTACAGTATAGTACCATCAAATAAATAAAACAATTTACATAAATATATACATAAACTCTGTCTAATAATAAATAATAATTGTAAAATATTATTCAATTATTAAATCCTATGTGCATTAATCTTCTGCATTGTCTATCAAAGAACCCTGAGGACGGATTAAAGCAAAAGACTGAAAATGCCTACATGGTGTAAATTGCAAGGTCTATTGATACTGTATTTTTCTATGTACTTACAGGTGAAGTAGTGGACATTCCAGGAACTCAGCATAAAGTGAGTGCTTACAAAGGCGATAAAAGTATTGCAAAAGTGAGGAAAAATACATAAATGCAGCCACAAAAAAATACATAAATGATGCTGATGACTATATATAGATAATTGACTTTTAGATACTCGGATAAATATGTATGCAAATAGAAATTTAAAGGAATTCTGACCTGAGATATATATATATATATATATATATATATATATATATATATATATATATATATATATATATATATATATATATATATGTATATATATATTTATATATATATATATATATATATATATACTGTATGTGTAATATATATATATATATATATATATATATATATATATATATATATATATATATATATAAAGACAGATTTAAATACAGTATTTATTTTTGACAAGTTATTATGTGACAAGTTTCTATGTACAAATGAGAAACACTGGTCATTTATTACAGCATGTACTTTGTTATGTTTGCCATTGACCATGAGCTTAATGTGTGTAAAGAATATTAGAAGACTGTGCAAAAAACTTAATATCCCTTAAACTCATCATCTAAAATTGTGAGAAACAGCCAAACTCTACTACTAAGATGAGGATGTGAAATATCACAGGTCATGTCACAGGTCACAGGTCACCATGGCAAAAGACAGAGCACAGCAAAAAGACAAAAAACAAAGACACAAAGTCTCTCCCAGGCAAAGATTTCGAAGCAGACAGGTTTCCAAATGTGCTTTTCAAGCTATTTTGAAGAAGCACAGAGAAACGGGAAATGTCGAGGACAGTAGATACAGAGGTCGGCCAAAGAAACCCAACGCAGCAGATGAAAAATACATCGTGCTTTCTTTTCTTTGCCACAGAAGACTGTCCATCGGTGCCATCAGCAAGTAACCTTAGTATGCGTAACGATGAGTTTGAGGGATAATATGCTTTTTCACAGTCTTCTAATATTCATATTATAATATGATGACTCTTTGCCAGAAGGCCCAGCCTTTAGATTTCAGCACTTGGAACTCGCTGGCTGATCAGGACTTTCGGTTCTACGACTCCTCGTTGCTGGAAGCTGTGAAGGTTGGGGAGCCAGCAGTGCACGAGTTCTTCCGTCTGCTTTCTCTCTGCCACACGGTCATGAGTGAGGAGAAAAGCGAAGGTAATTCTCACCCATTTAATCCTGGTACTTGTTCCTGACTGAGATTTGGCAACCTTCCTTTCATTTCTATCGTTCTAATGAATAGAAGCCCAAGATTTTTGAGTAAGGCACGGTGTGGCTGTTATGTTCAGGTGTTGTGCAGTTTGTGATCCTGAATGACAGTTCTGTACTTTATTCAATGATAAGATTAGTGGGAAATGAGCCAGCAGAAATGCAATTATATGTAACTCATTATGTTGCCTAGTTTCTCAATATTATTTGCCCCTCCTTCTCACATCTGTAGGAGCACTTGTGTATAAGGCTCAGTCCCCTGACGAAGGCGCGTTGGTGACGGCAGCACGCAATTTTGGCTTTGTGTTCCGTTCTCGTACTCCTGGAACAATCACTACACAGGAACTGGGCAAAGCAGTCACATACACACTTCTTGCCATCCTGGACTTCAACAACATCCGCAAGAGGATGTCAGTCATAGGTATGTTTGACTACAAACATGCACACACAAGAATGCTGTATTATGCATATATGTACCGTATTTTTCAGACTATAAGCCGCTACTTTTTTCCCACGTTTTGAACCCCGTGGCTTAAACAATGAAGCGGCTAATTTATGAATTTTTCCTGGGTTTTTTTTCGGTTTCACAAACTTCAAGCCAAAAAACTAAACCCCATAACATTAGACCAATGAAATTTCCGAACGGAAAAAAAAAAAACGCACCTCACCTGTGTTCTGAGCTGCACGGCATCGGGAGAAAAAACGTTTTTTTTTAAACGCACGACGATGCCAAAAGATAAACTCCAGAGAGAAATAGTTGTGAAAGGAAGGAGAAAGACAGTGAACAATGACTTTCTTGGTAAGCTACTGTTTGGATACAAGCTGTTGTAACGCGTTGAGTCTGGGTCATGGGAGAGCTTGCCAGTTGCAACAGAAATCATGTAAACACAGACAGGTTTCCAAAACTCGTGCTTTTTTATTTTTCTTGGCAACAGCGTTATGGGTTAGTCAAAGAAACTTAAAAATTAGCATCAGAAAATAATAAGGACATATTCCTCGGTCTTGCACACATGCGGTAATAGCGGAAAAATGCGGCGGCAGGCTATTCCCAAAATACCGCTATGCTCCTAAAGGAAGCGCAACATATTTCACCCGGTACACCGTGTAACAGACACTGTCTTTCATTAAAGCCTGTGTAAAGTTCATTAGTTTCAGTGTGGACAGCTTATAGACAGGTGCGGCTTATTTATGTTCAAAACAAAAATCTTTGTCAAATTCAGTGGGTGCGGCTTGTATATTGGTACGCTTAATAGTGCGGAAATTACGGTACCCAAATACAGTACAAATGACTTGTAATTCAAGTACAGTAATTGAAGACTATAATCTATATATATATAGATTGCTAATCTATTTTATTATTTTATATATTACATTTTATTTCTCTAATCTATTTTTATTCTTCAATATTTACATTTATATACTTTCTTTTTGTTTGATTTTATGTTGGTGTAAAGAAAATGCTGTATGCTTTAAATAAAAATTGTAATTATTATTATTTTTGTTTTATCAATTTACAAAAATAAGCAGGGGCATTATAATGCTGAATTAAGTTTGTGTCTCCGTGTTCAAGTGAGAGCAAAAAAATTAATGCTCTTGCATCTGAAGGCATCCTGTACAATTGTTGGACCTCCAACATTTGGAGAAGAACCACATATGGCTGGAAAAGTTGTTTGATACATGGCAACAACTAATTTGAACTCAGTTAGTTCATTAGTTCTGTGTTAGTTGTAAATTGTGCTAATTACGTTAGTTAGTTAATTGTTCTGTTTAAGTTAGCAGTTAGTTAACTATTACTTAATAGACTAAAACGTGTGTGTGTCTGTGTGTGTCTGTGTGTGTGTGTCTGTGTGTGTGTGTGTCTGTGTGTGTGTGTGTTTTAGTAAGGACTCCTGAGGGCCATATTCGCTTATACTGTAAAGGGGCAGACACAGTGCTTTTTGAGAGACTTCATTCTTCATGTCATGAGCTGATGAACATAACCTTGGACCACCTCAATGTAAGCATACTTGTGTTTGTCTGTTTGCTGGGGTTCGTATTTTTATGTGATGAAGGCTAAATATATTCTCTTTAGCCAACAGAATATAACTTCACAGTAAAACACAGCATGGCATAATGCTTTTCACTTCCTATAATTTACTTTAATTTACAAGAACCCCACAGTATGCTGTAGTTAATAGTTAAACAGTGCCATCTAGTGGGCTAGTAGTGAGTGTCTGTTATTCCCCCAGTTGCATCTGTCCAGTGTTCTGAATGAAGAAAAAAAAAATGTTAAAGCAATGACTTGAGTATTAGGATTTGACATCAACAGATATTTGTATGGGTTTTGTTAATAGGAGTATGCTGGTGATGGGTTACGGACCCTGGTGCTGGCCTATCGGGATCTATCTGAGGAGCAGTGGAAGGAGTGGGCAGAGCATTACCGTGGTGCAGACAAAGCTACAGATTTCAGAGAAGATCGTTTGGCTGATGCTTATGAGGAGATTGAACAAAACATGATGGTACTGTGGATGGTTTGCTTTCAAATGTTTTATTTTTAAATAACATATAAGGCATTTATGTATATATTTGTTACCGTATCTCACAAAAGTGTGTGCACCCCTCACATTACAGCAACCATTGTATTATATCTTCTCAAGGGACAATACTATAGAAATAAACCTTGGATATATTTTAGAGTAGTTGATGTGCATCTTGTATAGCAGTACAGATTTACTGTCCTCTAAAAATAAATCAACATAAATCCATTATCATCCAAATAACTGGCAACATAAGTAAGTGCACTCTAAGTGAACATGTCAAAAATGTGTCCAAAGTGTTAATATTTTGTGTGAGCACCAATGTTATCTATCACAGCCTGGGCATGGAATTCACAAAAGCTGCACATGCTATTGCTGAGATCCTCTTTCACCCCTCAATAATGACATCACGGGCTACTGGAAGTTAGACATATGGCGCTTCTCCACTTTCCTTCTAGAGGATGCTTCATAGGTTCCTTAATAGGGTTCAGGTCTGGAGACATACTTTGGCCACTCCATCACCTTCAGTTTCCTCAGCAAGGCAGTTTCATCTTGGCGGTGTGTTTTGGGTTGTTATTATGTTGGAAAACTGCCGTTTAGCCCAGTTTCTGAAGGGAGGGCGTCATTTCCTGCTTCAGAATGTCACAGTACATGTTGGAATCAATGTTTTCCTCAATAAACCGCAGCTCCACAGTACCAGCAGCACTCATGCAGCCCCAGACCATGATGCTACCACCGCCATGCTTGACTGTAGGCAAGACACAATTTTCTTGGTTCTCCTCACCAGTTAATCACCACACATGCAGGACCATCTGAACCAATCAAGTTTACCTTAGTCTCATCAGACCACAGGACATTGTTCCAGTAATTCATGCTTTTGGCCAGGTTGTTTTCAGCAAACTGTTTGCAGGCTTTCTTGTGAGCCAGATTCAGAAGAGGTTTCCTTCTGGGACTATGGCCATGCAAACTGACTTGTTGCAGTGTGTGGCGTATGGTCTAAACACTAACAAGAGGACCTTCCGCTTCTGCAACCTCTAAAACAATGCTGGCAGCATTTAAGTGTTTGTTTTTTGATGCCTGCTTCTGCATCTGACGCACAGCATGAGGAATTAACTCCTTTGATGGACCCTTGCGAGGCCTGTTCAGAGTGGAAACCTCTATATGACCCTGGCCACTGTACTGTAACTCAGGTTCAGGTTGGAAGCATTGTGATATAGGTGGTTTTGCTGGAAAAGCCACTAATGCACTAATCAGAAAATCAATGAACAAGGTTTGTTTTGAAAGACTGACACAACACCTTATTTATAGGTGTTTTTTATAGATTTTATAGCCTCTGCCATTTTTGTGGAGAGCAACAATTCTGATTCTAGCACAAAATTTGCTCTAATACAAGATACAAGATACACAAACGTGTGTGGTCCTCTTAAGCAGACAAAAACATGAACATGCTGAATAGGACGTGTGGCTTTGCATGGTTAAGCGACGACAGCTGTTATCACTCAGGGTGTTCTCACTTTTGTTGTCAGTTATTTAGAAAATAATGGCTGTATGTTGTTATTTTCAGAGGACAGTACATTAGTACTGCTATACAAGCTGACTAAAATATATTCAAGTTTTGTATCCATTTCTATATTATTGTCCCTTGAGAAGATTGTTACAAAAATAGTTGCTGAAATGTGTGGGGAGTACTCACTTTTTGAGATTTATAAAAATTATTTTTAAGGTTTATAAGGTATAACATACAAACATAAAGAATTCCCTTGAAAGTGATTTAGCTGAAATGAGTATTTGGTCATAAAAGTTTACGGACATGACTGGCAAGAATTGCCACTATTTCTTCATCAAGGAAAGAAGAAGGTTCTACTCACTAACTTTATTTTCAGTTTCAATTTGGAAAGAAAATTAGAATAGAAAGGAAGCCACATTTATTTTATCTAAAAGGCCCAGTTACACTATGTCTTGTTAATTCTACAATTACAAACTATGGTTTTATCATGTACAGCATTCACAGTGGCTTGCATTAGGGTTCAGTTGAAGTGGGATAATACTTTTGACACTGAACCTTTTTGAATATTCTACAAGCTTTACAGTGCCATGAATTACTTTTGGGAAGTGAAATTGTGTATTTACGTTGTTTACATTAGACAGATCATCAGAGACAGGTTTGTTCCAGCTTAAATTCACTATACTGTAAATGTATTCTTTTGCTTAAATCTTCACATGCATAAATATCCATGTAAAACAGAAAAATTCCAAAAATTGCTTTCAAAAAGCTATGATAAGCTTCCAATTGCCAAGCTTATTTGATTTAAAGTTAAATGCTAATGTGTGTATGGCTGTATTTAAGGGTGAAGGATTTGTGGTATCAATAGCAAAATCCACCGTTAATACAGTCCTATATTACCAAGGGCTCATATCCTATATGGCTTAAAAGGCTGTCACACATGAAAGCACTGTAGCTCTTACCCCATTAACAGATTTAAAAAGCCAGTTTGTAGGTGATTACCAGTCTTTTGTAAAATTGTTCTCTGGTGTGGCTATAATAATCAGTGGTTTGTGTTGACGATAAGGGTGAGACTTTGATTAGAAGAATACTGTTGTGACTGTGAAGCATGGTGGTGGAAGCATTGTGATATGGGTGGTTTTGCTGAAAAAGCCACTGATGCACTAATCAGAAAATCAATGACCAAGAAGGTTTATTTTGAAAGACTGACGCAACACCTTAAGGACACTTCCAGAAAGTTTTTATTTACTATTCTCTCAATGAAGAATTTAAATGTTAGAATCAGTTGTTTAAATGTCTATGTCCAACTAGAATTCCAGAAAATAGACCATAATATTGACGTTGAGAGAAATGAACAAGTTTGTTGCATTCTTTAGAAATAAAATGTAAAGTTGTGATTCAATATGTATTCATTCCCAATAACTACAATGAAACATTGAAATTGGTTCCTTGGAAAGTATTTCAAACCTAATAAAAAAATAAATAAAATAAATTCTAATGTTTAAAGTGCTTTTGCCAAAATCCTGATCCTGGATTACTTACTATGCTCTCACAATGTCCATTAAGACTTTTTATGGGTCTTGATGGACCCTGAGCAAGATGGCAGCTTAAGAGTTTTGCTCCGCTTTAGAACTCCGTATTTTTTTTTATCTAGCCCTGTTTTCTGTATAATTTGTGCTATTTCAATAATGTGAAGGGAGATGGAAAGTGGTGGGGATAAGGATTTTCCTACTTTTTCATCAACAAGATCACAGAAAAGTAAAGATAAAATTATTTTGAGAGCTGCCAGGAAAACACCAGTTAACCATAGTGATGCCACGTTTTGCTTTTTCCCAGACTTATTGGCGGAGGTTGTGCGGAACCGGCGAGCAAAAAACTTCCAACGATGTAGATTTTTAAATGCACAACGATGCCAAAAGAAAAAATCTCGAGAGAAATAGTTGTGAAAGGAAGGAGGAAGACAGTGAACAATGATTTTCTTGGTAGGCTACTGTTTAGATACAAGCCTTTGTAACGCGTTGAGTCTGGGTGAAGGGAGAGCTCACTAACTCCAGTTGCAACTGCAATCATATAAGCACAGGCAGGTTTTCAAAACTCGTGCTTTTTTTTATTATTCTTGGCAACAGCGTTATGGGTTAGTCAAAGAAACTTAGAAATGAGCATCAGAAAATAATAAGGACATATTCCTCGGTCTCCACACATGCAGTAATAGCGGAAAAATGCACTGCCAGGATATTCCAAAATACCGATATGCTCTTAAAGGAAGCGCAACATATTTCACCCGTTACACCGTGTAGCAGACACTGTCTTTCATTAAAGCCTGTGTAAAGTTCATTAGTTTCAGTGTGGACAGCTTATAGACAGATGCGGCTTATTTATGTTTAAAATAAAAATATTTGTCAAATTCAGTGGGTGCGGCTTATATATGGGTGCGCTTTATAGTCCGGAAATTACGGTACATGTCCACAGTTTTTTTTTTCTCTTCTATTTCTTTATAGGTTGTATTTAAATAATATATTTTTTTATTAAGGTTATTAGGGTGGACTTTATTTGTTTATTTCTACGAGTTTTTAGGAGGTTCTTTCTGTCTGTCGTGTTTCTGGGTGGTCAATGGAGCTGTTGGTGGATGGTGTGTGTGACGAGTTGATATGTGAGCCCTATCATTTGGGGATAGGGCAGAGTGGGGAGGGTTGGTGGGGGTTATTGTTTATGTTTAGTTGGTTATATTCCAGATTTATGTCGTCTTAATCTTACTTCTGTCAGTCCACAACGTGCGAATACTTTAAACCGCACTGATGTATGTCTGATCTGACTAGGGTGGTCACATGGAACGCAAAGGGCATGGGTAACGTAGTCAAAAGAAAGAAAGTTCTAACATTCTTGAAGAAGGAAAGGGTAACTATTGCACTTCTCCAGGAGACGCATTTGTCAGACACAGAACATTTAAAGCTTAAGAGACTGGATTGGAGAGGTATATTTTAGTTCTTTCTCATCAATTAAACAGGGCATGGCCATTTTGATACATAAAAGTTTTCCTTTTATCTTAGAACCAGTTGTAAAAGATCCTGAAGGCAGATTTGTTCTGATTACTGGTCACATCTTGGGAAAACCTTTTAAATGTGTATGTCCCAAATGAGGACAGCCCTGACTTTATATCAAGATGGTCCTATTGTTTAATCATAAGTGTCATGGCAAGGGGATTATGGCTGGGGACTTTAATTGTGTCATGGATGGTAGGTTAGACAGATCATCTTTCACAAGATCATCTGCCCGTTCTTCACGAACTCTGCAAAATATGTGTCGTGCTTCAGGCTTATTGGACATATGGAGAGAGCTACACTCAGGGGTCAAGGATTTTACATTTTATTCTTCTCCTCATAATTCTTATTCCAGATTAGACTATCTATTCTTGCCTTCCAGATTTGTTAATTGTGTAAGATCCTGTGAAATTGGTCCAGTGGTTCTTTCGGACCATAGCCCAGTGTTTTTGGATTTAACAGAATTTTCAACCCCAACATCTTTTTACTAGAAATTTAACAGTTCTCTCCTTAATGACAACGCTTTCTGCCAGTTTCTTAAAGAAAAAATATCCCAGTACTGGCAGGATAATGAATTCTGTCCACTGAACAGCACCACCAAATGGGATGCAGCTAAGGCCACCTTAAGGGGCCACATTATCTCTTTTACCATGTGGTGTAAAAAACAAAAGGCAGAGAACAGGAAAACATTAGAGGAAGAGGTTAAAAAATTGGAATTGATTCATAAAATTTCACCCATGCAAAACAACTGGAATCTTCTAATTGGTGCCAGGTCTAAACTAAACTTAAACTATTCGAACATGTAAAAAGTGATGTTCAGCAGGCAAAGGTTTTATCAGTATGGGAAAAAACCCTTTTGGCATATCAACTTAAATGTGAACAAGCTGAAAGGTCCATTAGGGCCATTGAAATCGCTGAGGGAGTAGTTTCACATGATCCTGCTGAAATAAATTCCAGTTTTGAAGATTTATATGAGAATCTGCACACCTCCTCTTGCGCAACCCAAGACCCTGCCATGTTTTTGGATAGGATACCCGTACCCTCAATCTCGGACGAGGACCAGGCCTTTCTCAATACCCCTCTGACAAAAGGTAAAATCTTTGCCGCTATTCAGTCTATGCCTAGTGGGAGGGCACCAGGGTTGGATGGCTTCCTCTGAATTAAAATTTTTTTTTGCCATGTGCTGTCCCCTATTTTCATGCCAGTAGTTGATAACCTTTTGGAAGACAGTCTTACTCCAGATTCCTGGATGACTGCTTCTATTAACCTGATCCTCAAAAAAGTAAAGAACCCATTAGATGGTGCCTTATATCTGCCAATCATTTTACTTAATGTAGACTTCAAAATTGTGGCTAAAGCTTTAGCTTTGTTTATTTCTACGAGTTTTAGGAGGTTCTTTCTGTCTGTCGTGTTTCTGGGTGGTCAATGGAGCTGTTGGTGGATGGTGTGTGACGAGTTGATATGTGAGCCCTATCATTTGGGGATAGGGCAGAGTGGGAGGGTTGGTGGGGTTATTGTTTATGTTTAGTTGGTTATATTCCAGATTTATGTCGTCTTAATCTTACTTCTGTCAGTCCACAGCATTTAAATACTTTAAACCGCACTGATGTATGTCTGATCTGACTAGGGTGGTCACATGGAACGCAAAGGGCATGGGTAACGTAGTCAAAAGAAAGAAAGTTCTAACATTCTTGAAGAAGGAAAGGGTAACTATTGCACTTCTCCAGGAGACGCATTTGTCAGACACAGAACATTTAAAGCTTAAGAGACTGGATTGGAGAGGTATATTTTAGTTCTTTCTCATCAATTAAACAGGGCATGGCCATTTTGATACATAAAAGTTTTCCTTTTATCTTAGAACCAGTTGTAAAAGATCCTGAAGGCAGATTTGTTCTGATTACTGGTCACATCTTGGGAAAACCTTTTAAATGTGTATGTCCCAAATGAGGACAGCCCTAACTTTATATCGAAGATGGTCCTATTGTTTAATCATAAGTGTCATGGCAAGGGGATTATGGCTGGGGACTTTAATTGTGTCATGGATGGTGGTTAGACAGATCATCTTTCACAAGATCATCTGCCCGTTCTTCACGAACTCTGCAAAATATGTGTCGTGCTTCAGGCTTATTGGACATATGGAGAGAGCTACACTCAGGGGTCAAGGATTTTACATTTTATTCTTCTCCTCATAATTCTTATTCCAGATTAGACTATCTATTCTTGCCTTCCAGATTTGTTAATTGTGTAAGATCCTGTGAAATTGGTCCAGTGGTTCTTTCGGACCATAGCCCAGTGTTTTTGGATTTAACAGAATTTTCAACCCCAACATCTTTTTACTAGAAATTTAACAGTTCTCTCCTTAATGACAACGCTTTCTGCCAGTTTCTTAAAGAAAAAATATCCCAGTACTGGCAGGATAATGAATTCTGTCCACTGAACAGCACCACCAAATGGGATGCAGCTAAGGCCACCTTAAGGGGCCACATTATCTCTTTTACCATGTGGTGTAAAAAACAAAAGGCAGAGAACAGGAAAACATTAGAGGAAGAGGTTAAAAAATTGGAATTGATTCATAAAATTTCACCCATGCAAAACAACTGGAATCTTCTAATTGGTGCCAAATCTAAACTAAACTTAAACTATTCAAAACATGTAAAAAAGTGATGTTCAGCAGGCAAAGGTTTTATCAGTATGGGAAAAAACCCTTTTGGCATATCAACTTAAATGTGAACAAGCTGAAAGGTCCATTAGGGCCATTGAAATCGCTGAGGGAGTAGTTTCACATGATCCTGCTGAAATAAATTCCAGTTTTGAAGATTTATATGAGAATCTGCACACCTCCTCTTGCGCAACCCAAGACCCTGCCATGTTTTTGGATAGGATACCCGTACCCTCAATCTCGGACGAGGACCAGGCCTTTCTCAATACCCCTCTGACAAAAGGTAAAATCTTTGCCGCTATTCAGTCTATGCCTAGTGGGAGGGCACCAGGGTTGGATGGCTTCCCTCTGGAATTAAAATTTTTTTTTGCCATGTGCTGTCCCCTATTTTCATGCCAGTAGTTGATAACCTTTTGGAAGACAGTCTTACTTCAGATTCCTGGATGACTGCTTCTATTAACCTGATCCTCAAAAAAGTAAAGAACCCATTAGATGGTGCCTTATATCTGCCAATCATTTTACTTAATGTAGACTTCAAAATTGTGGCTAAAGCTTTAGCTTTGTGGCTAAAGCTTTAGCTTTGTGGCTAAAGCTTTAGCTTTGTGGCTAAAGCTTTAGCTTTGTGGCTAAAGCTTTTAGCTTAGATTCTACCTAAGATCATTAAACCAGGTTATGGTTTAGACAACGTTAGTCTTCTGTTGAACATAATGCAGCATCTGACTATAGATAGTGACCCGGCTGCTATAATATCTCTGGATGCAGAGAAAATGTTCAACAGGGTTGAGTGGAGGTTTTTATTTCAAGTGTTGGACATATTCAATTTGGGCTCTAACTTTATCAAACTAGTGAGACTTCTTTACTCTAGCCCATCAGCTGTGTTTAATACTAACAGTTTATTATCAATTAGACTTTCGATCCAAAGAGGCTGCCGTCAGGGCTGTCCCCTGTCACCACTCTTGTTTACCTTATATATCGAACCTTTGGCAGAAAGTATTCGCATGCATTAGGGGCATCCGGGGGGGTGATGGCAGGTGGGATGGAACACTGTCTATCATTATATGCGGACGACGTTCTTCTTTACTTAAAGCAGCCACAGTTACTGCAAGTTAGAGCAATAAAGGATGGAGATGAAGGCGGTTTATGGATGTGATGAGGGAAGACATGCAGGTATTTGGGTTGAAAGATTCAGAGTTAGAGGACGGTGGTATGGAGAGGGATGATCCGCTGTGGCGACCCCTAATGGGAGAAGCCGAAAGAAGACGAAGAAAAAAGAAGAAAAGCGTTGTCTTTTTCTACTTAATAACTTTATCACTTTTATTAATAGTTACATGAACAAGACTCAAGCAACAGAAACAGATATTGATTTTGTCTCTATAAGACAGTGTACTATTTCAGATCAGCTCATTGTCTGGATAATACAGTATATTAGGAGTATAACAATCCATTACTGCTCAGCTTAGACGTTTATGCTGCCTAAGCTATTTAGCCACTTGCTGAATAGCACTGAAAAGCACTTAAAGAGATGAATCAGGTCAAGTAAAGATCGGAAAGACTTGATGGCAGAGCTTGCATAAGGTATATTTTTGTGATTTGTTTAAATAAGTCATGTATTGTTTTACATTATTATGTTGTAGCTTCTGGGAGCCACAGCTATTGAAGATAAGCTGCAGGAGGGTGTGGCTGAGACCATCGCCTGTTGTCACTGACTAACATTAAAATCTGGGTGTTAACAGGAGACAAGCAGGGTGAGTAAAGATCACGTTATTAATAGTACACACAACAAGGCCTGGACTACAATAACTATAAGATGATGTTTCCCAAACTGAATAATCTGTACAATATATATATGTAAATATGTAAAATAACAGTTTATTTCCACTGTATAAGCATGCAGTACTTTTAATAACAGTGAATATTTGTAACATTGTGTATTAATATAACCCGGAATTAAAATAGACTTAACTGGGATTTGGAATTTTGCGGATGTGAAATGAAGGCAAATTGTTTGTTTTTGTGCAAATTCTATAGGAAAGAAAATGCAAAAATATAAATGGTTCATGAAAAAAGTTTAACAACTGTTTTGGCTGACACTCACAATGTCCAGCTTTTTTTTTTGTAATGTCCATTTTAAAAAAAATGTCCTTGTAAGTGTTCCAATTCCCAATTCCTTTTTTCTCTTCTGTCAGCCATTGTGGAATGAAAAAACAACAACTATTAAATCCACACAAATATATATTTGAGCTTGTGCAGTTTGCTACAGATGCATTTTGTGAACTCTTGACTAGTGCAATCTCTGACCAGCCAATCAAAAATGCTGACGTTATTGGACGCATTTGAAATGGCGTTAGTGACTCAGTTTGCAGTCTGATTGGTTAAAGGAACAGCCTTCAAGCAACATGGATTGCAAGCTACAGGATGCCTGCAGTGCTGGCTGTGAAGGCTCAAGGCAGATAGATACCTTTGACCCTGGCATCACATGATCTGAAGATAGCTGAATTCCGATTGAATAGAAACTCCAATGTAAACACACACTACTCTGCAACAGCACAGCACACCTAAGATAAATCCTTCCGTTTATTCATAACTTTAAGGAGGTCTGCCCAGTAGCTAGAATTTTTTTTACTATTTAACACTCTTTTGGCTTGGGACGATGCCAGGAAGTATCTCAATGTCCCCAAGAATTTGTCCATGCAGTCCCCAATTGCTCTAAACCCTGACTTCCCTGACTTGTTAGCCGGTATTGGCCTTCTGGCCTGGGCAGGAAAGGGTATATCTAATTTGGTAAATATATGTTACCTTAGTATGCCTCCATAAAATGTACCCAAATGTACCTCAGATGTGTTTTAAATGTAAATCAGAAATAGGAACGTTGATGCTTTTTTTTTTTTTTTTTTTTTTTTTGACTGTAAGAACATTAGACCTTTTTGGCATGAGGTTCAGAAAACGCTGGCTAGAAAATTTACTTTGACTCCATCTATTTTTTTTTACTAAACTGCAAAACATCATTGGATTTCTCTACTGATTCACAGTCTTTATTAAATATCATTACTTATTTGGCAAAGAAATGCATATTTATTCTATGGTCATCAGCACAGGTACCAACTTTAAAGATGTGTTTAGCACAAATGACCAATCTTCTCCCGTTGGAAAAACTTACGAAGACTTGCAGAATAAATCCGATGTATTCTGGCGGATATGGGCCCTCTTTGTGGGATTTACTTGGACAAGCAAGACCCAAACCCCGATTTATGTCCGGCTTTTTTTGTGTTTTTTGTTTATTCATTTATTCATTTGTTATTGTTTCCCTCATGTTTTGATTTGCCCTTTGCCTTTCCATGGTCACTTTCTCATATCAGCAATATATTGTTGTTATTAATAGGCTTGAGTGTATGCTGTGTGTGTTGACTGATCGGCTCTGTTGTTGTTTTGTTTTAGTGAGAAATGAATAGAAATATAATAAATAAAATAAAAGACTGCATCTTTGTAGCTTTAATTTCTCTATACTTTGTTTTAAGTGAATTAAAAGGTTTGAGCATAGTCTCCTTCTGGAGATTGGAGACTGTAAGGTGTTGGCAGGGGACAGTGTATCTAGACAGCATCGGATGATGGTCTGTAGGATGGTTTTGGAGGTGAAGAAGAAGAGGAGAAGAGTGAGGACTAAAAGAAGAATAAGATGGTGGAAACTGAAGGAGGAAGACTGTAGTGTGAGGTTCAGGGAAGAGGTCAGACAGAGGCTCGGTGGTGGTGAAGAGGTGCTGGATGATTGGGCAACTACTGCAGGAGTGATGAGGGAGAAAGCTAGAAAAGTACTTGGTGTGACATCTGGAAATAGAAAGGAAGACAAAGAGATGTGGTGGTGGAATGAGGAAGTGCAGGAGAGCATAAGGAGAAAGAGGTTGGCAAAACAGAAGTGGGATAGACAGAGTGATGAGAAAAGTAAGCAGGAGTACAAGGAGATGCGGCAGCAGGTAAAGAGGGATGTGGCGAAAGCCAAGGAAAAGGCATATGAGGAGCTGTATGAGAAGTTGGACACAAAGAAAGGAGAGAAGGATTTGTACTGATTGGCCAGGCAGAGGGACCGAGCTGGGAAGGATGTACTGCAAGTTAGAGCAATAAAGGATGGAGATGAAGGCGGTTTATGGATGTGATGAGGGAAGACATGCAGGTATTTGGGTTGAAAGATTCAGAGTTAGAGGACGGTGGTATGGAGAGGGATGATCCGCTGTGGCGACCCCTAATGGGAGAAGCCGAAAGAAGACGAAGAAAAAAGAAGAAAAGCGTTGTCTTTTTCTACTTAATAACTTTATCACTTTTATTAATAGTTACATGAACAAGACTCAAGCAACAGAAACAGATATTGATTTTGTCTCTATAAGACAGTGTACTATTTCAGATCAGCTCATTGTCTGGATAATACAGTATATTAGGAGTATAACAATCCATTACTGCTCAGCTTAGACGTTTATGCTGCCTAAGCTATTTAGCCACTTGCTGAATAGCACTGAAAAGCACTTAAAGAGATGAATCAGGTCAAGTAAAGATCGGAAAGACTTGATGGCAGAGCTTGCATAAGGTATATTTTTGTGATTTGTTTAAATAAGTCATGTATTGTTTTACATTATTATGTTGTAGCTTCTGGGAGCCACAGCTATTGAAGATAAGCTGCAGGAGGGTGTGGCTGAGACCATCGCTCTGTTGTCACTGACTAACATTAAAATCTGGGTGTTAACAGGAGACAAGCAGGGTGAGTAAAGATCACGTTATTAATAGTACACACAACAAGGCCTGGACTACAATAACTATAAGATGATGTTTCCCAAACTGAATAATCTGTACAATATATATATGTAAATATGTAAAATAACAGTTTATTTCCACTGTATAAGCATGCAGTACTTTTAATAACAGTGAATATTTGTAACATTGTGTATTAATATAACCCGAATTAAAATAGACTTAACTGGGATTTGGAATTTTGCGGATGTGAAATGAAGGCAAATTGTTTGTTTTTGTGCAAATTCTATAGGAAAGAAAATGCAAAAATATAAATGGTTCATGAAAAAAGTTTAACAACTGTTTTGGCTGACACTCACAATGTCCAGCTTTTTTTGTAATGTCCATTTTAAAAAATGTCCTTGTAAGTGTTCCAATTCCCAATTCCTTTTTTCTCTTCTGTCAGCCATTGTGGAATGAAAAAAACAACAACTATTAAATCCACACAAATATATATTTGAGCTTGTGCAGTTTGCTACAGATGCATTTTGTGAACTCTTGACTAGTGCAATCTCTGACCAGCCAATCAAAAATGCTGACGTTATTGGACGCATTTGAAATGGCGTTAGTGACTCAGTTTGCAGTCTGATTGGTTAAAGGAACAGCCTTCAAGCAACATGGATTGCAAGCTACAGGATGCCTGCAGTGCTGGCTGTGAAGGCTCAAGGCAGATAGATACCTTTGACCCTGGCATCACATGATCTGAAGATAGCTGAATTCCGATTGAATAGAAACTCCAATGTAAACACACACTACTCTGCAACAGCACAGCACACCTAAGATAAATCCTATTATATGAACAGAATAGACTATTGGGAATAGTCTACTTTATATTAATGGAAAAATATATTAAAACGTATGTCAGTGATTTTGATAGAGTTTAGGCCACCACCGATTGTACCACTACAGTGTTGTTTTGACCGTATGATAAGGATTAAACTAGGAGAACCACATTAGAGTCAGAGGCAGAAAACGATTCATCTCTATCCATCTTGATGCACCATGATGCACCATTCTTCAATGTGATGAGCAGTGTTGGGTTTCTGCCAAATGCAGAAATGCTCAGAATGACATTTTGGGTCTGCTTAGACCAGAGAACCTTAAAGCACCACCTTTAACCACCAACCCTTATTTACAGACAGACAGACAACATTGTCATTTTATAGTACAGGTACACAGCAACAAAATGCAGTTTAGCATCTATCAGAAGTGCAAATAGTAGCAATTATGCAAATGGACAAGTGCAGCATTCTGTCCACTGGCCTAGTATTGTGTTGGTCCCCTTTTTGCTGCCAAAACAGTCCTTACCCAGGGAGCATCAACAGCATTAACTTCTTCAGCCTTTTGAACTGCAGTAGCTCATCTTGGACGTTCATAACCCTGTCACCAGTTCACCACTGTTTCTTCCTTGAAGCACGTAGATACTAATCACTGAAGACTTGGAACATCCTACAAGTGCTGCAGTTTTGGAGATGCTCTGACCCAGTTGTCTAGTCATCACAATTTTGCCCTTGTCAAACTCCCTCAAACACTTACACGTGTCCATTTTTCCAGCTTGTAACACATGTAATTTGATGACAAAATGTTCACTTGCTTTAAGGTGTTGGTTCACCGATCAGCAGGTCTCCAGAAGGTCAGGGGTTCAAGCCCCGGCATCACCAAGGTGCCAGCCCTGAGCTTTTTGCAGGATTCCTTAATCCTCTGTGCTTAATTGGCACTGTAGTCTCTATTTAACTGCAATTGTGATTCAATATATGTACTTTGTACTCCACTATATTGCTTATGGCCATACCACTATGAGAACGCCTAATCTCGTCTGATCTCGGAAGCTAAGCAGGGTTTTGCCTGGTTAGTACTTAGATGGGAGACCGCCTGGGAATACCAGGTGCTATAAGCTACATCTAAGGGAGTTTTTTCTTGCCACAGTTGCCATGGCTTGCTCATCAGGGACCAATACACACCATTCACCTTAACTGTTAAATTCTGTAAAGCTGCTATGAGACAATATCTGTTGTGAAAAGCGCTATAGAAATTAACTTGACTTGACATGAAGTAACAATCAATGTATATAAAGGTATAATTAATCATTATTATTGTATAATATTTATTAACACTATTTTGTTATGACATTATGTTCTTTCTTATAGAAACAGCTGTGAATATTGGCTACTCATGTAAAATGCTGACTGACAACATGACTGAGATCTTTATTGTTAATGGGCACACTGTCCAAAGTGTTCGTGCAGACCTCAGGTATGAAAAATTGTAACCGTTCATTCAATCCCACAATCAAGGTATCAAGTGGACAGTTAGTTATTTTCTGAGCTCTGCCTCTCACATGACCTTTTTTTATGCAGGAGAGCAAGAGAGCGCATGATGGAGTCTGTCCGCACAAGAGAAGGTCTGAAGGAGACAGAGACTCAAGAACAAGGTAATGGATTTGAGATGGAAGCAGCTAAGCAGACACCTAATCAGGACAAAGGTTCCCAACCTCAGACCTTTCCTACCTCAGTGCTGGAGTCCATCAGTGGAGAGTTTGCACTTGTTATCAGTGGACACAGCCTGGTGAGTGACAGAATCTTATTTCTGGAGGATTTGTGAAAAGGCCATCTTTAGAGCCATCGTTAGAGCTTTTAAGCCTGTTTACTGTTTGTCTCTGTTGCAGGCTCATGCACTGGAGTCAGATATGGAGCAAGAATTTTTGGAGACAGCATGTGCATGTAAGGCAGTGATCTGCTGCAGGGTCACTCCTCTACAGAAAGCTTTGGTGGTTGAACTCGTCAAGCGACACAAGAAAGCCGTCACCCTTGCAATCGGAGATGGAGCCAATGACGTCAGTATGATAAAAAGTGAGTTAGAGACGTTTTGTTTGGAATGTATGATATACATTTGTTAAAGATCAACTATCATAGGTGGAAGTTTTGGCTCAATAGACACGTATAGACGCAAAAATACGGCAAAGATTTCTATTTTTTTGGTATTTTCATAACATTTTCAGTTGAGCGCAGTTCAACTGTACAAAAAAAATATAACCTTAAATCTAATCAACTCTTCTTATTCTGTTTACAATTTTAATCTGCACCAATGTCCCAATAGTACATTCAGATAAATATCTGATATAGCAAATATATTGTTCTGTTTTTTTTACTTGTGAAAAAGTGTTTGATTTCTTATTTTTTTGCATGTTTGTCACACTTTAAAGTTTCAGATCATCAAACTAATTTAAATATTAGTAAAAGATAACACAATTGAACACAACATGCAGTTTTTAAATTAAGGTTTTTATTATTGAGGGAAAACACAATCCAAAACTACATGGCCCTGTGTGAAAAAGTGTTTGCCCCCCGTTAAAACTGTGGTTTATCACACTTGAGTTCAATTTCTTTCGCCACATCGAGGCCTGATTGCTGCCACACCTGTTCACAATCAAGAAATCTCTTAAATAGTACCTGCCTGACAAAGTGAAGTAGACCAAAAGATCCTCAAAAGCTAGACATCATGCTGAGATCCAAAGGAATTCAGAAACAAATGAGAAAGTATTGGAGATCTATCAATCTGGAAAAGATTATAAAGCCATTTCTAAAGCTTTGAGACTCCAGCGAACCCCAGTGAGAGCCATTATTTACAAATAGCAAAAACATGGAACAATGGAGAACCTTCCCAGGAGTGGCCGGCCGAAGAAATTTACCCTAAGAGCACAGCGACGACTCATCCAAGAGGTCACAAAAGGTCTGACAACAACATCCAAAGAACTACAGGCCTCATTTGCCTCAGTTAAGGTCAGTGTTCATGACTCCACCATAAGAAAGAGACTGGGCAAAAATGGTCTGCATGCAGAGTTTCAAGACGAAAACTGCTGCTGAACAAAAAGAACATAAAGGCTCATCACAGTTTTGTTTTATGACCTCAAGCTTAAGTGAACTTGGGTTATGGAGAAGGACAATTATCCAAAACACACCAGCAAGTCCACCTCTGAATGGCTGAAGAAAAACAAAATGAAGACTTGGGAGTGGCCTAGTCAAAGTCCTGACCTGAATGATATTTAGATGCTGTGGCATGACCTTAAAAAGGCGGTTCATGCTCGAAAATGTGGCTGAATTACAACAATTCTGCATAGATGAGTGGACCAAAATTCCACAGCGCTGTAACAGACTCAGTGCAAGTTATTGCAAACGCTTGATTACCTCTAAACCTAATAACTGGTTGGGCCGCCCTTAGCAGCAACAACTGCAAACACTTTTTCACACAGGGCCATGTAGTTTTGGATTTAGTTTTCCCTCAATAAAAAAACCTTCATTAAAAACGGCATGTTGTGTTCGTGTGTTATCTTTTACTAATATTTAAATTAGTTTGATGATCTAAAACATTAAAGTATAACAAACATGCAAAAAAAGTAAGAAATCAGGACATCTGACACTTTTTCACACCACTGTAATTTAGATATACTGTAGATATTTCATGTCGGCATTGAGACAGTTATAACAAGATTTGCTACAGTACCATAGTTATAATACAAATACGCTGTCTTGTTAACCTGACTGCTGGTGTACATTCAATAAACTGATTTGTATGATACGTGACAGGATTTTAAGCCTGCATGATAAAAGAGCTGTAATATTTTTAGAGGCATGTTTTTTTTAAATGTTCACCCACTGCCAGTAAAGGACTTCCTTTTACATAACCATCCTTTTTTCAAACAGGAAGTTAATAAACTTTTTCCCCCTCCCTCTCTTCTTGAGAACAGAGTCATAGCTTCTACAGTATATTTGGTCCAAACAACTGAAATCTAGCAGTGTAGGCCTTAAAATAATGCCACAAGGTTAATTTTTTCAGCTTTCTATTTCTGCTAGCTATATGTGTATAAGAGCAGGAAAGAGAAAGCACAGGTCAAAGGTACTTCTTATCTCTTGAACAACTTGAGAAAGGTTCTGGAAGCCGGTCTTGTTTTAAGGGACCTGGTGATTTCCATCGCGCCACCTTTCTACAGCATTTCCCCTTCCATTAAATGCAAATGCTCACCAGTGTAAATAGAACTGACCTGCATTGTTTAGTAAGCGCAGGAGTACTGACCCCCCGCATCACAATTTGCCAGGTTTTTGTTATCAGGACCATAGCTGCTGCCTGCCTGGGTTTTTATGGGCTTGCTGTTTTAATCAGGAACACAAGAATGTTTATTGTCAGTGTAAAAGTATGGAAATTTTAACACTGACACCAAGGGCAATATCTACTTGCTCACATTCCAATTGACCTAAGAAACCCAGCCAGGAAAAACAACCCTTTCTGGTGTTTGTATGTGTGTTCATGTCTAGAAGAAAAACAAATCTCTATTGCATGTTTTGCAAGTATTTCTTTTTTAGAATATACCTTTCATAGTGACTATATAATGTAAACAAGCTTTAGCTAAAATTGCAAGTTTTTGTCAGGAAAAATAAAACCAAAAATAACAATTTGACGCTTCTTATACTAACAAACTTTTAAGTGTAAAACAAATTAAAATGATAGATGATTGATAGATGATGAAGTAAAAAATATTTTATGAGCCAGATACATAAGTCTGCACAAACTTTTTTTAAAGAAGGAGGGGTTGTTTAAAAGAAATGATCAAATACCTGCCATCCATAATTTGATTCTGATTAACCTGAAATGATGCTCAGCATTTTCTGTAGGATTTTTATCATTGTCATATATTTTTTAGGTTGTAGATATATTTGTGTGTTGTGTGTGCGTGGGTTTCCTTGTTCTTTTATTGTGTATGTTTGGGTACACAAGAAACTCTGCGACCGGACCACATCATGTCACAATTAGATTTACTAAAAGAAGAAGAAGGGTGTTGAAAGCAGTGTTGCGCATGACAAAATTTCCTGTACGCCGTCTCGTAACACTTTTCTCAACACGTTTCCCGTTTTACTGTCTCACCCACTTGTTTTGTTTTGGTTTTTTAACAAGGTGCTCCCAAGTTCTAACGTGGATGCTATTCTATGTATAAGAGCATGGCCAATCAGTGCAATGTCAAAAAAGAAAGAATTAAACCACAAAATTGAATTTGTTAACAATTCAAACATCATACACGTGGAATTGGAGACACTTTATGAACAGAGGTTTTGTGAACATCTGATTCCACATTTAGTTTTTATATTTGCTGCTATATTTACATCCACTGTTCTGGGAAAATGTTTCATAAGATTTTGGAGTGTGGAGATTTTGCTAAGTCATCTACAAAATGTTGGTACTAATGTAGTGTGAGGAGGCCTGGGGTGCAGTCAGCATTGTCCAAACCGGTGGACCATTTTAAAGTAGTCATGATTGTGCTCTTGGTTGGGCAGAAGCTGGCCTATTTATTTTTACCCAATTTCCTAGACCAGGACTATGGCAGCTGAATACTAAACATCCCTTCCTAAACAGAAATTTGATAGATAAACAATGATGAAACTGTAATGAATGGACATTCTGTGCCACCCAGATGAGGATGATCTCCCTTTTAAGTATCGTTCTTCTCAATGTTTCTTCCTCATGACATTTTCTTGTCACAGTTGTCATTGGCTCGCTCATTAGGGATGAACTTACAATTATAAGGAACAAACTTATAGGCACTAAACTTGTACGTTATTTTATAACCACTATATCTCTATAAAGCTGCTTTGAGACAAAGTCCATTGGTTAAAGTGATAAACAAATAAAAAATGAATTAAAGTGAAAAGAAATAGAAAGCAAGCATTTTTTGTAAAAAGAAAAAAAGAAAAAAAATGTATTGTACTGTCAGCTTGTCAGACTGTGTAGCCTAATAGAACCAGGTAGAATTAAATTAGCATAAAAGCAAATGTTTGTGACAGTCATAGGGCAGTGATGAAACATTTGCTTCTCAAAAGATATTACATGTTTGAAGCAATAAGTAGTCAATATCTACAATTTGCACATTTTGACATGGTCAACAGTGTAAGTGTTGCAATATAGTGTACTATGCCATTCAATATGAGAGTCATATCATAGACACATTCAGCATAATGAATAATCAAGTAGATGATTCCTGATAAATTATTGCACCTATTGCATGAAGTGTAATAAATATTTAAATGTAATCCAGGGTAAAGTGGCTAAAGGGTTTAAAAAAATGCATGCTTCTCCAAAGACCAATGTTTTTCACAAATACGTTAATCAGGTCACACAGATTATTAAAAGAACTATTTTTTGCAGCCATGTTACAGAAATTGGAAAGTTGATAACTGCAAATACAAAATTCATAATACAAATTCTAAATCAAATGCAAAACTTGATACATTTAGGAGCCCAACAGTGGCAGCTCATTGGTGCTGGGAATTAGAAATCATGACCTTCCAGATCCTTAGCCTACTGAGATACCACTTCATTATTTGTTCTAGAGCAAAAACAGGATTGCAAATAACAGAGATGCATGACTTTATCACATGATCTTCCATCTTCACACCAGCAGTTTTGCCAGGGTCATAATTCTTTATAGTTTATATTTGAATATGTGGGGAGAAAATGTTAAAGGGTTTTTTTTTCGTAAAATGGGCGCAGTTGGTTTCAGGTCTTTTGTTATATGCTTTGATGAATCTGAAAGGATGATGCACACACTGTCATCTAGTAGTGTCAGCTTTTGTACTTACATGATGTTGAATGTTATGAACAAATGAAAATTAAATCCTACGCCATATAATCAGGTTTAATTCGGCCTATATGCAAAATGTACCATAGTAAGACATTACCATATGTTATAGATTTTTTTTTTTTTTCCATATTATCAAACACATTGTAAACACGTATTGTTGGAAAAGTATTCTACAATATTCATACTGAATTCTGGTCTCGATTTAATGTCTTTTAGTTAGTTTTTTCTTTGTATGTACTGTAGCATTGTTACTTAAAAAGTCATTTCTTTACTGTCCGGCTCTGATTGTGCGCTATAATTACCAGCATGCTCATAAGTGTTATTTTACAGGACTACAATCTTCTGCCACGTAGTTTACTTACAGTTGCAGATTAATATTAAACAGACTAACTAACAAAGATCACATAATTCTGTAGGAAACTGTAGTAGTTATTTGCCTCTTTTGTCCGATTTTGTTCATATACAGGGTCAAATGTAAAAAGGCACATGAGCTATGAACTGTTACCTGAGCCAGCAATAAAAAATAAATAAATAAAAAACAGTTAATTTGCTCTAAAAAAATTCTTATTTTTGCAATAACCATTCAGCTTACAGAAACACTCATAACTCATTAATTCTGTTTTCTTTTTTATCTAGCGGCTCATATCGGAGTGGGAATCAGCGGGCAGGAGGGCATTCAGGCAGTGCTGGCATCCGACTACTCCTTCTCCCAGTTCCGCTTCTTGCAGCGCCTGCTACTTGTACACGGCCGCTGGTCCTATCTGCGCATGTGCCGCTTTCTCTGCTACTTCTTTTACAAGAACTTTGCCTTCACCATGGTGCACTTCTGGTTCGGGTTCTTCTGTGGCTTCTCTGCCCAGGTCAGAGGGTTGTGTTTGACCTGAAAATTCAAATACCTGTTTTTTTCTTTCTATTCTGTGGTATCTTAGCAGTTAAGATGTCCACTGAGGGCCCTGCTCAAATGCCTTGAGTTACAGTTATCTCAGTTATACAGCTTAGAAATTGAGGGTTAAAAGCCTTGCTCAAGGCCCCAGAAGTGGCAGCTTGATGATGCTGAGATTTGAACCTATGCTCTTCTAATCAGAAGCCCAACATACTATCCACTTGGCTACTGTGTCGTTATAGTTTACATGCATTTATATAAAGTGTAAACTAACATTTGATTTCTCCTTCCCATTCAGACCGTATATGACCAGTACTTCATCACTCTCTATAACATTGTGTACACATCATTGCCTGTTTTGGCTATGGGCATTTTTGACCAGGTATTCACACCACATAGAAATTTCTATTCAAAGTCTCTTTTAGTGATAATAAAACTCTCACACCATCCTTTCTGTACCCCAGGATGTCCCAGAGCAGCGTAGTCTGGAGTATCCAAAACTGTATGAGCCAGGTCAACTGAACCTGCTTTTTAACAAGCGGGAGTTCTTCATTTGCATTACTCAAGGTATCTACACCTCCGTGGTGCTGTTCTTTGTGCCGTACGGCATTCTTTCACGGGCTACGCAGAGCAACGGCATTCCGCTCGCTGATTATCAGACCTTCGCTGTCACCACTGCCACGGCCCTCGTCATCGTCGTTAGTGTCCAGGTCAGTCGTCTTGTTCTACAGCTGATCTGGCTCATCAAAATAGCTTTTTAAACACCAAGCTCAAAGTAAAGTCAAATATTTTTTGCCATTTGGTAACATAAATTGTCATTTCAATTCTCTCCAATTTAATTATTAGGAAGGAACAGTGGCCACATACATTGTTGGTGCACAGTGTAGATAAACAGTCAAGGATATTATGCTATCTCTTCTTCAATGTACAAATGTGTCTTCATTGTTTGCATCAGCTCTTTCTGATCGCATACATTTTTTAGTTGAATATTTTTGGTTTGTGAGCATTAAACATGGAAAAGGTTTTGTGGAAATAGTAATGTAATATTTTTTTCAAAAAAATATTTGTATATTATTTAATATAATAATAATAATAATAATAATAATAATAATAATAATCACTTTTATTTAAAGACAAACATGGTCCAACAATACAAAAAAAGAAAAAAAAAAACAATAGTAATCCAAAGTATCATGCATTTACATACAGACTAAAACCCCAGTGGTTCCACATTTTGGAGAAAAATCTGACAGAGTTTAATGCAGGATTTGTACTCTAGTAACCTACACATACATCTGTATACATCTGTCATACATTACGTAACACAGCAGAGCAGGTTGGCACACCAACGATGGCAAACTTTCAGTGCATATATATTTTTTACAAATATTTTTTACGTCAATTTATTTCCACGCATATCACTATTTGCAACGGCATGAAACAATTGCCCGACTAAGATTTTAGTGCGTCTACCATGTGCATCTCTGTTTTCATTCATGTTATGTCTCCTTCTCAGACATTTCATTAGTTTATTTTTACATGCCATCCGTTAAGAGGTGTCTTCACCTGTTATTGTGTGTGTATGTATGTGTATATATATATATATATATATATATATATATATATATATATATATATATATATATACACCCTTTTATTTCCGTCTAGTCTTCACAAAGTAACTCATTAAATTTGTTCCCGGAAATTACCGAAACTTTTTCATATTTCCTCTTTTTGATGTTCGTTGTTAACTGATTTTACTGAGCAAGCAACTCAAGAACTATGCCAGGAATTTAGACTGTAATTGATATAGACAGTGTACTACAATTGGTTAGGTCTGCAGTTTTCGTGATCAGTTCTGCATTTAAGCACCCATCATTGAATAGCACACAACGATAAAACTGTAATGAATGGACATTTGGTGGCACCCAGAAGAGGAGGTGTTTTTTTGTTTTGTTTTTGTTTTTATTCTGGTTCCTCTTCAGCTTGCTTCTTTAGAACGTCTCAGCGAGTTTTTCCCTGCCACACTCACCACAGGCTCAATTTATAAGGAGTACATTTATAGACAATAAACGTATAAATTCAAACTTCATACCCTATTTATTTCTGTAAAACTGCTTTAAAACTAAGCCCATTGTTAAAACCACTGTACAAATAAATTCGAATTCAATTTCAATTTTTGTTTCTAATTTTTGTTTGCCTAGTTCACGTTGTACAGTATGCTTATCGCCTGACATTTGCCTGCTTTACCCTCTATCTGTTTTTGGATTGTTTGCCTGTTTGGTATAATAACCTCTCTTCGTCTGCGCTCGCATCCGTTTTAGCTATTGTGGAAAAAGATTTTGTATATTCAATTTCCCTGACTATATATGACCAAATAAATAATAAATTGGCAAATTTAAATTAATAGGTGATTATTTGACCATTTAAATCACTGTGACATTTTACTCTGAGCTAGAACAATCGTTTTTATCACAAAGAAAGGCTGTCAATGATTCAAAAGACATTTTGTTTAAGCACAAAAGATAAACATTTTGACTATTTAATGAAAATAATTTTAAATACAATAATCTCCAAGCTGTAGAATGAAAACTTTTATAACTATTTTGTAGATCTCTCTGGACACAGGATACTGGACAGCCATTAACCATTTCTTTGTGTGGGGTTCTCTGGGGACATACTTCACTATCCTCTTTACCATGCACTCCAGTGTCCTGTTCAACTTCTTTCCCAAGCAGTTTCACTTCCTTGGTAAGACTGCACTAAAACCCCAAACTACCCACATTCCAGTTAAAAATATCTCAACAGAAAACTGTTGAGATGCGCATCAGTGGATTTATAGCTGTACCGTGGATTACATGATCTGTTGTTGTTTAAAGTCTTTTGAGTAGATCTAACTAGAGCTTGAAGTAAACATGTTTGTAAGATTTAATGGTGTAATATGTGTTTGTTTCTCCACAGGAAGTGCGCAGAACACATTAGCACAACCAGTGGTGTGGTTGACAATTGCTTTAGCTACAGTGATTTGCATTGTCCCAGTGGTCACCTTTCGCTTCCTCAAACTAAACCTTAAACCCCAGCTGTCAGATACAGTAAGTCAAAACATGTTTACAACCATTATGGACCAAAATGAAGAGATGAACTGTGTGAGAACTTTCGGTCATGTGGGGCCGTTCACCTGGGGACATTTAGCTAAGATAATTTGTTATTAGTTACATTTTTTTTCTGTTGAAACTGTAGCTTTTATTTAAAATAACTGTATATTATATTCTAATTATATGTAACCTGTGGTTAACGTTGTAAAGTACATAAGTTCAGACTTAGAATTCGTTACATTAAATTAATTACTTAAGGATACAAAGAAAAACTGGAGTGTTTGTGTGCTTTCCTCTGGCATATTTCTTAAAAGCTAGCACTTTCGATGATTTCACTGCTTTTCACTTTTCCTCCAAGGTGCGCTACACTCAACTCGTGCGTCAGAAGAAGTGGAAGCCCAGCGGGCGTGCTGGGTCTGGTGCTGGTGGGATGGGTGCCACCGGGGGTGGAGCTCTCGGGCGTTCATTTCATGGAGGCTCTCGTCGCTCAGGTTATGCATTTGCGCATCAAGAGGGCTTTGGAGAGCTGATCACATCGGGCAAAAATATGCGCCTAAACTCGCTCGCTATTGCATCGTTCGCTTCCCGGCACAGCACCGGTTGGATCGATACACTCCGTAAGAAAAAACAGACAGCGTCATCTACCCCTCCCAACATATTGTCCAACTCACAGACTCCACTTGGCTCCACATCTTCCTCTCTGACCGGCCCTCAGGGAGCATGTCAAGAGGGCACAGGACAAACAAATATAAACACTTTACCCAGCAACAGTGGTAGTGATGTTGCACAAGTTGAGATAGAAGCTACAGTCTTGTAGTGCAGGTAAATACACCCGTGTACTTTTGACAATAAACATTTGCTGTAAAATAAATTGAAAAATACTGTTTATACACTAAATGGACAAAGGTTTTGGGATACTTGACTATTCAAACAATATTTGTCTCTTCCCCAAACTGTTACCACATTGTTGGAAGCACGCAATCGTGTAGGATTTCTTGGAATGTGGTAGCATTCAATTTTCCCTTCACTTGAACTAGGAGACCCAAACCTGTTCTAGCATTACAATGAGCCTGTGCACAAAGCAAGCTCCATGAACATATGGTTTTCATTGGTTGGCATGGAAGATAATGAGTGGCCTGCTATAGAGCTCTGATCTCAACCTTATTCAACACATTTGGGATGACTTAGAATGTTTACTGCCCCCAGTTGCTGACTTCCTGAGCAAGAATCTCTACAGGCACACTGCAAAATCTAGTGGAACATCTTCCTAGAAGTGGAAAGTTATTATAATAACAAATGGGCAGAATAGGATCTTCAAAAAGCACATGCGAATCTTATGGTCAGATGTCCACAAACTTTTGTCCATATAGTGTACATTGTATTGTATATATTGAATGTTGTGTATGTGAATAGAAAATAATGAATCATGAATAGCTTGTACAGTGAATGTGTAATACAATGAATGTGCAATCACTATATTGTAAACATTCTTTAACACTTCCCTTGGGTCCACTAATGCAGTTTTGTTAACTAACACATGGACCTACTTGAAGGAGACTCAAAGTTGAAGCACTGTATAAACAAGTGCACTCCTTATGTGAACCAGGGTCTTTTAGGAAACTATTAAATATGTTTAGCTGCATTTAAAAGACAGGGGTGGTAATGAGGGGAAATATTCCCCATTAAAAAAAACCCCTGATGTCCTTAATTCACAAAAGAACCAAATAGCAGGATGCATCTGTTTAGGGGGCATTCCTGCCCTTTATTCAGTGGTTAAAATTACATCTACTCTCTCTTTTATAGGAAGCATTGTTTTCCCTTTGGGGATAAAGGAGCAAGACACAGTGGAGCCAACAATCATTCTCCATTACAACTACATCCACGGGCAACTTAGGGGTGACTGTGTACTGAGAGTTCACTCCTCTGTACTGTATGTCCTTGACTGTTTCCTCTGTCTTATATGTAACTGCATACCAGGACAGTGATGTCAAGAACACAGGTATTTTGCTAAAGACTGACATACAGACTATAAGTGCAGATACAGCAGATGCACTGTATATGGTACTCTTGATTCTTCAAATATACATAGTATTTTTTCTGTTTCTGTTGTGCAAACTAAAAATCAAATGTCATCATCAGAATTGCTCTTACTCACCGTTCACTGTGGTTGAATTTTTGAACGTTTCAGTTTACGCAGATGAGATTGTCAGACAGGGAAAGCTCCGTAAAAATAACACCAAGTATTTTTCTGCATCTTAATACTACATGGCTTTACTATCCCAGAGCAGGGTTGTGTCAATTTCCTTGCTCCTCTGTAGCAAATATCTAGCAGTAAAATTGTAATGTTGGCAGATACCCGATACAGATGTTTAGACTTGTAGTGTACTCCCGTCTGTGGCGAATTGCACTGTGTTATATGCTTCAAACTTACTTGCCTTAGATTTAATATTAGACAATACTACTAGACAATGTAATGACTTGTAAACCCACTATATACTGTACATAGGTCGTCGTTAGTTGCACTAAACTATCTTAGATGTCCAAGTTATGATTGGTGATCCTTATTTGGAACCTCAGATTTTTTTAATGCAAAGAGGTTATGAATGATATCCCAGATATCCTTTTTTCTTTCTTTTTTTGGTTAAGATCTTCTACATTGCCTTTATAGATACATGATACTGTGATTGTTATTTTTGTGCCTGGCAATGCCTTTCCTTTGGGGTGTATTATTTTATTTCCGAGATTTACAATCTACCTGATTATGTGTTAGAGGTGTGCAGTATGGCAACTAAATATATCGCAATACTTGAAAACAATTTGATACACAATATACACTTAACGGCCAGGTTAATAGATACACTTGTACACCTGTACAGTATATGCACACAGTTGTCAGCCAATTATGTGGCACCAGTGAAGTTAAGCTTCAGTTAATGTTCACAATCAACACCAGTATGGAAGAAAATATGATCTTAAGAAAGTTGTCCATGGCGTGTTTGTTTGTGTAACTCAAACTGCCACTCATACAATCGTGGTGAGCAGAAAAGCATCTCAGAAACACATCATGTTTAACCTCGAGAACTTTGGGCTACCAAGGGACCACTGTAGGTAATATCTAAAGTCTGTTATGTGTGATGTGAACGATAACCAAAGCTCTTGAATTTGCATAGAGTTGCATAGTTTTGATTTATTGCCCTTAATTGGCTTATACAATAATTGCATGAATGAGCAGGTGTGCATGGGATACTAATAAAAAAAAAAATAAAAAAAAAGGTTCCTGGGAAAAGGAAGTAAATTCACCACTGAAATATATTTAAGTTCTTATTACTTATTTGTTGCAATGATGGACATGGTCAGTGTTATAAAGCATACCTACTGTTTTGAATTGTAATTTATAATGCTGTTGATTTATATACTGTCAAAGGCATATTCATTTATATCGGAATATTTGGAGGATATCTGGAATCTGTGGATTATGGAATGGATCAAATCTATTTTCCAGTTGCAGCTCAAGTAAAGCCAACGGACATATGTGTGAAGCAGCTTTTGCGTTTGTGTGAACGCTACTGTTCTCCATGAGAACGCAATATGAACTCAAACGGAATAAACCTCTCGCTTGACTTACTCTTTCACATTCATCACACCATATTGGTGTTCCAAGACTCAGAACAGGACTGCTGGAGTCTAAGTAAATGAGCCATACTGTAAATCTGCTCTTTTGGATTGTACAGGAATGAAACGGAAAAGAACGTCACCCAAAAAAAAAAAAAAATGCTACCAAATGGATCTGACCTCTTGTCTACTGGACCAGTAATGGTCTCTATCTAAACGTGGCCTTAGATACATGTACTAACATGAATTGTATGCACAGGTGAATACATTGTATGTATTGTATGGCGTAACCACACAGCATTACCTGTGTGAATGGGTTTGAGATCATTCTAAGCTTTGTACCTCTTACAGGTAAAACAGTATCTTTTTAATTTGAAGTTGAAATGTAGTGATGTTGAACCCCTGTTTAATTATTTATTTATTATAAATGTTTATTTTTGCGATTTGAGACTTACTTTGTAAACCAGCATTTTCATTTGTAATATTGCATCTGTACATCACGAGGCTGTTGTGTCTGATTATGATGAGCTGAATATGATTAAAAATCGAATTTAATATTGTGTTTTTGTGTCTAGCATGCGTCACGGTAACAGTAATGATGCGATCACATCCAGAAATTCTGTCAAGACTGCTCTGTGACAAAAATGTCCAGCTGGAACGTTTAAATTAATGTATATTTTATGGCGTAAAATATATTTTTTATGTCTTCAAAACTGTTTTTTTTTATATCAGTCATGTCATATTCTGTGAATTCTAAAACACTATAGGTCTGCAACATATTGGTAGTTCCTTCCAATGACTCATCAAACTTTTCAGCTTTGTTTTCTTCCTCCGCACAGCTCATTTGTCTCATTTGTGTGCTTAAGGGGTTGACCATGCCTTATTGTTATTCAATTTATTAAACACATATTTAGCGAGAGAGAGAGAGGGAGAGGGAGAGAGAGAGGGAGGGAGGGAGAGAGTCAAAGAGGAGGGGAAGAACTTTAAGGAACCGTCCAACTATCAAACGCTAGTATTAAGAACTGTCTTCAATTAGACAGACTAGATTCTAGAACACCAGAAATGATAACATGAGGTGAACTGTAATGATGCATCCTGTAAGTTTCCCATGATGTTTGTTTTGTTCCTATTTGTGATTCGCTTAAAACTTCTCATCGACTGCAATCATTTGGTGAACTACTGAGCCATGAGCCTTCCGACTCCACTTTCTCTTCTCATACTGTTTGCAGCCACTGTCCACTGTGGTCAGGAGAGTCCTGTATGTCCTCGCAAAGGTATGTCTCCTATTGTTTTATTTTAGCTGCTATTGTTAAAGACAAATTAGGATGATGTTCAGGCTGGTTGGCTCGTTGTGTGCTCGTTGCGTGCTCACTCAATAATTGCTGATATAATATAGTCAAATAAATTTTTTTTAATTGGAGAATAAGTTTTCATTTCTCAAATTTGGGCATTTCTTAAATTGAAGCACAAGATTCCATCATTTTGTTTAATCAACCTGTATAGGCTTACAGTGAATATGATGAAATTGCTATTTAATGATATTTTTGATATTTCATGTTTTTTTTTATACAAGTATTTTCAATTCAAGGTCATTACAGATCACCTGCATTTTTTGTCTAAAAATATTAACCCCGTTTATTCCACTTAAACTGCAGTTGTAGTAACTTGATAAAAATGTTTCAAACAATACATTGCGGTTGATATTATGACAGGATTCAAATGATTAGATTGATTCTAGTTTCTGTTACTTGTCTGATATGATGATTTGCATTAAAGCAAGTTATGTTTCATGTTCTTCGCTCTGGTCCTGGTTTCACTTATTTTGCATCAAGGGTTTTCCCAGATACTGGTACTTTTAACTGTTTTGGCTGTGTTCCTCATCCATGCAGAGGAAACAGCATTATACTGATCTCTCTCAGAATTATCTGTTTAATATTGATATTCAACACTCTCTTAGTTTTAAAATGCATTTTTTTATTTAATTACTAACTAGTTCAAGAAGCAAAGGAAAGAGCATGTGAATGTAAATGTGAGAGAGAAGGAGAAAAATCGGGTCAGGGTTCCACTCTAAAGAAGGAACTGAGAGTGAGACTGTGGTGCATTGTTGTGCAATGTTGTAGTTTATCTATACAATTCAGTCAACTGCTGTACATACAAATTCAGGAAATGGGGAGACAAGCATGCGGGTTGATTGCAATACCCCTCCTAATAACGGCTTATCTCTATTCATGCTAACATACTGATTATTACAATGTAGAAAAGCCATGGAGTGATATTTCCAGCTCAGCATGATGCAATGATTAAAAAAAATGAATAATTTAATTTAATGAATGAATACCTTTGAATGGTATTGTATGAGGAAATCAGGTGTATCAGAAGTACGTGAGGGTGGTGCAGGACATTTAGGACAGTGTGACAGCAGTGAAGTGTGAATAATGGATTATGATGATTGTGGATGATATTGTTATCTGTGGTGAGAGTAGGGAGCAGGTTGAGAAGAGCCTGGAGAGGTGGAGGAACACGCTGGAGAGAAGGGGAATGAAAGTCAGTAGGAGTAAGACAGAGTACATGTGTGTAAATGAGAGGGAGGGCAGTGGAGTGGTGCAGTTGCAGGGAGAAGAGGTGGAGAAGGTGGAGGAGTTCAGGTACCTGGGGTCAACAGTGCAAAGTAATGGAGAGTGTGTTAGAAAAGTGAAGAAAAGAGTGCAGGCAGGGTGGAGTGGGTGGAGAAGAGTGATAGCAGGAGTGATTTGTGATAGAAGATTATCTGCAAGAGTGAAAGGGAAAGTTTATAGGACTGTGGTGAGACTTGTGATGTTGTATGGATTAGAGACAGTGGCATTGAGTAAAAGACAGGAGGTGGAGCTGGAGGTAGCAGAGCTGAAGATGTTGAGATTTTCATTGAAAGTGACGAGGATGGACAGGATTAGAAGCGAGTTTACTAGACGAATTGTGCATGTAGAAGGTTTTGGGGACAAATTAAAGGGGGCATGATTGAGATGGTTTGGTCATGTGCAGAGGGGGGGACATGGGTTATATCAGTAGCATAATGCTGAGGATGGAGCTGCCAGGAAGAAGGAGAAAAAGAAAGACCAAGGTGGAGGTTTGTGGATGTGGTGAGGAAAGATAAGCAGGAAGATATGCATTTGAAACTAAATATGCACACAACAACTGTTGAACAATGCGAAATAGCAAGAAAGGTGATTCAGTAAAAGTAATTGTACATTTTGGTGATTTTGAGAAGGAATGCAATCTTAATTGCAATGTTTTTCTTTATACATTTAAAATTTACCTTAGAATCCAATCCTGGAATACTGGCCTTGAAGGTGGGGTCAGAGGTCATCATGGGCTGCAGGGGCGATGTCACTGTGGATACAGTACCATTAGTGAAGAGTACAAAGCACAAAGAGAAAATTGAAAAAAGAGAAGACGTAACAAGCTATTGGACAATTCAAAAAGCCAAAGAAAGTCCTGCTACTATGGGGATACACCATCCAGAAACTCTGAACTCCGCCTCCACTGGAAATTACAGACTGGATGCTGTAACTGGAATATATGCTAAAGTCAGTGAATCTGTGAGCACTGCTAACCCGGTTAAAAGCTCATCAAAGGAGCAAATGGGAACTGGCCAAATTTTGCAGGCTGTCAATCAAACCTCTAATCTCAAAAGTTTGGGTAGAGTCACAGAAGAAGGAGGGGCTTTTAGTGTAACCATGGAAATGGGGTTGAGCACTAAGAAGAGCACGGTCACAAAATATGAGGAGGAAGATGAGGACTATGATGAGAGCATGGAGGCATTGAGAGTGACCAGGTCTATTAAGAGGCAGGCACGATGGGCTAAGAATGGTAAACCCCTGCACGATGGTGTGGAACATGGTGGGGTTTTGAGACTTCCTGCTCTTCAGTTGACGGACTCTGGAAACTACAGCTGCTACAGGAGAGGCAAACTAGTCTCATCGATTAGAATCAGCGTTGGCAGTAAGGAGATATGCACACATTGTGTATATAATTGTGTTGGTTTTTGTGTATATTTACAACCAAATGATAGATAAAAAAATCTAAACACTTTTATATTACTCTTAGTTCCTCCAGAGAGTCCTACTTTGTCATGCTACAAGAAATCGCACACCAGCAAAATCCGGTGTGAGTGGATATCTAAAAATCCCATCATTCCACACCCTCAGTGTTACCTGCTCCTAAAGAAAGGGTAAGTGTGCATGTGTGTGTGTTGAATGGTTGATTGATATCAACCATTATACACTATATATACATATACATATACATATACACTCATATATACATATACATATACATATACATATATATATATATGAGTGAGAGAGGGGGAGAGAGAGATTCAATTTTTAGCTGTTCTAATTGATGTATATAATTAGGCCTTCCTTAATATTAGACTGTTCTGGTGTCTGGTGAATAAGGAATAACAAAGGATCAACTTGAAAAAGTGTACTTGCATTTATGTCAAAAGGCACACACACACACCTAATCAAAATGTAGTTGAGTAAAATTTAAGATATTTGACTTTAAAATGTAGAGAAGTTAAAATTAAAATCTCACCAAATGCAAAAACTTCAGTAAAGTACACATACGCAAAAAAGCTACTTATGTACAGTAACTAGTTACATTTACTTTATTAATGTCCACCACTGCACCTAATGCAGGACACACTGCAAACCTACAGATGAACACTTGTACTTTGGATCACAACCTTATGATCATTTTTGTAGGTTTCTTCCTCATAACATCTAAGGGAGTTTTTCCTTGCCACAGTCGCCACGGCTTGCTCATCAGGGACAAATTCACACCATTCACCATCACTGTTGATTTGTGTAAAGCTGCTTTGAGACAATGTCTGTTGTGAAAAGCGCTATACAAATAAACTTGACTTGACTTGACTCTCTGCCCAGTCAAGAACTTGTTACTCTTATTCTCTCTCTATGAAACGGTAGCATAAGGTTTTAGGACTCAGTGGGCAGATGCACATTATTTTACATATTTATGGTTGGATCATTCTTTAAATAAAGATCTGTACAGGCAAGGAACCTCAAGGTTGCCATCAAACATTCTTCAATTAATGTAATACAGACCACAGTAGAATAAAATATATTTAAAGTACAGGTCGTGGGTTCAACCTGCCACTTTCTGGCCCTTGAACAAGTCCCTTAACCCTCTGTGCTCAAGGGCCAGTGTATCATGGCTGACCCTGCACTCTGACCCCAGCTTTCTAAAATTGCTGGGACATGAATTTCACTGTACTGTGCTGTATGCTACACAGTTTAAAAAAAAATTCCAGTCCCATTTCACGATGTACTTATTTGTTTGATCATGTACAAGGCAGCCATTTCCCAAGACTGAAGTTAAGAACTCACTGTGTGAATTCACTCACTGTGTGAATATACCAGAAATGTGAAAGTTCATTTGTATAAAGCATGCTCTGGTGATTATATAATGCGTCTGTCCATGTTTTTATATATTTTTTTGATTAAATAAACATAATATTCTTGTATGGAAAAGAAACAATGCAACTAGTGTAAAGGTATTGTGCACTTTGTAAGTTGCAATGTTTTTTCTCTCTCTTTTTTAGATTGGACAAGGACACCCATGTGAAATGTTCGTACTCTTTTAACAAATCCCGTTGCTGGTGCGCGTTTCCCAGTGAAGGGATTGACAGAAACTCCTATACAGCTAAACTATGTGTGACTAACATTGCAGGCAGTGCCATCAGCTCGCCATTCCACTACATTCCTCAAAACATCAGTGAGTGTGAATGCGTCTTTTTAAACAATTTTTGTATTGTATTGCAATTGCAATGTAGTGAATTCACTATTGGATTGTTCTCTCTCCTCTAGTTAAACCAGACCCTCCAACTCGAGTTATGGTAAATCCAGTGGTCGGTGAGCCTAGCACGCTGAAGATCTCCTGGTCTTTACCTGCCACCTGGAGGCAGAGCTTTTACTACACCCTTCAGTTTCAAATCAGATATCGTCCAATAGATGCCAAAAAGGTAGAGAGATGTGTGTGTGTGTGTGTGTGTGTGTGTGTGTGTGTGTGTGTGTGTGTGTGTGTGTGTGTGTGTGTGCTTTTATATGTGTGTTTATGTACATATACGTGAGTGTGGATATTAGAGGTACAGTCCATAGTGTATTCAGAGTATATAACCTTAAAACACTCTGTTGTAATAGTAGATAAATGTTTCAGTTTAAAAAAATCATTATGGTGTGTGTGTGTGTGTGTGTGTGTGTGTGTGTGTGTGTGTGTAGTATCAGCAGGTGGACACAGATGATACAGAGTTATTATGGCTGATTTCAGATGTTCTTTCACACAAGACATACGAGATTCAGATACGAGCAAAAGATGAGTATGATGGGCAATGGAGTGACTGGACCAGTTCTGAGTATGCACGCACATGGACAGGTAAATACACTACACACACCTGGAAAAGCTGCCTATATGGGTCCTAGTTTGTGAATTCTTATTTTTAGCTTATTAACTTACTCTCACACACATCTGGTTCAGCATTCTTAAAGAGATCAGGACAATTCGGTCTATGGGTATTTTGTTTTTTTGGAAGTGAGTCTGTAGTTCCTTCAAGCCCAATGAAACAACTATTGCAAGTGCCCTCAGAAGTCCTAAAATCCTGATAGTGCTACACATTGGTGTGACAAAAAGACAGGCATCTGCCAGTGAACTAAGCTTCACACTGATAAACTGTGTTGTCCGTTTTGCTGTTAGCGACGTGTATATCGTGAGACAGAGGGCTGTAACATGAGCAAGCAAGATGACAGGCCTGATTTAATGATTAGTGAAAACAAGGTCATTTGCATACAGTACATCCCAAATATACTCACTGTGCTACAGAGAAGCTGAGATGCACCTGTGTTTTTTTGGGTGTTGGGAACATAGAAATAGGCCTTAGCATGTTGTCGTGAAACCAAACACCACTTGTTAAATAATCACTTTACAGATGTGCAGTTGAACAGACAGTGGTGACACTTATGGACAAAGACATCATTGACGAGTCTAATTTAGACAGTAAGGAATATGTTGAGATTGCTAAGATTAATGATTCTGCTCCAATCAAAAGAAAGCGGAAATATCTTACATTTAAGAGCATGAGTGTTTGTTTGGGTGGTTCTTTATAATCTATTTTAATCTAAACATACATTTGATATTAAAACTTTTTCATTAACCGGATCTTTTATTGTACTCTGCTGTTTGTTGTATTCCACTGGAAATACATTCATTTTAGAATAATGCTATTTTTTTTTCTAGACTTTAACTTTCCTGTTTGGGTGAGTCTGTGCCTGTGCTAGCCTCAAATTCTTGTTCTTGGCTAACAGGAGTAAATCTTGACGAAATTCTGAGAAGGTTTTCTGTTCAGCAAAGTTGTAAGGAGTACTTGTTTGAGATACTTTGTTTAGACTGTATCAGTCTTACCATTCTACTATAATCTCTTATCAACAAGGTGTTTCACTCTGCAGATCCTCCAGTCTCAGGATGATTTCTTTTGTTTTTCACACAATTGAATTTTTATTTGTTAAGCATATATAGAATTCCAAAACTGCCTGCGATAAACGGAAAACTGCGATAAATGGACGCCACCCCAAAATGCTGTTTTATGTATACAGTACTGTTTTAAGATTTTCCTTCATTTTATCATCAATAATTATATTTTTATTAATACATTTAATTATTTCAACATAAAACTCGATAAATACAATTACCTATAAGTTTTTTGGTTAATCATGCTATCCGCGAGAGACCGAGAAAATCAGCCAAGCAAATGAGATATGTGGCAAATGCAATTCCGTGAGATTCCAACCGCAGTAAAGCAGGGGATTATTGTATACTTTACAGTTCAAGCAGTCCGGTTGTATCTCTCTCCAGATGTTGTTGTCCCATAGTGCACAAATGAATAATGTTGGCTATGAATCCCTTGGCAATGCACCAGCAAACAGATGGAGATAATCCTAAAGTAAAGTAATGTTTTATAAAATTTCTCTCAGTAGCATCTCCAGGGAGCCTAGAACTTGAAACAATGATATGTAGTTTTATTATTTATTATATATTTATGTAAGTTTTACTAACATAACTTTTTAAACAGATTAACAGATACAACTAATTAGGCCTGCAAAATGAAACCACTGCAAAACGAACCCATTTGCTCTAGTACTACACAGATTTAAAGATCAGCCATACTATTAAAACCACATACCTTATATTGTGTTGAGATTGATTAGTCTGTGAAAAACAGCTCAGATCCATTAAGGCATGAACTCTAAAGGTTTGCTGTGGTATATGGCAACAAGTAATCAGCAACAGATCATTTAAGTCCTGTAAATTGGAAAGTGGGGATCAGACTTCCTTGTCCAGCACATCCCAAATCCTAAATGAAAACCTACAAAACAAATTCAAAACAATTCCTGAACATATTTTGCAGTGTGGCATTGTCTTAATAAAATGGTCACTGCTATGAGGAAATACCATTGCCAGCAGAACACTGCCTAGAGCATCACAATGCCTCTACTGGCTTTCTTCTTCCCATAGTGCATAATGGTTTTATCTCTTCCTTAGGTAAGCAATGCAAGTGCAACCGACCATACACGTGATGCAAAAGTGATGGCCTGGCCACATTCTTCCATTGCTTCATGTTCCTGTTTTGATGCATCTTTCTATCAGATCCAGCTTTCATTTTTTCAGCAGTTTTTGCTAGAGTAGCTTTCTGGGACACTAAACCAGAAGAAACCTCTCCCTACATACACTAATCCCCCTAGGGCTTGACACTTGCCAGTTGTTCCAGTTTCCAATGCATAATTTTCAAGAACTGACTGTTTACTTGCTGCCTATTATATCCCAACATGCCACTGTAATGAGAACATTTTTTATTCACTTCATCCATCAGTAGTTTAAATGTTATTGATATGATCCGTGTATATACAACCAGCATTGACAAATTTTTTATATTTAATTAATATTTAATTTAAATAATTTCAGTTGTTTTCCTCAGTATCCTGAAGGTGAATTATATGATGTGTCCTCTGAACCAAATGACCTTGGCTTTTCCATGTTAATCTAAGCTGGTTGAATATTGTTAAAATGATAGTAAATGTATATGAGCTGTTTTTTTAAGGGTAAAAAGAAATTAAATATGTCATTAAACAAAATCAACCATTAAACTTCCGGTTAAAATCCGGTGCAGTCAATGACTGAAGCGTGTGGAAAAACAAAACACATCCGTCAATGAGGGTTTTGCAATCAGAAGCATCTTGATTAGAAGTCCGCCATGTAGACTCGTACAATTCATATGGCCACTCATTACAACTGTGGTGAACAGAAAAGCATCTCTGAATGCATGGCACGTTGAACCATGAGGCAGATTCACAACAATAACAGATGATCACACTGGGATTGTAAAAGAACAGGAATCTGGTGCTACACTATACACTGACTCAAAACTGGGATGAGAAAAAAACAAAAAAATGATTACATACACTAATCAGAATGGAAATAAATAATGCACAAACTAAACAAGCCTGTTTTATAATATACATTTGTGTGTCTGTCTTTATAGCTCCTAAAACCACTGCTGTTCCTGATATTAATACCAGTATGGTAAGGTCTATCTGCGCACACACACACACACACACACACACACACACACACACACACACACACACACACACACTTGGGTCATTACAGCTAATTCTATCCTTTAGTCTCAGAGATTAATTGTTGAGGATAGTATCTACAATTAGTACATCCTCTGAGTTCAAGAGCTCTCTTATCTGCTCATTGCAATAGGATCCACTATGGACATTTCCTGAAGGTTCTGGGGAGTCCGACAATGAAGTGGGTGAGTATGTGCATGAACAACATATTCAGTGCAACCTATATACTGTAGTGTAGAACAAATATTCACATATATAATATGCTACAAAATACTACTGCTAAGCTGTAAGAGCTAATAAATACCATATTCACAATATACAGTAACGATATTCTAATAATTTACAAAATTTTAACTGTATTTGGAATAATAATCACTGAAAAATATCTGAATGAACCAACTCTAAACCTTGACTTCATTTCTAATATTATTATATACAACATTTCTAACATTTGGCAGATGACCATATCCACAGTGATTTACTGAAGGTCAGAGACTCAAGAACAGGGAATATCATCATGAACAGTTTGTAAGATCCACTTTTATAGCATGCATTATAAAAAATATTATAAAAAGTGAGGCAATAGATCAACCATACAAGGTGGTATCAATTTTTTTTCGAGACTAGCGCACCACAGATCCGGGTCGCTTTCGCTGCGGACCTGCAACACCTTTTTATATTTATATTTAAAACACAAGAAAATCAAATACAAGTATTTATATATTTTCAGTATGGGTTTGTATATGTTTATTTTTTTTTGTAAATTCTCTGTGGTATTTTGTTATCTTTTGTTGCTCAAAAATGTACCACACTGAAATGAAAAATGAATAATGACATCATCATGTTTCTTGAGCTTATATCTTTTACCAATATTTTGCAATCCATATTTCATTCCCTTTATGTCTTTCTCTCTGGTGTGATAGACATTAGACCTGCTCCTGACGGTGATGCTGTAAAATGGGTATATGTGCTGTGGGTGCTTGGAGTCAGTCTCTTTATCACCATTGTTAGTTTCTCTGCCTACTCCCTCAGGTACTTCTGCCTTTCAATTCAGTTTTATTGTTTCTTCATGTTAGATCACAGGTCAGTGATAGAGTTAAGCACCAGTAGGGTTCAAAGAACCTACAAATGGCCCACTGGTAGATTTAAACTTACATTTAAGATTTCTCAATTGAACACAGAGTCTTTGTGCTTTTCTACAGTTATTATTTCCTGCTATTAAATTACATAATATAATCCTTAAAATATTCTAGGATGTCCCAAATACTTTGCATTCCTATATATATATAAACTTGGTAAGGTTCCAGTGTTCCTCATGTGTTTCTATCTGTTATTTTTTCTCTCAGACAACGAATAGCATTCATGTCAAAAAAGAGAAAGCAGAGTATCTCTTCGGACTACACTTGTTCTTCACCTGCCCCTCTCCTTCAGCAGCCCCTAAAAAGCCCTCATCAGGAAGGGGAAGGCATCCACTTGCACAATGTGGACTACTTTTTTTCCTCTATGTGAATCTTCTCGGTCTTGAGCAACAAGCTGTTACAGTGCGAAGACCTATTTCTCTGAAAACACACCCAGAACTTCTCAATCTCTCCCTCTCCCTCACTCTCTCTCTCTCTCTCTCTCTCTCTCTCTCTCTCTTTCTCTCTATTTTTCTCCCTCCAGCCAATTTCCCTCCAGCCATCTGCATTTAGCTACATTATGCTGAGATTCAGGCAACTGAACTGTTACTGTGGATAATTATAAGTTTTATGTAAATATGCAGCTGTTTTTTTTTCTTTTAATAATCAATCTTTCCCTGAATAACCCTATTTAGTGTTTGTTCATTTGTTCAAAATGTTCACTCGTGGATTTGATGTGTTGGTTTACTATTAAAGATTGCTTATTTTTGTGACATGGCAGCAAATTTGTGTTTTCAGTGTTTAATTTTGTATATACTACTATTACTACATCTTTCAGGTGTTGTTCTCAGCATTAGTGTACAGTGGACTTGGTTATTACGTAGAGGAACAATATAAATAAAATGTGAATTTTTGACCTAAGAAACACTGCTGCCTTTTAAAGATAGATATTGAATTGAGTTGAATTTTCTTTACACAGAAGTGAAAAACCTTGGATAGTGCGGTTATAAACCATTTCTCTTGTATAACTGTATAACTATAAAATAATTATTTGGATGAAATGGAACTTAATAATGAGCATAATTAGTTTTTAGACTCATTGTATCAAATCGATGTTATCAGCAATTCAATTATGTACATTGTATGACCTAAATATACTGTATGTGGAACTCTGACCTTCACATTCAAAAGTGTTCTTTATCAAAATGCTACAACAAAGTTGGAAACAGAAAATTGCATAGTTTTTACAGGATTTTTGTACCCTTTAATACTACAATTTCCTTTTACTGTAAATAAGAATTCCAAACCGGTTGAAGGATCTCTTTAAAGTCATAGTGTGCCATGATTGTGGTTGATCTCACTTCAACTGAACACATTTAGGATTAACTGCAATTCCAACTGCATGTAATGGCTTCTTGTCTGACAATACACTCAATAATGCACTTGTGGCTGATTTGGAATTTCCAACAATTATGATCTAAAATTAAGTTGAGAGCCTTCCACAAAAAGTGGAAACTGTTGGAATGGTGGTGGTGGTGGAAACAGAAGCAAGAATGGTGGTGAATAAGAAGCTCTTAGAGACCATGGGTCAGATTCCAAATAAAACTACTTAGAGAGTAGCTAAAATTTCAAGCAGTTTCTGAGGCTGTGTTATGAGACATGGACAGCAACTGATAAACAGTATACAAAATGTAAGACTGTGAAATGTTATGTTTTGCTATGTTAAAGTACAACTAAAAGATAAAATAACCCAAGTTAAAGATATTTAACAGTCATACAAACAATCACAACTATGGGCAAAAATGTGTAATGTAATTAGCATATATATATATATATATATATATATATATATATATATATATATATATATATATATATATATATACAAACTTGATTCCAAAAAAAGTTGGGCCACTGTACAAATTGTGAATAAAAACAATGCAATGATGTGGAAGTTTATCCGCATGTTTGATTTGGCACATGTTTTTACGCTGGATGCCCTTCCTAACGCAACCCTCCCTATTTATCCGGGCTTGTGACTGGCACTAAGAGTGCACGGGCTTGTGCAACCCTAATGGCTGGGTTTGGTTCCCTGACCGGAGATCGAATCCGGGCCGCAGCTTTGAGAGCGGCGCATCCTAAACACTAGACCACAACACATTTTATATTTTCTATAAAACACTGCAAAAGATTCATCAACTCAAGCCACTAAATTATAACTGCTTAGAGGTCATGCTGGAAACAAACCATTAAAAAAAGAGTTTCTGCCATAATAAAAAAAAAAATGTTTCTACCACTTTAACTACTTCTCATTCAGACACAAGGGTGTTAGTAAAGTCAGGTACTAATGTAGGTGAGGAGGCCTGGGGTGCAATCAGCATTACAGTTCATCCTAAAGGTGGTCAATAGGGTTGAGGTCAGAGCTCTATAGCAGGAGATCTTCCACTCCAACCCATGCAAAGCATATCTTCATGGAGTTTGCTTTTTTGCACAAGTGTATTGTCATGCTGAAACAAGTTTGGATCTACAAGTTCAAGAGAAGGAAAAATTTAATGCAACTGCATCCAAAGACACGCTATACGATTGTGTGCCTCCGGCTTTGCAATCACAGTTTGGGAAAGAACCACATGTGGCGGGGAAAGTCAGGTGTCCCAATACCTTTGTCCATATAGTGTATAAAGAGATGTAACATTGTCTGGAAAAAGGGCGGTAATAATTTGTTTGTCACTGGGGTGGTACACTCCTATTAATTGTTGATTTTTTGTCCAAGGGGTGTGTGTGCAGTGCCTTACAATTGACTGGTCTTCCTTCCAGGGTGCATTCCCAACTTGTTTCCAGGATATAATCCAAATCCACTGTGACCGTGACCAGGATGCAGTGCATACTGAAGATGAATAAACACACCATTCTTTGGATCCAAGCCTCTAAAGAGAAACAATGCAGTGAGGTGCTGCTATATATATATATATATATATATATATATATATATATCTCAATTCAGCATGCATTTCTGTTTCACCATTTTTATAAAAAATGTAAATACATAAATAAATAACTAAATAAAAAAAAAGCGAAATTAAAACCTTTGGCAAAAAAAAACATTTATCCACGACGTCCTTTCTTTACTTAGATATAAAATGAATAAATATTTTTAATCAGTAAACTTTTGTTTTATTTATGCCAAGTCTCAAATCAAACATCAAAATCCGCCATGATTCACACAATTAACCCTCTAGGTGGCGTTTTGTGGGGTTTTCCCTTATAATGGCAACACAAACTTAAATTACTGTCTTTATTGATCGTACCAGAGGTGGCAAAAGTACACACATACTTTACTTAAGTAGAAGTACAGATACTTATGTTTATAATACTCGGGTAAAAGTTGAAGTACTGATTATACTTTTTTACTCAAGTGAAAGTAAAGAACTCTTGGCTCTGACATGTACTTAAGTAAAAAGTAGTTATTACTTCTACCTGTTTAAGCTGTTAACTGGACCTCACATCATATTAGATAGATAGATAGATAGATAGACAGGTAGATAGATAGAAACTTCCCAGCCTGTCTTCCCTGATGGTTCAGTGGGTTAAATCAGGTGTCTTGCTATGGGTGGAGTTCAGGGTTCGAATCCTGCTTTCTGCCTGCCAGTCATGATCAGGATTCACTTCCTACATCTTTCTTTAGCGATATATTTTTGATTTTAATGGGTTGAAAAGAAAGATAGACCTGCTCTAAACAAGCTTCCTAGCTGGTCCTCACAGATGGTTCAATGGGTTAACATTGGTATCTTGCTGGTGGTGGGGATCAGGGTTTGAATCCTGCTTTCTTCCTGCCATTTACGATGTGGGTTCAACTTGTGCTACTTACATCTGTATTCGCTTCCTACATCTTTCTTTCTTTAGCGTTAAATTCTTGTGTTGATGGTTTGAGAAGAAAGATAGACCTGCTCTAATCAAGCTTCCCATCCTGTTTTTTTTTCTGATGGCTTAGTGGGTTAAGGCTGGTACTTTGCTAATGTTGGTGGTCAGGGTTTAAACCTGGCTTTCTGTCTGCTAGTTATGAGTTAGCTTAAATTCCTGATTCCTACAGCTTGATATTCTTGTTTTGTTGGGTTAAAAAGAAAGATAAACCTGCTCCAAACAAGCTTCCCAGCTTGTCCTTCCTGATGGTTCAGGTAGTTAATGCTGGTACCTCGCTAATGGCATGAATCAGGGTTTGAATTCTGCTGTATCCCTGCTAGTTACGATATGGTTTTGCTTCCTACGTCTGTCTTTGGCATTATATTCTTGGGTTGATGGTTTGAAAGAAAAGATAGACCTGCACTAAACAATTGTGGTAGCCTGTCCTTCCCGATGGTGTAGTGGGTTAAGACTGGTATTTTGGTGTTTGCGGGGTTCAGGGTTCGAATCCTGCTTTCTGTGTTTCTGTTTGGTCTAAATTTCTTGCTTTGAAGCATGGAATGAAGGATAAACCCCCAAAAAAAAGAAGGTAAGTTGTGGGACTTGATGGCTTTGTGGTAAAAGCCTTGCCTCTGAGCTCAGAGGTTGCAGGTTCGAATCTGGCTTGTCCCCACACTAGGTTAGCTGTGTGGAAAGTGGTAAACAGTGGTAAGTGGTTGACTGTGAACAAAGTCTGTGTAGACCTGCTGCTTCACAGTCTCAGAAAAAGTGAGGGTGATAGGTTTTTGCCAAAATTTTTCCCTATATATGCAAAACTAAGTTCATACTTTTTTGGACGTTTTTGCTTCATAACCACCTGTTTCAGCTTCTCAGACACCGGGGGGGCCAGATGCCCGGATATTGCCCCCCCTGCTTCAGGATACACTCAGAAACCGTCCACATCCAACCTTTCACGCAGCCATTTCTGACACCTTCCTCACGACAATCACCGGAACCTTCCACACGCTTAACTTTGAGCCCTGGCCGGGGTTTGAACCAGCAACCTCTCAACCCAGAGGCAAAGCTCTTCCAATTGAGCCACAGGATCTCCTGCAAGAACCTGATTTTTAGGACCTTTTTTAGGACCTTTTTTAGTTCTTTTTTAAAACTTTTTAAACAATTTAAAGGATAGCTAAGCGGTAGGAATCAAACCAGGTGAGTCAGATAGTAGTAACCACTTCACTAACCATTACACCAACACAGGAGAGGCAAACAAACCTTTGCTTATTGAACTCTTGGCTTTTCTATAGTTAGGAGACCACTGTTTTCTCTTAGATCATGATGGTAGAGGGTCAAAACTTCTACTTCCTGTACATTCTCTCAGTAACCGGAAGTCTATAAGAAGTGACTCAGGTACAAGAACCTCATCTCCAACACCTGCACCACTGATATTCCATGATTTACCAGCAACCAATTTTAATGACCTTTCATTGTTCTGTTTTTAAAAACTTCTTATAATGTTCAATATGAAACTAGAGGTAAAAATCAAACCAGGAAAGTCTTACATCAGAGACCAAGACATTAACCGCTACACCACCACCACCGGACAGGGAGCAACGGGTTTGCTAATTGGACTTTTGTCTTCAAGAGTCTAAAAAAAGATCCGAGGGTGCTTTTTTTTTTTCCTGTTCACGACGTTAGCATTTAGACCGCAATTAGATGTCCATTTAAGGCATTGGGCAGAGGCCCTTTTCCAGTGGGAAACCAAACAAATGAGGGCTATGGGCCTGGCACGAGTGCACTGTGGCAGATTGCTACTGTTGGGATTGGAACTTGTGACTTTTTGACCCAGAGACCAAAGCCTTAACTACCAAGCTACTACCACCACCCTACGAGAAATGACTCAACTGTACAAGAACCACAAGTCCAACACCTGCACCACTGAGGTAATTATTGTACCACAGTCAACCACAAGACTCTCTTGTCTACCCTCAGGAGCCTTGGTATCCGTGAAGCAGCATGGAAATGGTTTGCTTCCTACCTGGAAGGTCGCTCATACCAGGTAACATTAAGGGGGTCCACATCTGCTGGTCATCCAGCACCATTTTACCTCAGGGACCTCGTCACACCTTGCACTGCACCACGCTGTCGGAGATCCTCCCGCACTGCTCGACTGGTACCACCTTCTCTCAGGATGAGAGGTAAGTATACTTCAAGGCTCTTCTCTCTTCTGGCACCAGGGTGGTGGAATGAACATCCCCTAGATGTATGGACAGCAGAATCTCTGGCTTTCTTCAAGCAACAGTTGTAGACCTACCTCTTCCTGAAACACTTAAACTAACACTTTCCATGTTTGCTTTGTTCATACTCAACAGAGTTGAGCTTTTTTCTACAATAGTTTTTGCTCAGTGGGTGTAGGTACTTACCTCCCTGATGGTGCCAACTGGAGTTCACTTTGTGGTCTGTTTTCTTCCCCTGTCTATGTTTAGAGTAAAGCTTTGCTTTGCAAAAACCTAAGTCGATACTTTTTTGGAAATTTTTGCTTCATAACCCATCAAACCAAGAGTATTAAACTGTACGAATCAGGAATTTAACCTACCTCATGACTAGCAGACAGAAAGCCAGGTTTGAACCCTGACCACCAACATTAGCAAAGTACCAACCTTAACCCACTAAGCCATCAGAAAAAAAAAAACAGGATGGGAAGCTTGATTAGAGCAGGTCTATCTTTCTTTTCAAACCATCAACACAAGAATTTAACGCTAAAGAAAGATGTAGGAAGCGAATACAGATGTAAGTAGCACAAGTTGAACCCACATTGTAAATGTCAGGAAGAAAGCAGGATTCAAACCATGATCCCCACCACCAGCGAGATACCAATGTTAACCCATTGAACCATTGGTGAGGACAGGCTAGAAAGCTTTTTAAGAGCAGGTCTATCTTTCTTTTCAACTTATTAAAAACAAAAATATATTTTGCTAAAGAAAGATGTAGGAAGTAAATCCTGATCGTGACTGGCAGGCAGAAAGCAGGATTCGAACCCTGAACCCCACCAATAGCAAGACACCTGATTTAACCCGCTGAACCATCAGGGAAGACAGGCTGGGAAGTTTGTTTAGAGCAGGTCTATCTACCTTTAAACCATCAACACAAGAATAAAAAACTAAAGAAAGATTTAGGAAGCAGGAACATGACCTACATCTCAACTAGCAGGCAGAAAGCAGGATTCAAACCATGATCCTCACCATCAAGTCAAGTCAAGAGGCTTTTATTGTCATTTCTACTATACACAGTGGTACACAGTACACAGTAAAAACGAGACAACGTTCCTCCGGGAACCCTGGTGCTACACTAAACTACAACAAGCTACATAAAGTGCATCGAGTGCAACCTAATGCAAACAGTGCAGACAAAAAACAATACAGACAGACAGTGCAGACAGACAACACACGACAAGACACAAAACCTGAGAAGACTACTGTATACTCTGAATATACAGTACTGTATGAGGAGAACTGTAAAAACTATACCCGGGATTGAATATAAACAGACACAATGTAGTGCAAAAAACAGCAACAGTCAAGAGGTGCAAAAGACAGCATGTAAACAGTATAGTATAATAACATTATAGTGTAATAGGAAACAGTAAAGGTTCAAAAAACAGCATGTAAACAGTATAATAAAGTCAAAGGTGCAAAAAACAGCAGGTAAACAGTGTAGTACGGTAGAGTATAAATAATAATAAATAAATGATGGTGAAATGGGCTGAAATGAGTAATGGGTTTGTGTCGAGTGGTCCAGAAGTTTTATTTACCAACACAGCAACCAGCTCGACCAGGAATTAAACTCTCAAACTCATCCTTGTGGATCTATCTAATATGATGTGAGGTCCAGTTAACAGCTAAAACAGGTAGAAGTAATAACTACTTTTTACTTAAGTACATGTCACAGCCATGACTTCTTTACTTTTACTTGAGTAAAAAAGTATAATCAGTACTTCAACTTTTACCCGAGTATTTTAAACATAAGTATCTGTACTTCTACTTAAGTAAAGGATGTGTGTACTTTTGCCACCACTGATCCATATATCTACATATTGTCTGCTGTGACTTGATACCTGATACAGTTTTTTTTTTTTTTTTTGTCAATGCAGCCACAGGCTCAGAAAAGACTCACAGGGATCAAACACTTTATAAACAAATCCACACCTTTTACAAGCCAGGGCTTGAACTACAACAACATCTGAGAAGCTGTTAAAGATATTTAGCTGAATGAGCAAAACAGAGTGTAATTAAGGAAAATATTCCCCTTTATAAAATTCCAAAAGAGACCCTTCATTCACAAAAGATGCCTATAGGATGCATCTGCAAAGGGGCATTTCTTCCTTTTATTCAAGATAACATTTGGCTGCTGGGAAACATGAGAACAGCTCAGTGGTGCCAGCAATTTTCCACCACTGCTTACTATGGGGAAAACACCAGTGCCAAGTTTGAGATGTGACCGAGAGTTAGAGTTTAATGTTTCACTTAAATTATATTTGATTAATAAAAAAAAAGGAAAAATAATAAAAAATGTGCATTATTTGTTTTCTACATAGTGCATTATATCCGGTGTTGGCCATTTTGTAGTGGTGTACAAAATTCTGAGTGAACAGCTTCATTTACTACATTCATTCACTTATTCGTACTCAAATTCACTCTGATTTTGAATGTACATTCAATGTACACTAGTCAACAGACTTATAAATACAGCAACGGCATGTTACAAGACTCTTACAGCAGTCTTGTAAGAATTTATGATCCAGTAACTGAGATATTGATCTACTGTGAAGTTATTTTTGGTGTTGAGAAATATTTCCTTTTTGGAGCTACATTTTTCACAGAGTTTGCCACCAAACATTGTTTATCCTCTTTATCCCTGAATGGCCTCCAGGAAACATGTCCAGAGAGCCCAGGACAAACAAATGTGGACCCTGCTCCCAGCAACAGTGTTGGTGAAGTTCATTTAAGCATGACAAATATTGCATAAGTGGAGATAGAAGCTACAGTCATTTGTGCACGTAAAACACGCATGTCCTTTCAGATTTTTTTAGTTTTACTTTTAAAGGACCAGGACTATTCTTTCATATTACCATCATGCAAACTTGTACAACTGAACTACATTATATAGAGTATGCCTTGTTTATATGGAACATGTTCATAATTTGGTGTATTTTAGCAGAATAATTGCTTGTATATTACATGTGTAATCACCAATATTGGAAACATTCATAAACACTTGCCGCTAATGAACCTGATTCAGTTTTTAGGAAAATTCATGGATACACTAAAAGAAGGCTAATAACTTTTGTTTATATTTTTATATTTATAGTTTTATATTGGGAAGCTGTTAGAGATCTTATTATGGATGAGGGGTGAACTGCATGTTTTTTGCCATTTACAGCAAGTAGTTTTTTGATTCTTTGAAATGCTGACTTCAGACATATGTGTTGTCCCTTTTACACATGCAAATCCATTTCCTTCTCACAATTGGATTGGTGAAATTTGAGAAATTCCATTCAACAATGCTGCGGAGAAACATGTTGATTTTACTGCAATATGTTGCTGTTGCAATGATGGAGATGGTCAGTGTTATAGAAAATATTTGCGATAGTTTAAAATCATTGATCATAGTATGAATTATATGTTATTATATGCATAAGAATGTATATGACCCATTGGAGAATGCCTTGATTCTGTGTATAATGGAATGGATAAAGACTATTGTTCAGTTGCAGCTCAAGTAAAAATAATTTACAAACGTGTAAACCATGTTTCATGTTTGTGTGAACGTGGCCTTAGATACATGCACTAAGTATACATGGCTGTATGAATTGCATAGCATAACCATACAACACAATACATGCCTGTTTTATTGCATGTTATATTAATGTATTTAAGAATTCTATACTTTGAAATTTACCTCATTGTATAAGGATTTATTTGAGGATTCCAAGAACAACCTGTCACAAAAAAGCTTTTCCGTTATCGTTTTGATTCTGTGAACTCTGAAAACTATAAGCCTGCAGTGTATCCAGTGCCGCATCAGCCTTCCCATCCGGTTTCCTTCCTCTGCACAGCTTATTTGTCTCATTTGTGTGCTTAAAAGGGGTGACCCTGCTTCGTTGTTATGCAATTTATCAAGATAGAGAGGGGGAGAGAGGGGGAGAGAGAGAGAGAGAGAGAGCAAAGGGGAAGAACTTTAGGGAAAACAACTGCCCAGCTACCATAATAGTTTTAAGAACTGGACGCAGACTGAGCTGGATTTTAAACAGAAGTATGGACTAAAAAAATTACACCAGTGAGGACAACATGAGGTTACATTTAATAATCTATCCTTTAAGTTTCTTATGACGTTTGTCTTCATCAGCTGCATTTATTTAGTGACTTAGTGAGCCATGAGCCTCAAAACTGCACTTACTCTTCTAATACTGTTTGCGGCCAAAGTTCACTGTGGTCAGGAGAATCCTGCGTGTCCTCGCAAAGGTAGGTCACCTATAGTCCCTCATTTCACTTGCTAGTTTTAAAAACAAATAAGGAAGATTATCATCAGGCTGTTTGGTAATAGAATAAGCAAGTGCTTTCTTTAAGTTGTGTGCTCACTCAGCAAATGAATATTTAAACTTTCAGTCCTGACATTCATTTTACAAAAAGGAGCAAATGACGAGTTTATATACAATGAAATTTCGAATAAATGTTCCACTTTTAAACTTTTAAAAATCACTTTTGAGTATATTCAGGATCAATAAGTCACTCAAAACTGATCAGATGTATAAATGGAATGAATAAAATTTCCTGATCATGGGTCCCTGATACTTTTAACTGTGCTCATGGTATTAAATACATCTGTATTAAAACCTATGGGCTTCAATCTTATTTCACTTTTATTTTGTTGTAAAATACTAACAAGCCCAGGAAGCGAAAGAGAGGCTCATGAATGTGAGCTATAAGAATCAAATAACTAGCTGGCTGTTAATTGAATGAATGGCTCATCTCTATTCCTCATAGAAGCTTATGATTAAAATGTAGGAAACCTCTGGTGAGATATAGACCCTCGGTAGAATAATGGGAAAACATGTCTGAATGTTGAGAGATTTCCTTGCAATGGACTATTCTTACATATTCCAAGTTTTATTACTTAATCACATCCAAATGTTCACCATTATCTTTCAAGGGTTGCTGGAGATAAATGGGTAAATAATGCAATACATTCTTAAAATTAACTATTTCACAATTATAGATAAAAAAAAAAAAAAAAAAAAAAAGACATGGAGAGTGATTCAATCAACGCCACAGAAATAGAGCTATTGAGTCGGATGTTTTTTAGAATGAATGTTATCTTTATTGGAAGATTTCTTTCTTTAACAATGCTCTAAACAGCTCTATCAGTGTTGACTAATTTTTGTTCGTTTTCCTTTAGAATCCAATACTGGAGCGCTGGCCTTGAATGTGGGGTCGGAGGTCATCCTGGGCTGCAGGGGAGATGTAACTGTGGATAGCATGTCATTAATAATGAGAAGAAAGCACAACAAGAGACTTGAGAGAAGAGGAGATGCAACTAGTCATTGGAAAGCACAAAAAGGAAGTCCTGTTATTATGGGAATACACAATGCAGAAACTCCAAACTCTGCCTCCACTGGAAAGTACAAACTGAATACTGTAACTGGAATATATGCTAAAGGCAGTGAATCTGTGAGCACTGCTAACCCGGCTAAAAACTCAAAGGCACAAATGGGAAGTGGGCAAATTTTGCAGGCTGTCAATCAAACCATAAAACTTAACAGGGCTTTTAGTGTAATCGTGGAAATGGGGTTGAGCATTAAGAAGAATACCGGCACAGAATATGTGGAGGAGGATAAGGATTATGACGAGAGCATGAAGAAATCGAAAGTGACCAGGTCTATTAAGAGGCGAGCACAATGGACTTTGAATGGAAAACTCATGCAAGATGGTGTAGAACATGGTGGGGCTTTGAGACTCCCTGCTCTTCAGCTGACAGACTCAGGGAACTACAGCTGCTACAGGAAAAGCAAACTAGTTTCATCGATTAGAATCGAAGTTGGAAGTAAGGAGAAATACACATACTCTACACCCACACACATCTAAAACAAATACAAACATGCATCGACCCTTTGGTGTCACTCTGATAAACTCTTTCTTAGTTCCTCCAAAGAGTCCTACTTTGTCATGCTACAAGAAATCTCACATCAGCAACATCTGGTGTGAGTGGATATCTAAACAGCCCATCATTCCACAACCACAGTGTTACCTGCTTCTCAGGAAAGGGTAAGTCTGTGTGTGTGTGCTATTCTAAAAAGATGATCAGGCATGTCAGGGCTGATTTATACTTTTACTAGTGCATCACTGAACAATTGTAATGTCTCATGAATCACATCAGGAAATTACTCAGTTAAATAGTGGGGAAGAGGCAGAAAAAAATGCAAATTCCTTATTTAACTGAACGTATAATAGAATATAAGCCATGGAAAAGTGCTGGGGAAAAGAAAGAACACTAATATTTGAGCTTGTCTGCATTCATCAATATTAGTGGCTCTTGTGTTGAAGCACTTCCATTTAGCTAATGTTTAAATCTTCAATTCTGTCAATCACAGAATGACAGTGTTTTAGGTTTATATTTATATTTTACATTTATGGCATTTTGGCAGACACCCTTATCCAGTGCAACTTGCATTTGATCTCATTCATTCACCTAAGCAGCTATGGGGTTAAGGGCCTTGCTCAGGGGCCCAAAAGTGGCAGCTTGGTGTGGCTCGGATTTGAATTCATGAACTTCAGATCCAAAGATCCTAATTGACCTAACCACTAAGCTACTGCCTTGTGGGTTTTCTTTACCTACAATTAGACTCCTTTAGAAGAAAGAGAAAGTAAAATGTGCAATCCTACAAGAATAAACTATTATAATAAAATAAATATAATCTTGCAATATATATATATATAAAATATATACTTAATATAATTCTAGAAAGTATATGTAATTATACATACAATCCAATATAATTATTGTAGCTTTTCCATTATACTTTACAAACTTACTTTGCTTTATTATTTTTTTTTGTTTCTAAGATGCATTAATAAAATTTTCCACTAGGTTGTCTAGATTTAATTTTTGAAGTATTACAACAACTCATTATTTTTTCTAGATTGGAGAAGATCACTCATGTGAACTGTTCATACTCTGCCGCACGCTCCTGCTGCTGGTGTGTGTTACCCAGTATGGAAAATGATAGAAATGTGTATACAGCTAAACTATGTGTGACCAACACAGCAGGCAATGCCACCAGCTCTCCATTCAACTACATTACTCAAAATATCAGTGAGTGCGGATGGTAGGGTATTGCAGGTATGATTATAGTGTTAGTGTGATATTAGTTTAACGCTTCCTACTTTGTGTTATAGTTAAGCCTGATCCCCCAGATGAAGTTAAAGTAATGTCAGTGATGGGTGAGCATAACATGCTGAATGTCACTTGGTCTTTACCTGCGACCTGGATGTGGGAGCAATACTACACCCTTCAGTTTCAGCTTCGATATCGTCCTCTACGTGCGAGAGAGGTAAAAAAAAAAAAAATAATAAGTTGTGCGTGTGCTTTTCTTTACATTTGTATATAAGAGACTGCATATTTGACATACAGTAGGAGTTAAGTCTTTTCTTTCAACATTGAACATTAATACTGAAGAAATCCAAACTATGAAAGAACACAGAATTATATAGTAAACAAAAACTTGTTAAAACAACCCAGAATATATATTTTAGATTGTCCAAAGTAGCTACATTTAGCAAACTCATGGCATTTCTCAACAGATGATGAGGTAGTCACTTCAAATAGTTTTCAGATCACAGTGGTGAGGGTGAGTACAGAGTAGATATTAGGCACATCATGCTTTTATCTGCTGCATTAAGGGTACAGAGTCAATATCCTTATTAGTGCTCCTACAACTACTATACTAATCCATTTTATAGTATGAAACACCCAGTTGGATAAAGAGAAAAGACAGTTCATTATTACCTTAAGAAACAAAGCAGTCAATCTGAAAAATTAAGAAATTTTAATTCACTTTGAAAGTGCAGTATCCAAAACCATCAAAAGCTATGATGAAACAGGGTCTCATGAAGCATCCAAGAAAGCAAGACCAAGAGCTACCTCTGCTGCAGAGGATAGAATTTAGCATTGGAACAATAAAACAATACAAAAAAAAAAAAAAAATTTGAAATGTTTCTCAGACTTCAAGTGGCAAAAATATTTCAACATCCATTGTTCTGAGAGAACTGCGCAAGTCAGGCCTCCCTGGTCTAACTGCAGCAAAGAAACTTACTTTGAAAGAATAGAGACTTCGAGGCCAAACACCACAAGGAATGGGCATTAACAATAACCCCAAACACACCTCTAGGTTATGCAAGACCCACTTGTCCAAGAAGGTGAGTGATTCATCAGATGACCTGGCCTCCACATTTACTCATTCTAAACCCAGGAACCACATCTGTGTACTCTTTAATACTGTTGGGAAACCCATTCCATATGACTACCTAATGAGAATGACTAAGAGAATGCTAAGTGTGCAACACTCAAAAGCAATAGGTGGCTACTTTTAAGAATGAAAAATAAACATATTCTGGGTTGTCTTTTTTACTGTATAATTCCATGCATGCTCTTTCATTGCTTGGATGACTTATTAATGTACAATGTTGAAAATAAAAAAATGTACTAATCAGATGTTTGGTTCAACCTTTTTACACAAACAAATTTGAATTTACATTTACATCACTTTCTGAAAAAACTGTAGTACCAGAACGTGGAAACAGGTAGAAGAGATTGGTTGATTTTGGACGCTCTGCCATACACCAACTATGAGATTCAGATTCGAGCAAAAGACGAGTATGAAGGGCAGTGGAGCGAGTGGACCAGTCCTGTGCATGCACACACATGGACCGGTAAATACAACACACCCACATGTCACAAACCTTTAGAATTATTGCTTATGTAACCTTTCGTTAAAAGGTATTAGGAATGAAAAGGAACCAACTACACCACCTGGGTTATTTATTCGCCCAGGAAAATAGTGAACCCAAAAGAAAAATTAAACCAAAAGTTACAAAAATATGAAGAACCCTGCTGGTTCAGATGGGATTAAAGACAGACATGACTTTCCAAAAATAGTACAAATTTATTTCACAGAAAATGCTTAAAAATATTTTAAAATACTATTTACAGCTTACCAGTTATTTACCCACTTAAATCCACGTTTTAACAGAAGGGACAAACCACACAGCAAGTCAGTGCATAATTCTTAAAAGCAGTGATAAACCAAAAACAAAGCCAAAACACACAGACACGCTCCCCTTCTGTTTAAGTCCCAAAAATCACAGCTCATCAGATAATTACATGTGGAAATAGTTATATCAATAGTACATACACACGTAAAGAAAGAAAAACACAGTAAAGCAAAACACACAACTCCTGAAAAATACCAAGTCTGTTAATTTAATAAACTTGCACAAGAGTTACATATTAGTCCAAACTGTAAACCAACAGTCTAAATCTGGTTTATAAAACAGTTTGTAGAAATATCTACAAAACAGCAGCTAGCGCTCTTTGGCCGCACCTGAAAATGAACAAAACAAACAAAACATTTCAAAAAAAGTTTCCTCCGTCCCAAAAATAACCCACAATAAAGTTGCTTACCTCACAAACAGGGTTAAACTACTGTAACTATATGCCACCTGGGTTCATGCGCACATCCCTACAAACACGCATTCAGACCATGATCAGCAACTCATAAAATAAAAATAACACAACCAACTCACCAGGGTACCGCAACAGGCCCGTATAAGCAAAAAGACCTATTCTAGCCACACAGCCTACAGATAGGAAAGGAATCAAAGTGCCCCACTCAACTGTGCTTTTTATAAAGCCACGAACACGCCGAAATAAATACGTGGCACAGGTGCGCTCAATGTCAAAGCGCAACTCCACAGCAGTGGGCGTGTCTTCGGATTCAAAATTCACCCATTATTTGTCTTTATTTTAAAAACATTCAACTGGTCACACTTACAATGGTTGTACAGAATAAATATTGCACACAGTGATTTAATTGTCAAAAAGAACTGCAGAAATACTGTCTGTGAACCAGCCAGTAAACATCTGGGCATAGAACTTTAACATTCTGTCATAGAATATTATCAAACTGAATCCAAAAAGAATTTGCATGGGGAAGTGTTGATGATTTTGAGATCAGGGCTCTCTGTGTGGCCAAAACGCCACATCCAGAAATACTTGTGCTTCTCAAAACTGAAGATGGTTCTTAATGGCATTGCATTTTTGGGGTTGTTGTCCTGCTGCAGAATAAATTTGGGGCTTATCAGATGCCTGTCTAATGGTATTGCACGATGAAGTATGTCTGTATTTCTCAGCATTGAGGACACCATTAATTCCGACCAAATCTGCAACTCCATTTGCAGAAATGCAGCCCCAAACTTTCAAGAAACCTCCACCATGCTTCATAGTTGTCTGAAGATATTCATTATTGTACTGAATTCCAGCTCTTTAACAAACAAACTGCCTCCTGCTACAGTCAAATATTCCAGATTTTGACTCATCAGTCCAGAACATCTGCTGCTGTGTTTTCATGAATATATGAGTTAGCCTCAGCCTTGTTTTCATGTTGAGGGTACGGCTTTCTGGCCCTAATTCTTCCATGAAGACCACTTCTGGACAGGCTTTACTGCTAAGTAGATGTATTTACCTGGGTCCCACTGGTTTCCACCAAGTTTTCAAAATGTGCAAGCGTAAGAATTGAAAGTGTAGTCACACTAAATATTGATTTGATTTAGCTTTTTCTTCTATTTGCACACTTTCATGAAAATAAAAAAGCATTCTTACTTTACAGCATTTCTTAACACCTGCCTAAAGATTTTGCACAGTACTGTATATATAGTATGTACAGACATGGAAAAAAAAGAAGAAACCACAATTTTCTCTGAGAATGTAATTGGCATTCATCATTTTTTATTCCATGTTTCCTAAAAACCAGACCTTGCTTCAGTTTGTTGATGCAAAGGAATATTTTAAATAATAAAATGAATTTACATACAATATACTTTCCTTTCCTTAAAGTATATATAAAGTAGCAGTCCAAGTCTTACACAAGTGTGTGTTCCTTTAAGGTTTGTCTTTAAAAAAAATCAATCGCAAAATAGTACAGTATCCCTAAAAAGATGTTAGTGTATTCTATCCCTTTATATTTCTGGTGGCTAGGAGTCCCTTGGGCAAAGTGTCAAACAGATGAAGATAATCCTTACATGTAGCGATGTTATGCAAGCATGGCATCTCTCAATCACTTTTCGCATGTGCTCTATACTCGAAGCTGTGATATGTGTGGTAAAATCCGTCATATGAAATAAAAACATTTACAGAAAGAAAATATGAGAGATTAGTCTATTATTAGTCTAACATTCTTACAGGCAGACTTACTGTTAAAACACAATGTATTGATTTATTTTGTCTTTATAGCTTCCGGAACCACTGTTGCCCCTGTTATTAATACCAGTCTGGTAAGTTCTACCTTTACAAAAATACATTTAGAGAACTGCAATTGGGAAGTGATAACTCAGTGTTTAAGATGTTGGACTTCCAATTGAAAGGTCATGGGTTTAAATCCTGGCACCATTAAACTGCCATTGCTGGAATCTTGAGCAGATCCCATAATCATCAACTGCTTAGGTGTATAAATGAGATAATTGTAAGTTGCTCTGGATAAAGATGTGTTTTAAATTAATGGTAATGTAAATATACACATAGCAGGGAAAAAGGAAGATGTTCTTAAGGATCGGTTTTGATCAAAACTTATAGTGCTTCTAACAAGCTATTGACAAATGAATGCCTCTAGTATTTTAAAAGACACCAATGTACATGTAGATTTCTGGATTTTACAAAGATAATTAAGTATAGTATGATGAGATATGACCAAATATTTAAAGAAGGTGCATTACCGGCAGGTGACCAGGACCAGGAAACTATAAAAGCACATGGAGTGAAGCCATCTGCTAAGCGTCTGCTTGTTTGCAGGGAGGTCTCCTCGGAAGGCCATAGCAAATAAACAGTTGTTCCAACTTCCTTCACAGACTTGTCCTGTGGATGAATATGTCCAGTGCACCGAAAACAGACGGTTTAGCTTTTATTGGTCTGGGGCCTGAAAAGGGTAGGAAAGAAAGCCCATGGGATGACCGAGGGCACCTTAGGGATGTAGAGAGGAAGGAACACAGTCTTGACTGTGAGGAACCTCCAGGATGCCTCGGCCAGTGGCTTGAAGGGGGGCCTCCAACACAATGGTCCCATGCAGGCACTTTAGGTCGCATCAGAGGCCATTACTTGAGCTCTGTAGAAGTTCTCCCAGATCTGCTCCACCACCTAAGGGTGGAGTCATCGCCATTCCCCAGGCCTTAGCCCTTGCCTTGAAAGAGCGTCTGCTCCCTCATTTAAATGACTCGAGATATACGCTGCCCTCAAAGAGAGCAGCTTCCCTTGGGCCCACAGAAGGATTTAACTGCCAGCTTGTACAAGTGGTGCGAGTGCAAACCCCCCTGGTGGTTGATATAAGAGACCAAAGAGGTGTTGTCTGACCGGACCAACACATGGTGACCTCTAAGGTCCAGCAAGAAATGCTCCAGAGCTAGAAGCATGGCCAGCATCTCCAGGCAGTTAATGTTCCACAGCAGATGAGGCCCTCCCCAAAGACTTTAGGCAGAGTGGCCACTCATGACCATTCCCCAACCCGTGAGGGACACGTCCGTTGTTAGCTTTATGCAACGACCTGGAACTACAAACATGGGGCCCTGAGACAGGAACCCAGGATCTCTCAAAATCAAAGGCATGTAGGGCTCGCTACGTGACCTTGATAGTATGGAGTGGATTTTTCCTCTGAGAGAACCCTCATGATCAGGAAACCCTCATGATCAGGATTTCTGCCAACTGCTTCACCTGCATCAGTAAAAGGGGAGCCAGAACTGCGAGGAGCAGGGGCACCCTCCTCAAAGAGTGGAGTGGAGCATTCACATGAACATGCGAGCGCAATCCGCACAGTCGGCTCCTTTAAGAACCGACCTAGCATGCTCCGCTATCAGGCCATATGTGGTGTGCTTAGTTTTCTTGCTTGCCTGAATTTTACTTTTATAAATATACTTTTCTGACAATTATCACTTACCATATAGACATACACACCTAGAGCCCTTCAGGAACGAACAGAGCATGTGCTTTTATAGCTTGGACGGATTACACATGTGATTCAGAGTGTGGACAACGTGGAAGAGTTCCCAAAGCAGTGTTGATGCAGCTCTAGTTCCTGAAAGAGAACTGTATTCCTTGGTATATTAAATCTTGGCATTAGGAGGCACTTCTATTAATCTTCTATTAATATAAATCTAGAGGCCATGGCCCCATACAGTATTGCTTAATTTACAAATGAGTTTGCAAGATCTACTCAGATTACACACTGGCATGAAGATGTGGTGTCTTATCTGCGCTAGGAGATTCAATTTTCTGAAACCTTCTGAAAGTGCATTAGCACTATTTTAGGAAAACTCCCTCTAATGATTAACTGGGACTCTAGTCCATCAAGGGCAGCATGTAGACATTCACACACATTAGCAATTTCAAGTAGCCAGTCAACCTACTGACATGTTTTCGGGAGGTGAGAGTAAACAAAAGAACCCAGACAAAACCCAGGCATATGGGGAGAGCATGCACAGATCATGCCAACCTGCTGCATCACCGTCCTAATGTGAGCATCCATATACAGTGGATATAATGCGTTATATGGCCTTAATTGTTTTAGAAATAGTACAAATGTAAATTATTCATATGATTATGATGATCAGGTTTATAGTTTATAAGTAGACACTGGATAGTGCTAAAGGGGGTGCTTATGTTGCAAGTACAAAAATGAATCCCTGATTGATAATCAATGTCATAGAATTGAAATCAACTCAGATCATGATGATTTTATCAGTCATTATAGTAAGAGTCTATGTTACTTTATTTGAAACAGAGAATGTATTAAGATTTTTACCTTTACTAATAATTGTGTTGTCTAAAGACCATGTACATCACCTGTCAAAAGTTTGAAACTTAGTTCATTTCAAAGCAGTTAAGGTCATGGTCCTGTTGTATGGTGAAGTTTCAATTAGATGCAGTCCAGACTAAATTGCATGATGTTGAAGTATGGAATGGCAGCCTTATTGGTTCCTTTCACCTGGAATAAGTCTCCCACCTTCCCTGCTCCAAAACAATCCCAAACTATTAAGCTTTTATCTTCATGTTTGACTGTGGGTGTGAGACAGTCTGCTAACATCTTCTCTCCTGTTCTCTCATCTTACATAAGTTCTTCTGTTGTTGCCACTAATGTCAAATTTGGACTCATCTTTCCACATAACTGTCCCACTTATTCACTGTCCAATTTGTGTGTGGTTTTATCTTGTACCTAGTTTGTTAAACAAAAGGAATATTCACGTGTTTTAAATACCATAAAAGACCAGGTGTTTCCAAACTTTTTTACAGAATGTAGTTAATTGTATCTTGTAAATTTCCCTTAAGAGCTCTTTTATCTACACACTGTCTTAGGATACGATTTGGACATTTCCTGTTGGCCATGAGGAGTCAGAAAATGAAGTGGGTGAGTATGTGACAGTGTGTGTGTGTGTGTGTGTGTGTTTCCTTTTTAGAAATATGACTTCAAAAGAAAAAGAAAAATATTTCAGACATGAGTACATTCAGTAAACGAACTATTTTCACTCGTGTTACCTGAAGTGGTATATTTTGGGTTTGTACTGAAGCTCATTTTTAACTTCATTGAACCATTTTGTTGTGTGTCATTTCAGAAATTAGAGCATTGTTGGTAATAGTAATGCAGTTGTCCTTGTGAGCTTGTATCTTGACCTCTCGCTTTCTCTCTCTCTCTCTCTCTCTCTCTCTCTCTCTCTCTCTCTCTCTCTCTCTCATTAATAGACATTAGGCCTGCTGCTGATCGTGATGCTGCATTATGGGTGTATGTGCTATCGGTGGTGGGAATATGTCTCCTCATTACAATCGTCACTCTCTCTGTCTACTTTCTCAGGTACTTCTGCCCATTCTTTGTTCAGTTTTTGTTTCAGAAAACTATTCTTTAATGTTAATCACAGGCCTGTGATGGATCTAAGCAATTGTGGGCACACAAATACCCCACTCATAGACCTGAGATTTACATTTACAATCTTCTGACATACAGCTGAAAGTGCTTACATTGTCATTTAAATGGTTACAAATTGTTGGTACTCATCCACAAAAAGAAGCCCTCACCAATTTTTACTGCAGTAACTTAAATATACAAAAGTAGCTGGCATCCATCATTGTTTAATCCATATTTAAAAAATTTTAATCAGACATATTAAATAATAAAACAAATGAAAAGAGGCAAAAACAATTATGAGACTCAGAACCTTATATTTTGTTCCAAAAGCTTTAAAGGCAATCATTTCAAACAAGCAATTTCTGTAGCTCTCATTGCAACTGGTCCACTTAATTAGCAAACTATGCAGCAATGAATCTCCTAAACCCCTATTTTATTCACAATAGAGCATAGAAAACATATCAAATGTATAAACTGAGGGAAAAAATAAGACTTTTTTGAATTTGACTATTTTGAATATTTTGCAACTAATTACGTTAATTAAGAACATATGCCTTTTCCTTTGCTTTCGCTACATACCTCTTCACCTGTTGCTGCATCTCCTTGTACTCCTGCCTGCTTTTCTCATCACTCTGTCGATCCCAATTCTGTCTTGCCAACCTCTCCTACAGAGAACATAGTCCACCTGTGTGCACCTTCCTTCACTCTTACACGTCACCTTATGCTCCTCCCACTTCTTAAAATATATAAGCCATTTCCATCCTTTTAGCAAAATCTACCACCATCTGCCCTTACACATTCCTCTCCTTAAAGCCATACCTACCCATCACCTCCTCATCACCTCTGTTCCCTTCACCAACATGGCCATTAAAGTCTGCCCCAATCACCAAAATCTTTTCTAGGTACACCTTCTACCACATCATCTAACTCACTCAAGAGTATTTCCTCCTCCTCCATCTCGCAACCTATCTGCTGAAGACTATGTCTACAAATTGTGGAACAATTTCAAGGACAAAAATCAATATTGGATGTTTGTGATCTTCAGGCTCTCAGGCGGCACTGCATTTAAAACAGTCATGACTCTGTAATGGAAGTCACTGTATGGGCTCAATAACACCACCAGAAATCATTGTGTGGGAGCACAGTTTGCCATGTCACCCAAAAATGCAGGTTAAATCTCTAACATGCAAAGAAGAAGGCATGCATTGACATGATCCAGAAATGTCACCATTCTCTCTGGTCCAAAGCTCTTTTTAAATGTACTGAGGCAGGAAGTGGAAAACTGCTCTGTGGTCAGACAAATCAAAATTATAATTATTTATTTTTGGAAACCATTAACACCATTTTTCTCTAAAAAGTGGATGTTGAAATATGTCTGTCACTGCTAACTCTGATAAGTATTTATGTAAATCAGTGGTTTCTTATGCTGGTAATTCTAATAAACTTTTCTTCTGCAGCAGAGGTAGTCGAGGCACACGTTCTTTTGCACAGGTCAACAAATGGTCTAAAACACATTAAGAAAGCAAGATATGTAACATATTAACACTTGACAAAGCAAGTCCGATTTCAGGTGACTACCTCATGAATATGATGAGAGAATGCCATGAGTTTGCCAAGCTGTCATTAAAGTTAAATGTAACTATTTTGGACAATCTAAAAAATAAAACAAACTCTGTTTTGTTTAACACATTTTTGTTTACTACACAGATAAAACATTTTGACTGGTACTGTATATACTGACATGCATACATGTGTCATATCAGCAAGAAAGTTGTATATTTTTTTTCATGCACAATAAAGAAATGAATGAATAAAATGCATTGATTTAAATGATCAGACGATTGTCAGTTCAAATCTCAGTGGTGTCTCAGTGGTACCCTTATCCTTGTTCGTTGTATCTTGTTGTCTTGAAAGAACAGCAAAAGCCACATTTATGAATTTAGAGACATCCTAGATGTCCTTCGGTGTGGGGCAGGAATACACCCTGGATGATCCGCAAGTCAACTGAAGGGCACCACACACATTCATCTTTTGTTAACAGAAGGAGAAAACCAGAGAACCATATGAAAAAAATGGAGGTGGCATGAGCCCTGGATTTAGCAACAGACCCTTATTGGGAAACCCTATCTACTGTACCACCATGCCATGCTTAAAGTATTTCTTGTGTACGGATGTAATGTAATGTGCTGTATGTGCTGTAAATTAGCTGTACTTATTCATGAGTCTTTTTTTTTTAGTTTATGACTTAATGACTGCTTGATTTCGAACTTTAATTATACATATAATTTTATGTTAAACTGATAAGTCTATCTAATTTTAAGCAAAGATATGTTTAAGGTGTATAAAGGGTACCATGATATACCTATGTAAATAAATATACACTATATGAGCAAATATATTGGGATGACTGACTTTTCTAGCTATATGTCATTTTTCCCCAAACTGTAAACACAATTGTATTGATGCCTCTGGATGCATTAACATTACATATTCCCTTCACTTGAACTAGGAGATGCAAATGTGTTCCTTCATGACATTGCACCTGTGCACAAAACCAGATCCTTGAAGACATTTGTGCAATGTGACATGCATCAACTAGGTATAAATTGACAGTGAGAAGGAGAAAGAAAAAAATATTTCATAGTCTAAAAGTATTTGGACACCAAATTATTGTCTCCAAACTGTTGCCACAAAGTAGCACAAAATTGTCAGAAAATATCTTTCTTTTTATTTTTTTGCATTATTATTTTTATTAGTAGTAGTAGAAGTAGTAGTCTTTTCTTTCACTAGACGTTTTCGTTAATAATACATTTTACACACTTATTGTGAAGTGTGGATACAAAACAAGATGTAGATATTCCGTACACACATTTTGGTCTTTGACTACCATCTAGTGGCCAAATAAAGCATTAACGTAATAAAAAAAAACTGGGGGAAAAAAGAACTGTCAAAAAGTCAAAGAAATGAAATGACTGCAATATTATTATATTTTAAAAGTGTGATCTCTAGAAAATCTAATAATATTTTTGCAAATAGTTTTGGACCCAATAAATTTACAGTAAATAAAATGTAGATTTTTTTTTTTTGTGACATCAACTAAAACACTGACACTGGCAACATTATAAACATTGACTGGAGGGGCTTTCCGGGGACCCCTGCGTCTCTATGCACCACGCCACGTGTTTGTTTGCGCAGATGATTGACCTAAACCGAAACCCTTTTGTTTAAATTCTCGTGTTTGCGTCTCCATTTTGTTTGTTTTGTTCTTGATTTAGCTCATAGTCATGGTGGTCTAAAACACTTAGTTATTATGTGTTCCGGTTTATTGTTTCTGTTTTAATATGGTTTCAAATTTTCTTACCATGCAACTATGGTCTATGGAAAAGCATACACTAGTAGTGATGTTTCACTTTTTATTTTCTACCATTTAATGTCAGTATTTTACTACATTATTCATGGATAAGATGTGCTCATGTATGTAAGATTAAGAAAATAATTGTAATAAATGTAAAAAAAAAAAAAATATATATATATATATATATATATATATATATATATATATATATATATATATATATTATAATTATTATTTTCATTACTATTATTATTATTATTTATATTATTATTGTTATTATTAGTAATATTTTTCTTATATCAAAATGGTGATTCCATTGCCTGGCATCCTCTGCATCCCGTTGTACAGCGGCCCTTATAATAAGTGTCAAAAAGCATGAATTCCCACTTATTCATTATGTTAATTAACATATATATGTGTTAATTACACATTTATCCACAAGGTTTGTATCCACACTGGGCATTACATTCCACAAAAACTGTGTATACACTAGTTCAGCATACAATAGTTTTTATCCACAGAGGAATTATCTAAAAAATAAAGAAATATAGTTTAATTACATTTTTTATGTTATTTATTATTAAATAACATGTATACATTTATTATTTAATGTATACATGTTATTTAATAATAAATATCGTATACATTTCTGTGATTTCTGCTTGAAATTGCATTTTTAGGGATTTAAAGTACAATGCTATTCTTCATTATGACCAATATACCCCTCAAAACATTATTTGTTTGTTGCATGAATTCCACAGTTGGGTCTTGTGGTTTGTTTTATCTCTCTTTCTGTTTTGCATCGTGTCAACTGAAACATCATTGATTTTTTTTTTCCCCCAAGTCAAGTGATTTTATATGCATTTCAGTCTCAATGCATCTGCTCCAGTACATGCAAAAATGAAACAAAGTTTCTCCAGGACCAGGGTTTACAAGAATACACGAGTCAAAGTCAAGACTCTTTTATTGTCATTTCAACCTTATATACCTGATGCAGTACGCAGTGGAATGAGACAGCGTTCCACCAGAACCCTGGTGCTACATCACACAACATAAAGTTACATAACAGAACACAGAGCTAAGGACTAAAGTGAGTGTCCTCACCACATAAAGTGCATCGTGTGCAACCGAGTGCAAACAGACAACACAAGAGAGTGTGGGGCAGATACACAAAACACAAAATAGCACTGACCAGTAAAAATATTGTATAATATGATTATACAGTAATGTGCAAAAGAGAACTATAAACAAGAGTGTATTTGTAAACATACACACAATGTAGTGCAAAAAACAGCAGTAGCAGCAGTCCAGATGTGCAAAAACAGCAAGTAACAGTATAATATGATAAAATATAAATATACTATGGGTAGTGGAATGGATTGAGAGGCGTAATGAGTGTGTGTTGAGTTCAGGTTGTAGTTCAGTGACGCACAGTTGAGTGAATGTGTGTGTGTGTGTGTGTGTGTGTGTGTGTGTCTGTGTGTGTGTGTGTGTGTATTATGTACAGTTCAGTTCTGTGTGTTGAGAAGTCTGATGGCGTGAGGGAAAAACTGTTGCACAGTCTGGATGTGAGGCGTGAATGCTTCAGAACCTCTTTCTTGATGCCAGGAGGGTGAAGAGTGTATGTGAGGGGTGCGTGGGGTCGTCCACAATGCTGTTGGCAACTTAGTAAGCCTACGCTCCACAGAATTACACACATGATCATAGAAAGTGCACGTCTGCAAAAGTTTGCAAATTTGCTTGACTGTCCCCGGGAGGATGTAAAATGCAAATAATTGCACTTAAAGATGCTGCATTTTAAAAGCCTTAGCTCTTAGCTCATCTCGCCGAGGAAAGTCTCGTCCGATGCATCTTAAAATAACGCAAGCATGTACACTATGATGTATAGAGTTTAACAATGATAAAGCTGGACCACATGCAAGTGCAAAAAAAAAAAGGGTTAAAACAAGTAGTGTGGGAAATCTAATAAAAAGGTGAATCATTTCCATAAGTTGCTTACCAAGAATGATAATAACGCCTGTACATTTGTGCATCATACTTCAATAAGGTTTCAAACTTCTCTCTGACCAGCAAGCTCCTCACCTATACCTGTAAGAACAACAAAACAGTCAGAGGATACAAGCTTTCTATCCCTGACTATGTTCCAAATGCATGCAGGAAAAGATATGAGCACGGCTGGTGCTATAAGGTGAGCTTACAGCATGACGGATTCTCAAAATACTGTTTGACACTTCCACCTTTTTTTATTATACTTGTAGAAAAACATCTTTCTGGTGAACTCACAAGAACCTCATCTGACTACACTGCCTGAGCCTGTAATAAAGGTAACTTCTTAGAACCTGACTACTAAAATGTTTGGATGAACCACATTGGAAAATGTCATTGATTAACAGAAGTAAGCATTTTGCAATCATATAACAACATGAAAAGAAAAGAGATTAGCCACTGTACAGTGTAGAAACATCTTTATCAGTTACGAATTTAGAATTTAGTCAACTGTCTGATTGTTTAAACATTTTAACTTCTTATAGAGAATTTTATTGTCAAATGAGTAAACAGATCCATGGTTTGGGCTCCTGGTCAAACCTAAAAGTCCCACCAGAAAACCACAAAAAAAAAACAGTCATCTCTATATATTCATTTTGAACATGCTCCAAATTGAGATGGAAAAAAAGAGTCTCTGTGTCTTTCATTCTCCAATATCTGGAACATCAAATGAGTCATCCCATATAGACGTGCTATAAGAGTGGGGCTTCAACAACTGTTTTACAAAGTTTTTCAAAGTAAATAAAATTTAATCTAAAGACAATTATTTCATTTTTAAACAATAGTTCTGACAAGCTGCAGTTTGGCCCCAACTTTTTCACCCAACTGGATAAATTGGAGACAATTACACCCATATGGAGTAAATCTAATAAAATACTGCATCAGAACATTATGAGCTTGTAAGTGTTCTGTAAGCCTGTTACCTACAATGATCTTTTTTTTTCAGGCCAGTCTTGTGACTTTCTTGTCTGATTAGAAATCAAAAATGCTTTTCTGGTTAGAAAACAATCTGTTACGATATATATATATATATATATATATATATATATATATATATATATATATATATATATATATATATGTACTGTATAGCATGAAAATAAACTAAAAGTATTGAGAAAAGAGATAAAAATGTTGTACTTAAGTGGCACATCGCCCACTGTCTTAGTATAAGCACTGGCCTGAGAGTTTATAGCTTCACAGTAAGTGAGCACACATTATGTGGAAATACAGTGCATATTATTTTGGAAATATAGTGTATATACTCCCCTGCAACCGAGGGGACACCCTAGGAGGTGATTGTGTCTCTGGAAACTCAGAGGGAGATATTACGGGTGAAGTGGAGGGTCAAGTATGGGCTGTTCCAGGCCTGAGAATAAATCACTGACACGCTTCACCTCTAGAGGTCACCCTCGTTCTGACAATAATATGACTCATCTTATAGTAAACACACTTAATGTCAGGGTGTGAGCGAAACAAAAGGCGGAAGCCGGAGTACAGCTCGCTCGGGTTTTTATGACAAGTGTGAGAGAGAGAGAGATACACACAAGCAAGAGGGGTTTATGTAGGAGCGGGGTGGAGTGAGCGAAGGCATGAGTGACAATGATCTCCAGATGTGCGTGGTTATGCCTGGAGCTTCAGGGAGAGCGGAGGCATGAAAACCACAAGAGGGGGCGTGGCAGGTGGATCCCTGACACTTACTGTGATAGCACACATTTATTGGTAAATTATTATTGACAAAATGTGTACAATAGTATAATAAAGACTTAATAAAAAGTGTCAATGACTTGTCACAAAGTGTTTGCTGTAAATGCTTTGCACCGTCACAAAAGTACGACACTACGATTGTGTATGCATGATCATATCTTCAGTTGTGAGATGCTGTCACATCTATTTCTGTTCATACAATAGAGTGAGATCTATGAACCATTCATAAATCATCATGCATGACTCACTAGCCTTCTAGAAAGCTAAGAAATGCAAATGCTCAGAATGTGTCCAGTATGCACGTTTTATTATTACAGTATGTCCTGCTAAAACAGCTGTGTGCCTGGATGGAAAGTTCCTGTCACACCAGAGGAGTGTCCTGGTGCTGTCATTTGATTTTGTGACTATGCAATATTATCAGTTTCAATGGGCAATATATATATATATATTATATACAAAGTATGTATATGTATATATTATATTCAACATAGAAGTTTGTTTGAAATCTTTGCAAATATATTATAAATAAAAAAAACAAAAAAAATTACATGCACTTAAGTATTCACAGTCTTTGCCATGGTGATCAGGAGAAATTATGTCCCATTGTGTCTGTTAAAACGTTTTTTGCCAGTCAGCATCTCAGTTCATCTGTCCAAAACTGAAAAAAAACAAAAACATTAGCATACTGTAGGCGTTGTACTTGGCCTTGGGTGCATACTAACATGCCCGGGCATGTCCCTGCTTCTCCTTTCTGATTGACCCAGAAATTGACAGTAATACTATTACTATTACTATTACTAATACTATTATAGTAATACTATGGTTCTTTTCCAAACTGTTACCACAAAGCTGAAGGCACTTAATTGTAATATAATAAAATTTTCCATTCAATTTTGGAAACCCAAAACCTGTTCCAGCATGGCAGTGTCCCTGTGCACAAAGTGAAAGTGAGCTCCTTGAAGATCTGGTTGACATGCTTTTGAGAGGAAGATCTTAAATGTAAAAACTTTAATAATTATCTGTCAAAATAAACAAAATGTGCAATTTGGCCGAAACTTTTGCACACAACTGGATATCTTGGAGACAATTTTATCCATATGGAGTAACTCTAATAAAATACTGCATCAGCACATTATGAGCTTGTAACTACACTGATGCTCTTTTTTCAGGCCAGTTTTGTGACTTTTTATATTGATAAAATAATCAAAATCTGATTTACATACAATTTGAAAGTTTTAAATGTATATACTGTGCTTTTTTGTAGTTGATGAAAGTTTTAAGGCAGAGGGTTTTGAGAATGGAGCAATGTCATACAATGCAAACTGTTTTTTTATATGGGTCTTAATAGTTTGAATTTAATGTTAAAACAAGTAAACTTTCATATTGTCTATTCATTGTTAAATGACTGAATGACAATTCATTACTCCCCATTACTAGTCCAGAAAATGTATTGTATGTACAATACATTTTATGTATCATCTTTATGTACTGTATAGCATGAAAATAAACTAAAAGTGTTGAGAAAAAAAATAAAAATGTTGTACTTAAGTGGCACATCGCCCACTGTCTTAGTATAAGCACTGGCCTGAGAGTTTATAGCTTCACAGTAAGTGAGCACACATTATGTGGAAATACAGTGCATATTATTTTGGAAATATAGTGTATATACTCCCCTGCCACCGAGGGGACACCCTAGTAGGTGATTGTGTCTCTGGAAACTTAGAGGGAGATATTATGGGTGAAGTGGAGGGTCAAGTATGGGCTGTTCCAGGCCTGAGAATAAATCACTGACACGCTTCACCTCTAGAGGTCACCGTCATTCTGACAATAATATGACTCATCTTATGGTGAACACACTTACTGTGATAGCACACATTTATTGGTAAATTATTATTGACAAAATGTGTACAATAGTATAATAAAGACTTAATAAAAATTGACAGTGACTTGTCACAAAGTGTTTGCTGTAAATGCTTTGCACCGTCACAAAAGTACGACACTACGATTGTGTATGCATGATCATATCTTCAGTTGTGCGATGCTGTCACATCTATTTCTGTTCATACAATAGAGTGATGTCTATGAACCATTCATAAATCATCATGCATGACTCACTAGCCTTCTAGAAAGCTAAGAAATGCAAATGCTCAGAATGTGTCCAGTATGCACGTTTTATTATTACAGTATGTCCTGCTAAAACAGCTATGTGCCTGGATGGAAGGAAATACTCCTTTGTCTAAGTAAACATTGGCCTTATGGGTAACAAAGGTCTTAGAAATTTCCTGTCACTCTACCAGAGGAGTGTCCTGGTGCATTTGATTTTATGACTATGCAATATTATCAGTTTCAATGGGAGAAGCCGAAAGAAGAAGAAGAAAAAACATGGAAAACTACGGTTATAAGCATTGGGTTAGTAGTTATGCCAATACCTGTCCTACCCCACAATTACTACAGTTCTCTAAAACACGATCATGAAAATGCTTGTCTGATTAGAAAAACGATCTGTTACTATATTGGATTTGTGATTTGTCAATCATCTGTATTATTTTTATTATTATTGTTTGATTAAGCATCATTCTTTGAACTGAATGTACTGTATGGCATAAAAATAAACTAAAATTATTGAAAAAATAAATAAAAAGGTTGTACTTGAGTATGGCACAATGGCCACTGTCTTAGTATAGACACTGGCCTGAGAGTTTATAGCTTCACATTAAGTGAGCACACATTTTGAGGAAATACAGTGCATACAATTTTGGAAATATAGTGTATTTCTATACACCTCTTCTTAAAAAAAAAGAAAGGAGTCAGAAGTCATTATCAGTGTAAAGCTGCTTGGAGACAATGTTCATTGTTAAAAGTGCTATAAAATGAATTGAAGTGAATAATGAAAAAAAAAATATTTTTTTGCAAGTCAGCATCTCAGTTCATCCGTCCAAAACATTAGCATACTGTAGGTGTTACTAACATACTGTAATTGTTTGAACATTTTAACTTCTTATAGGGAATTTTATTGTCAAATGAGTAAACAGATCCATGGTTTGGGCTCCTGGTCAAACCTAAAAGTCCCACCAGAAAGCCACAAAAAAAACAGTCATCGCAAAGATCTCTATATATTCATTTTGAACATGCTCCAAATTGAGGTGTAAAAAAAAGAGTCTCTGTGTCTTTCATTCTCCAATATCTGGAACATCAAATGAGTCATCTCATATAGACGTGCTATAAGAGTGGGGCTGTTTTACAAAGTTTTTCAAAGTAAAAATTAATCTAAAGACAATTATTTAATTTCTAAATGATACTTCTGACAAGCTGCAATTTGGCCCCAACTTTTGCACACAACTGGATATATTGGAAACAATTACATCCATATGGAGTAAATCTAATAAAATACTGCATCAGCACATTATGAGCTTGTAAGTGTTCTGTAAGCCTGTTAACTACAATGATCATTTTTTTTTTCAGGTCAGTCTTGTGACTTTTTTCTGTCTGATTAGAAATCAAAAATGCTTGTCTGGTTAGAAAACAATCTGTTACGATATATATATATTATATACAAAGTATGTATATGTATATATTATATTCAACATGGAAGTTTGTTTGAAATCTTTGCAAATATATTATAAATAAAAAAACTAAAAAGAAATCACATGCACTTAAGTATTCACAGTCTTTGCCATGGTGATCCGGAGAAATGATTTCCCATTGTGTCTGTTAAAACGTTTTTTGCCAGTCAGCATCTCAGTTCATCTGTCTGAAACTGACAGAAAAAAACATTAGCATACTGTAGGCGTTGTACTTGGCCTTGGGTGCATACTAACATGCCCGGGCATGTCCCTGCTTCTCCTTTCTGATTGACCCAGAAATTGACAGTAATACTATTTACTTTTGTACACTATAATTCCAAAAGTATTGAGTCACCTGAACTTTCCTGCTATATGTGGTTCTTTTTCAAACTGTTACCACAAAGCTGAAGGCACTTAATTGTAATATAATAAAATTTTCCATTCAATTTTGGAAACCCAAAACCTGTTCCAGCATGGCAGTGTCCCTGTGCACAAAGTGAAAGTGAGCTCCTTAAAGATCTGGTTGACATGCTTTTGAGAGGAAGATCTTAAATGTAAAAACTTTAATAATTATCTGTCAAAATAAACAAAATGTGCAATTTGGCCGAAACTTTTGCACACAACTGGATATCTTGGAGACAATTTTATCCATATGGAGTAACTCTAATAAAATACTGCATCAGCACATTATGAGCTTGTAACTACACTGATGCTCTTTTTTCAGGCCAGTCTTGTGACTTTTTATATTGATAAAATAATCAAAATCTGATTTACATACAATTTGAACGTTTTAAATGTATATACTGTGCTTTTTTGTAGTTGATGAAAGTTTCAAGGCAGAGGGTTTTGAGAATGGAGCAATGTCATACAATGCAAACTGTTTTTTTATATGGGTCTTAATAGTTTGAATTTAATGTTAAAACAAGTAAACTTTCATATTGTCTATTCATTGTTAAATGACTGAATAACAATTCATTACTCCCCATTACTAGTCCAGAAAATGTATATATATATGTACTGTATAGCATGAAAATAAACTAAAAGTGTTGAGAAAAAAAATAAAAATGTTGTACTTAAGTGGCACATCGCCCACTGTCTTAGTATAAGCACTGGCCTGAGAGTTTATAGCTTCACAGTAAGTGAGCACACATTATGTGGAATTACAGTGCATATCATTTTGGAAATATAGTGTATGTACTCCCCTGCCACTGAGGGGACACCCTAGGAGGTGATTGTGTCTCTGGGAACTCAGAGAGAGATATTACGGGTGAAGTGGAGGGCCAAGTATGGGCTGTTCCAGGCCTGAGAATAAATCACTGACACGCTTCACCTCTAGAGGTCACCCTCGTTCTGACAATAATATGACTCATCTTATGGTGAACACACTGTGAAAGCACACATTTATTGTTAAATGACCTATTGACAAAATGTGTACAATAGTATAATAAAGACTTTGACAGTGACTTGTAACAAAGTGTTTGCTGTAAATGCTTTGCACCGTCACAAAAGTACGACACTACGATTGTGTATGCATGATCATATCTTCAGTTGTGAGATGCTGTCACATCTATTTCTGTTCATACAATAGAGTGAGGTCTATGAACCATTCATAAATCATCATGCATGACTCACTAGCCTTCTAGAAAGCTACAAAATGCAAATGCTCAGAATGTGTCCAGTATGCACGTTTTATTATTACAGTATGTCCTGCTAAAACAGCTGTGTGCCTGGATGGAAGGAAATACTCCTTTGTCTAAGTAAACATTGGCCTTATGGGTAACAAAGGTCTTAGAAATTTCCTGTCACTTTACCAGAGGAGTGTCCTGGTGCTGTCATTTGATTTTGTGACTATGCAATATTATCAGTTTCAATGGGAGAAGCCGAAAGAAGAAGAAGAAGAAACATGGAAAACTACGGTTATAAGCATTGGGTTAGTAGTTATGCCAATACCTGTCCTACCCCACAATTACTACAGTTCTCTAAAACACGAGAATGAAAATGTTTGTCTGATTAAAAAAACGATCTGTTACTATATTGGATTTGTGATTTGTCAATCATCTGTATTATTTTTATTATTATTGTTTAATTGAGCATCATTGTCTGAACTTTATGTACTGTATAGCATGAAAATAAACTAAAATTATTGAAAAAATAAATAAAAAGTTTGTACTTGAGTATGGCACAATGCCCACTGTCTTAGTATAGACACTGGCCTGAGAGTTTATAGCTTCACATTAAGTGAGCACACATTTTGAGGAAATACAGTGCATATAGTTTTGGAAATATAGTGTATTTCTATACACCTCTTTTTTTAAAAAAAAAGAAAGAAGTCAGAAGTCATTATCAGTGTAAAGCTGCTTGGAGACAATGTTCATTGTTAAAAGTGCTATAAAATAAATTGAAGTGAATAATGGAAAAAAACTATTTTTTTGCCAGTCAGCATCTCAGTTCATCCGTCCAAAACTGAAAAAAAAAAAAAACATTAGCATACTGTAGGCGTTACTAACATACTGTAGCATACTAACATGCCTGGGCATGTCCCTGCTTCTCCTTTCTGATTGGCCTAGACATTTTACAGTGATATAATTCACTTTTGTATTTCTATAAACCTCTTCTTAAAAATGAAAAAAAAAGAACCACTGCTATTGTTTTATTTCTGACATTATTGCATGCTTCATGTAGTCTATGCCTATAATACACGTTTTCCCCCGCAGCTCAATATGCCTTCTGTCTCTCTGATCTGCAACGTGCCGAGTTCTAATTATAGAAATGCACATCCTGATGCTGCTGATGTATATGGTCGCCTGATGGATATAGAAATAAAGCACAACACGGGGAGAGCACGTGCAATCACCGGAGGTTGCTTCATGGTGGACCATGGCCAAAATAACAAAACACTGTTTTTTAAGAAACCTAAATTACCTACGAAAGAAAACAAAAAAATGAAGACAAACAACTTCCCTGAAGTCCTTTACCAAAAACAGAGAGAAACACTCCCGATCCCTGCATCCGGCCCGGGTTTAGCGTCGTACCATGGCGCGTCATCTGGGGGCGGTGGGCACAACGTCGCTAAGTCGGAGTGCCCAAACTGGAGTCTGGAATGCCACCTGCACAGTCAAACAAAAAATATATTTAGTATATATATTCAGTTGGTTGGGGGGGTCCCCTATTGATGAGTCAAATGACTTTTTTAAAGAACCTCAGTCTGGGAATTAGCGCTCTAAGGCGTCTTTTCAGAATGAAACTTCTATTAATGCCCAGGACCTGATCTGCTGATATGACTAAACACTGTCACCGGTCTTTTATTGCCTCTCTGGGAGGACTGAGGCTTCCTGTGTTTAAAACCGCACAAACTGCAGTGGTGATGATGGAGGTACGTGCAAAATTCTCCTCCTGCTCATTTCTCGTTTTTGCAGATAGCAATATTTATATAACAGCTTGCTTTCACACGTCAAAGGTTGTACATTTTTGAGTCAAATATCTGCACTTGACTTTCGCCTCACTATGTCTGGTGGTGCTGAGTCGTGTGATTTAAGGGAAAGTTAAAATAAAGCAGACGAGTGGATGAGGACACACACACACACACACACACACGAGGTTTGAAAGGATGTGTACTTTTTGATGAAACAGGATCCATATACTGTACTGAGAAGTATACATCTCAATACAAACGTTGTCTTTGATACTACTGATATACTCAGTACAGTATATGGCTCCTGTTTCACAGAGATTAAGGAAGGAAGGAAGGAAGACATGGATCACTTTTATATCGCTCTGCTTCTGTTCATTCCCCTTTCGAGGACAAACCGTATGTCTTCTTTTCCCATTTAATAAAAATTAAATGGGAAAAGAAGACATACGGTTATGTTGTCTGAAATATAGACATCGGTTCTGTGAAACCCGTCCAGGGGTCTTCATTAGTGTCCATGGTCCGGACAATACAATTCTTTTAATTACATATAGAATGAAAATATAACGCACCGTAATGCAGAATCAATGGGAACTTAATTTATCATTAAATAGATTATTATACATAGAAAAATACTTATTTATTAAATAAATATACATATCTATACCCTATGTGTTATCAGACATTATTGGAAAATCCTTACAGCTTAATAAAAAAAAAAATCAATAAACAAATGCATAAATGTGCATGAATTGTTTGGCATAGGGGTTAAGATGTTGAACTTTCCAGCATTTTTCAGAGATGCTCTGTGGTGGATTTACCCCTGCACCAGATTTACAACTGCCTGTATAAGAAAAATATCTTTCACTTTCAAATTTTCGTTTTTTATTTTTGTAATTTTGTTAAACTATTTTTATTGCCATTATTGCTTCCAGCATTCTTTTGTTGTGGGATTTAAAATATGGAATAACCACAATTTTGTATTTATAACATGATAATTAGAATATCTCTAAACATTTGTACACATTTATTGCACTTTGTGTTTGCTAACTAGTGCCAAACTCTTTAAGATTTAAAGTGCTCTTTGGAGAGTAACATCATCTGTGACAGCATGGGCAAGGTCACCTTGGATACTGCTAGACTTTATGAGAGGTATAAACACTGTGATTGGAGTTCTAGAGATAAGGTAAATATAAATATTATATCCTTTTTAAATAAGCTGGAACAGATACACATTCTGCTGCAGTGCAACTGTTATTAATTTGTATTTTTTCACTTGTAGGTTGACACTAATCAAGCCATTCTAAACCCTGAGCCAAGTGTTAATGTCAAATGTGAATCTGATGAAATCCGTGTGAAAGTGCACTGTGACATTCCAAAGGTAGAGTGTGTAATTAAATCAAGTTTTTCTAAAGCACTTTTCACAATAGACATTGTCTTAAATTATAAAACAAAATTTAAAGCAAGCCTGGTGTGACTATAGAAAGAAAAAAACGTCTTTTGATGATATGAGGAAGAAACTTTGAGAGGAACCAGACTCAAAAGAGGAACCCATCCTTATTTGGATGATGCCAAATGTTTGATTAGTAATCATAAAAACAATACTAACACTGGAGAGTGTGTTTATGAGTAATATCCTTTCTGCAGTCTTATCCAGTCAGTTGAAGTTGTTGAACCAGGTCCTCCCAGGCGGTAAATTATCTCAATACATTAGATTTGACACCAATTCCTCTATGCCAGAGCCTCTCTAGATGGCTCAGGATCCTCTCACAGGGTCGGCATCTTCTCTTTAAAGGTCTAAAATATTCATGAGGTGGATACCTGGAGCTACATTAACCTCTAGATGCCTCGGGATCCTTGTGGGTCGGCATCTCCTTTGAGATGTCTCACAACTGAAGCTTGGGATAGATAGAGAAAAAGAAGCAGTGGAGAGTAATTTGTGTACCTCCTTGTTCATAATATTAACAAACACAAGATGATCATATGCATTTGATCAGATAAATTGTAGCACAAGGTTATGATGTGTGTTATGTGTACACCTGGCTAAAAAGATCCGTCTTTACGCTTAAACAGGGCCTGTCTGATCAGGTGTTTCTAATCGGGTGTGTCTGAGCCTTTAACACTGTCAGGAAGACTATTCCAAAGTTTAAGAGCTAAATGTGAGAGTCCTCCACCACATGTAGTGGACTTTGCTATTCTAGGAACGAATAGAATTTTAATTCTAGGAACTAGTTTTGAGATCTCAGAGAGTGTGACCCATTGTAGCGTGTTAGAAGACTGCTAGATACATGGGGCCAAAACCATTTATATAATTAAAAAAAAGCCACCTAGTAATGCATTACAATAGTCTTGTCTGAAGGTCTTGAATGCATGAACTAGCTTATCTGCCTCAGATACATATAACATGTTTTTAGCTTAGAAATATTTCTAAGGTGGAAGGAGGCTGTTTTTTGCAATAGGGGTGATGTGATTTTGAAAAGACAAGTTGCTGTCTAAAATAACATTCGGCTTTTGGTATTGAACTAGTTATAGAACATCATTCTAAATGCAAGTTGAATTGATGGAGCTTCTGTTTTCTGAATTTTGGACCGATAAGCAAAAATGTCTCCAGGTTACGTATGTGACCATGGTTCCCAGAGGGAACGAGACACTGCATCAGAAATGCTTTGGGAACACCCATGGTTACATATGTAAACTGGAGCTCCCCTTTAGGAGCTCGAGCTGTGTCATAAACGCTTTGTGAACGAGTGTCCAATCAAGCCAGACTGACCAATCCCTGCCTAGTGTGGACGGGCACAGCTAGGGCAAAGGACAGAGGGAGCCAGGAGTGGCACTGAGGTCAAGGCTATAGAACCTGACAAAGGTCAGCGGGGTGGACCAGTCCACAGCGTTGCAAATGTCCTGAAGGGGCCTTAGAGGCAGCCACACTTCGAGTGGAGTGCGCTCTGACCCAGAAAGGAACAGGGAGACCAGAGGACTCATAAGAGGAAGAAATAGCATCCACAATCCATCCGACTTTTTCCACAGTTTAGCTCCCGGGTGCTGCGGAGAAAGCGTGTCACCAAGGATTCTTACCCAGCGACTGTCCCGCGAGGTGGGCATGACAGGCCACAATGGCAGACACGTAAACATGATGGAAGGAGCCAACCCGAACTGTTCTTGAAGGAATACCAGCACTGACTGGGCAGTTAACTAAATCTAGGCAGTGTTGTTTACACTATGCAGTCAAAAGGTGCCACCTCACAGCATATGCCATCCTGGTGAAGGGAGCTCTGGAATGAAGAATGGTCACTTCCACCTGAGGGGCCATAGCCTCCAGATCTCTGGGCAGGGGTGTATTATTGTACCCACAGTCTCCGTCCCAGCAAACTCTCTTTAGAACTCCCGGGAGCAGTGCAACAGGGGAAAGGCGGTCAGGCGCAGCCTCGGCCAAATCTGTTCAATGGCATCCAGCCCTAGAGGGGCTGGGGGTGTTAGGGAAAACACGAAGGGGCAGTGCGATGTCTTTTGAGATGCAAACAAGTCCACCTGATCTCTGTGAAATTGTTCCCAGATTTGCTCCGCCATTTCCCAGGCCTCAGACCTTGCCTCGAGAGGGTGTCTGCTCCCTGGTTTAAGCAGCCCGGGATATACGCTGCCTTCAAGGAAAGCAGATTTCTTTGGGCCCACAGGAGGATCTGCCGTACCAGCTTGTGCAGGAGGCGAGATCAGAGACCAGAGATTGTTTTGTGATGCCCAGGCACTCCCAGCACAGGGCCCTGAGTCAAAAACCCAGGCTCTCTCTACACATCTAAGGCATGTAGGACTTAGCATGTGACCATGATAGTACAGAGTTGTTTTTGGTTGCTTTCATCGTAAAAAAAAGCAAAACTCTCCTACCTTCACCAAACAAACATTTACAGAGAGCTTCCTGAACAACAGTAGCTGGTGCTGGTTTCACTCTAGGTGCTTTTAAGCTTACTTGTGACGTCACCCCAGCGGTGACCACATTCCATTGGACTGATTATACTAGTGATTTAGAGCGTGGACAACACGTGGGCATTTCGAAAGCGTTTCTGACACGGCTCGAGTTCCTAAAGGGAAACTCTGTCTTGTCAGAATTTAATAATAGAAAGTTATGTCTCAACCAATCTTTTTTATTTATTTAAATTGTAATAGCCTGATTACATTTACAACAGCCTATTACAGCATTTCATAGTTATCTAGACTATGTAGATAAAAAATTGCTTCAATATTATTGACAGATTTCACCGATTGAATTTTGTGTTTCTTTTCTTTAGCACATCGAGCTTCTGGCTTGCTTTAAAAGTGAGTAACTACTCCCATTCTTTTCTTTTTTTTTTAAATGGGAGGGGGGGGAGCTTACTACATCTTTCATGAATTTTTTTAACTGAATTAACTAAACCTTTCTTACTTTTAGTCAATAAAAACAATGCTAAATCCATAGGATGTGGTCCTAAAGAATGTAAGTAGAAAAAAAAAAAAAAAAAAAATATATATATATATATATATATATATATATATATATATATATATATATATATATATATATATATCGTATTAAAAATATATCTGCTACACTATGCATTTAGGAATTCCATGGTGTTTAGTTTTTGAGTAATTTTCTACATTAATTTGGCACCCAATTTTTGTCTTGCATCACACTGTACATTGCAGTATATCACCTTTAAATGCACTGCATTTTCTTGTTAAAAATCTTTTTCTCTATATGCATGGTCTCATGGCAGTGATCATACCTGTGTGTCTGTGGTGCTGGGTATACTTATTATAAGACGCTAAGTAAGTATAAACATTATAATAACATTCTAATGTTATTGTATGTATTAGTTAAATGCATTTGGCTTGGGATAAAATTTATTTTTACATGTTTTATTTTCTCTATATTGTTTGACTGTTAATATTTATAAGTACAGTGGAACCCGGTTATGTCGATGTCGTAGGGGACGCCAAAAAGCATCGAGGTAACCGATGATCGAGATAAACGAAAATCAAAATTGCGGCAGTATATTAACGTGCTTGAAATTTCTTTATGTACATGATGTGCGTTAATAAATGAGAATGTGCATGCACGTGTTTTTGAAGGTTTTTTTACGCAACAGCGTTGCCGCGATTTGTTTGATAAAGGCATGCTATAAAAATGTACATACAAACAAAAGGCATAAGTGCACCTACTAACAGCAGAGATTTACCAGTATACAGTACAAACCACCGTCCATTCTCCATACAAACCTTTATTATATTCTCCAACATTATAAACACACAGATCGCTCAAAAAAAAAAAAACAGCGGCTGCACAGTGCCGTCTCACATTTAGTCCACATGTGGAAAGAAAAAAAAAAAAAACAGTAACTAAGTTTCTGAAAACTTATGACCATCAGGCTGAAGTAATCCACACAAACACACAAAGCAAAGTGTCCGAAAAAACTTACGTCCGCGATGCCAAGGGGAGATAAGCCGAGAGAGAGAGAGAGAGAGAGAGAGAGAGTTTGTGAATGGAAAAATAGGAAATTAAAAATACCGTGACGCGGCACGGCGCGAAGCCGGAAAAAAAACCTGGAAGATTCAAAACCGAACCCGAAACCAAAAAACGAGGGACAGAAAAGTCTCAAACGTGAACGGCCGAAGGGGGCGTGGCAGGTGCTTTCTCGGCCGCTTTGATTAAGCGTCGCTCCTTACCGAGAGCCGTGCTCCTTACCCTGCTCGGCCGCTTCGGTGAAGGAGCGGCTCTCTCAAGGAGCGCGCCGGTAAGGAGTTGAAGCCGAGCGCCGCTCCGTTCATCGCATAACATTTAACAAAAAAAATGCATATGTGCACTTACTAACAGCAGAGATTCACCAGTATACAATACAACACCTGTAGTATCTGTAAGGTTTGATTTTTCAGCCACTTCCGCGAGTTCTTCTGCGGCTGCACAGAGATAACCGACGTTAAATGGCACATTTTTTCCCCCTCTTGTGCTCTAGATATTAGGGTTCGGCGATCGACATAACCGATAAAAAATGCTTAGAAAAAGCGAGAATTTGGCGGTTCCACTTCAAAAAGGTCGACTTAATAGGGTTGTCGAGATAACCGAGGTCGAGATAACCGGGTTCCACTGTATATGCTTTTGCATGAACAGCAACAATTCTAATAAGTTATTCTGTTCCAGAGGGATCAAATTATTGAGGAGATTCCTGAAACTACTGAAGCTGGATCAAGAACTAATTGTAGACCAAGCCACTGACATTTTGGTAAAAGCAAATTGTAAAAAATAAAATAAAATCAGAACTCAGTTGTGCTTAATAGCAAATTAAGAGCATTTCCACATGCACAATGTGAGAAGAACTCAAAGAATTCTGACAAAACAGCTATGTACTGTAGCTATTTGTAAAAGAAAACCAATAGGCTGCATAAAGATTGGATTCTTGAATTGTGGAAAAGGTTATGTGGTCTGACGAGTCCAGAGTTACCCTGTTCCAGAGTGATTTATAAGCATTTATAAATCATTTATAAATCTTACTCTGGGCCTTAATTATGCAAACAAAGTAAACAATGCTGCTGACATGCTGTACTAGTGAGGACACATAATTTATCATTTATTTATTAGTGTTCTGGGCTTTTGAGATGTGTCAGGCATTTATACTGCACAAAACAAATACTTAGGTAATGAGTGACACTTGTGGGTGGATATGGTCAATTAGTTAGCCTTTTTAAATTACATTAATTTGCTAAAAATGCAGTTTATTTCTTTTTTGCAAATTATTTTTTTCACTATGTAGAAAATTAAATAGACCAATAAAAAACACATTTGATATAAAAGACAAGTAACTGTGTTTTTTGTGCCGTATTTGTGCCAGAGACAAGAGAGCAAACAGCATCTGCATGATTACTGATTAGAGGTAGTTTATGGTTTCTCTGAGCATTCAGTCATTTCAGCTTTGAGAACTTTTTAAGGTGCCACAATTTAGAGGTAAATATTGTGTGTATTATTTTTTCTGCTGTTACAACTCAGTCTAAGGTTAGGTTGCTCAGAGTAACTAGCTTGGGATTCAGGAATATGAGATATTTATAATGCAAGTGTAAAAATGTAATTTTTTTTATAGTTTTATTTTATTCCTCTGTATTGTGAACTGTACATGCATATATATACACATTCTATATCTTTAGGAGACAAATGAGTAACAGCATAAATTACATGATGATGTAAAAACAAAGTGCTGGATGGAGGTTTGCAAGCTCCAAATGCTCCTTTGTATGAAACAAGGGGCAAAGTATCACCTTGTGTCCGTCTCCTCGTGTGTTGTGACCATTTGCTCATGATTTAATCAATGATCTGGAAAAATGCCAAAGCTATGTGAACCTTTTGGTATTGCTATGATAATGCAGTGGTCTGAGAAACAGAATGTTATCTGGGCTGGGCAGCTACTTCCCTTGCATGTTTTGTTTTTACCTATCACCTGAGTGCTTTGTTCTTCTTCGGAGGGACTGCACATCAAAATGTGTATAAAACCACAATGATTAGTTTGCAAACTTGGACTTGATGACTGCAGGGGCGAAGCAGTACCCTCTGTAGGCTCGTCTGCAATAAAGACTACTGCTAAAAGATATCCAAGTCTCCTTCACTGAAAAAGGTTTACAACAGGAGCCAGGAACGACCAACACAAGTTGTTGATATATTGTAAAAAGGGCGAGTGTATGTACACTGATCAGGCATAACTTTATAACCACTGAGAGTAAAGAACACTGATTATCTCTTCATCATTGCATCTGTTAGTGGGTAGGATATATTAGGCAGAAAGTGAACTTTTCTTCTCACTGATGTGTTAGAAGCAGGAAAAATGGGCAAGCGTAAATATTAAAAGCGAGTTTGAGAAGGGCCAAATTGTGATGGCTAGACAAGTGGCTCAGAGCATCTTCAAAGCTTCAGTTCTTGAGGTCTGCAGTGATCAATATCTATCAAAAGTGGTCCAATTAATAAACAGTGGCCCTGTGGTCTGATCCAACAGCTACTGTAGCTTAAATTGCTGAAGTAGTTGATGCTTTTAATGCTTGACAGTTTAGGACGGTTTTGGCAGCAAAAGGGGGACCAACACAATATTAGCCAGGTGGTCATAATGTTATGTCTGTTTGGTGTATATAGCTGTACAACAGGGTGACTTCAGGGTGGGCCAAAGCCAAAATAATACAGAAAGGATTTCTAATAATTTTGAAGCTTCCTTACCTTTTTTACAGTTTATCTTCCCTAACTCCCTAACACATAAACCAGAGAGGAAAGGAACAGACCCAAAAGAAATGGCAGCTACAGATAGTGAACCATGTAATGCAATGTGTACAGGATTTATATATACATTAGAGAATATACCAAGCTCAAAGTAAACAAAAAAAAAAAAAACAGGACAGGATAATCACAAGTGTACAATCACTTCTACCCCCCCACCCCTTCACATTGTCTCCTCTTCCTCTTTAAATATTGTTTGTTGGTTATTGATGTCATCATCAGGAGGCAGGATCCAGGTAAGATAGGGCAGGCCGAAAACGCTGATATGGAGCCGAACCGGCACACAAAACATGACACAAAACACACATGACATAGCTGACACTAGGGATGTTCATCTCTATAACTGAGGCTTATGCATAGCCAATGATACAATACATTAAATATACACATGAAGCAGCTACTGACGCAAAGCGGTATCATTCAATCCTATTACGATGCAGTGTGATCCAGTTTCAATTTGATTCAACACAATGCAATACGATGTAATTGTAAAATACAATAATATGCAATTCAATATGGCACAAATAGTTCGCTTTTATTCAGTGGTTCAGGCAGACATCAACTCATAAATTGATTCATTGATCCTATTCTGTATGCATATTAACAGATTCATGCTATTTCACACCACTAATAGCAGCTGCTTTAAAAAGTATATATTTTCTGTGTGCAGTTAGGTTTATAGCAGAAAAATGCTTTAAATACATTGTTTCATGCTTATGCTTACAGAAGCTCCACAAGCATTGAATACATTTGTAAGAATACAAACATTTCTTAATTTTTTAGATCAGCAAGCATTACCAAACCACAACACTTTTTGTTTTTTTGTGTGGGACTTAAAGCTTTTTTTTTTTTTTTTTGTGATACCAATGTTGGATGCTTACTTATTTTATGCTATGTGTCATTCATATTACATTTAACGTATTATCTAGAAACAGCTTAGACACCATATGTAAGAGGGCAGATGCCTCCCCTGGTATTGTTTTTGATAGCTTAGCTTAGTGCAGTCAGCTAGACCTTTCGTCAGGTTCTTCCTCTTTATAATTGACAGGCAACTACTCTTATAGTAGGAGAGAAAAGAGCCAGAGACAGGAGAGCAAAACACAAGGGGTGGGGAAGAGAGAGATAGGGGGGTGGGGGATTAAGGAGAGGGAAAGAGAACCACACAAAAGAACACTGACACATGACATGGGTACTTTCCTAAAGACTGAAGAGGTTGTGCAAGATAAATACACTCAGACTATTTTTCTTGTTAGCTATGCATTTCCTATACCCATGTTCTTGCAGATCAGAAGAGCTTAATTGTGTAATCTTCTCTCTCTCTCTCTCTCTCTCTCTCTCTCTCTCTCTCTCTCTCTCTCTCTCTCTCTCTCTCTCTCTCTCTCTCTCTCTCTCTCACTCTCTCACTGAGAGCTACTTCTTGGGTACAGATTAATGTGGCTACCAGTTTGATACACACAAGGCAAAATAACACACAAGTTCTGAAATAACAAATTTGCTCAATTTACCTTTAATGATATTGTATTATTATTAATTAATGATATTCATCTATATCTAGTCATTTATATTTTAATATTATCATTTTCAAATTTAAACCAATGCAAGTGTGATATAAAAAAGAATAGCAACAAAAAAAAATGAGATGCAGCTCACTGATAGGTGGCACTATGGCGAGCTATTTTTAAAAAAAGGCCTGTGAGTGACTCATGTAGTTGGTTACCCCAGATCTAAATGAATTCTTCACAAAAAATTATCCTGTACTTTACTCTGCCAACATCAGACAAGGAAGAACACAGACTGTTACAGAATATTAGACTTGTTTAGTTTGTGGATTTTTAGTATGGCCTCAAGGCTACACTGAGCCTAGACTAGAGATCATCTAAGAAATAGGCAGAAATGATATCCCTCTCTTTAGGAATCTTAAAATGCATGAAACAGCTTGGCAATGTTTTTTTCTTATTTATAGAGCAAGGTCATCAAATCAGGTGACGAGGAGAGGATCCAAATCGACTTCACACAGAATTTCCACTAGCGTCCACACAACTCAGAACTTGGTCTTCTCCTGTTCTCCATCTATGTTTAGTCTCTTTTTTAGGTTATATCCTTACATAGGTTTTCATACCACTGTTATTCAGATGCGAGTCAACTAATCCTACCTAACTGTAAATAAGCATTATTATTCATTAGAATGCCACACAGGTAATAGTTATTAATGAACATACATTAATGAAATGCCTTCCACTAAATGCCCTAAGGGCAGGGTCCAGGATTACTGTATATGATAGATATATACAATATTGAGAGTAACCTCTTTTAAATGAGATTATTGACATTATACAGACATTATCCAATCTATTAAAAACAATTTCATATCTGCATTGTTATTTCTTAAATAATCTATGTCAATCTATGTTAAATAATCTGCGTGGTTGCAGCACAATCGATTACATCATGGTCTAATGCATACAGCTTAAAAGCAGCACCAGCTCTTAAAAGGAAATATAATGCACTGTTTCTCTGCTTTCAGCATGCAGCAGTTTTTTTTATAGAACATTTTGTCAGAGTCAATTAATAAAATGCAAAATAGGGCCAAGACTGGTAAGACGTCTGTACAATACTTACAGACAGACAGACAGACAGACAGACAGACAGACAGACAGACAGATAGACTGATAGACTGACAGACAGAGAGAGAGAGATAGTTTTGCCAAAATGTGTCAATATAGTATAAAAGTCTGTTGAACAATCCAATCCAGATTTAGTTCCTCATTTGCCTGTTTATTAATAATTTCTAGACACACATCAATCAGGTAAAAGATGAGTGCTTTCAAGAAAAAACCCAAGTTTTAAAGTATAAAAGTATAATGTATAGAAATTTCAATTGATACATTGCTTCCATTTGAGTTCCCTTTTCCTCCTTATGTGATAAAATTGTTGTAGATGACAAAACGCATAGGCTTCATGTGGTAATCTAAACCTCCAAGTTAGCTATTGCAAGCGAGGTGCATGTGAGTCTGTAATTTATGTCTAACAGATCGAGGTGCGGTGTTGTTGGAAAGGTTACTACAAAACAAAAGTAATAAAGTACACTGTATCATATACATCTGATATTGTTAACACATGAGAGTAAACACACTTTTTATCAAATATATTGTTCTAAACTGAGTCTAAACTGAGTGACCAATGAAGTGAAATTGCTACAAGAACAAAATTACTAACTGCTTTTTATTGTATTGCAAGTTACTAACCAGAAACACGTAAATGTAAGTAAATGTATGGCTATATGATTGTTTCATCATATGGATGTGAAACCCTGTATGTTCATCAAGTGTAAAACTGGCAACCCCACAGGTCTGAAAGTGATACTTGTTACTTTTATTGTGTCCTCTTTTAGTATTGCATATATCTATATATAGACAATCTATTTATATATCCTCTGCTGATTTGGCTCATCTCACCACTTTCTGCTAGAGAATACTGTTCTGATTATGTGTTAATATAGTCTTTATTTTGCCCGTCATCATACGCAGCTAATTAATCTGACTAATTCTAACTGACATACAGTTTTACTATTTACATGTAATTTAAATCCATGGCTTTAACAACGAGAGATTAACAAAGTGCTTTACAATAAAAAGTAGTAATTAAAACAACAGAGCATTCACAAACAAAAAAGAATAGAAAGTGTCAGTTGTAACAAGACATCATTTTTCCACTTTCAGTCCTTTGAGACTTAGAGCCTTACTATGTCTTGCTAAATATATCTATGTGTTATTAGTGTCTTACTTTTTCTTTTACTCTTAATTGCCACTTCTGGTAAAATCTTGTGGTCAGCTTTCACTGACTTTAAAAAACTTTTACTATAACTGGCTGTTCAAGACTCTGGAACACTGCAGCAACGCTGGGACTTTTCTGCCTACTTTCACTCCTTCCACTTCTACTTCTGCTAACAAATACAGCTTTAATCTGGAGAAAACCAAATTACTCTTTACTAACACCTATAGAGACTACTGAAAAACATAAAAAATATCATCTATTTGTTTATCTTACATTATTATGCAGAGTGTTAACCAGTCTGAAGATTGAAAGTGAAAGGGTCAAGTTTTATATACCATTCTGTGCTTTTTTTTTTCAACAGACACTTCTTTGTGAGAACTTGTTAATTGCTATTGTTGATTATGTCATGTTATCCATCCTGGGAGTTTCTCAGTTTTTCCATAGTTAGGTTCAGATTTTAGACACCAGGTCACAGGAAACTGATGCAACTGAATAAAAAATGTTATGCCTACTCTAGACTAAGACAAGGCCTTACCATGCAGCCCTTTTCACAAAGAAAATTCAGTCACCCCTGTGCACCCTGTAGCTACTGTAAAACATTAACAGAATATTGTCTTGAATGGTAAGTTTAACTGTATCAAAGGTTTTTAGCTATGATTTGATCTACCCCCGCAGGTTGTGGTAACATTAAAGTCAGATAAAGCAAGAGGTTCAGATTACCACTAAAAGATATAAACTTTCACAGCTGTGATTTTAGGCTTATAAGTGCACTAAAATCTGAATGTGAGGTTTAAACAGCTACACAAAATGGATATTATTGCCAGGTGTGAACAGGACCGAAGCCCTTCTGCTAACACATGCACTGATAAATGTGAGATTATTGGGCCCAACAGGAGAATTTTAAAAAGGTAATATTTATTTATATGGAAATTGTTTTTATTCAATGTAACAGAATTTAATACAAACCGTAAACGCAAAACGTAAAAGTTTGATAGCCTTTTGGTCAAAAGCACATGCTCTAAAGTTGGGAAAAAAGTTTTTTAAGAAGGGTGGTCAATAATTATCGATAATTAATGTAACCTTTGATTAAATCGTTATTACAGATTGTGGTGTGATTCTATGCATATTCTGTACTGGTTATACCCAGAACATAAAATCTATCCACCTAGTTAACATAAATTAATAGAACCAATGATGAGTGAGCAGGTTATAAATTCTCAAAGCATTTGATATTTTCAATGTGATGTGAACTCATCTAATTGGCCTTCCCTTACACTCAACTGACTGCGAGTGCATTTCTTCAATAATATTTTTGTAGAGCAAAGTACAAAATGTAATGATTTGACATCTGATAATAACCAGTAAAGAATATGCACAGAATCTTTAAGAGTACACAGAAGCATAAGGGAAGCATTGTAACATTTTCCACTGAGTCATAATTTGCAGCTCTTTCCGCTTCTCTCACAGCCTTGAATGCTCACTCCCCCTCAGTGGGTATGTGGTCATTCCCTGTGTCCTCAGTTTTCAGCTTTGATTCTCAAAGCATTTGGTACTATCAATGGTCGAAATGGTTCAGACCATACCTAATGATTGTAAAGCATTTTGTAGTTTGTACAAATTGCTAGTTCATGTATATTTTATACCAGTGATGTGGACTGCAATAATGGTATGTAGAACATAGTACAAAATATAACGATTTAGAATTTAACAGGTTTACAAGAAATGAATACAAATGTACATCTTAACATTCTGTGCTTTCAGTTCAATTTAAAATCAAGCATAAAACCACTTACTATCAGTTTGCATCTGAAGACTGGAGTAAAAATGTAAGTCAACTTGGTTAGTTTAGAGACAGATAGACAGAGACAGACAAAGACAAATAGAGAAACAAAGAGACAGACAGAGACAGACTGGTATACAGAGAAAGACAGACAGAATATTTGAATATTGAATATTAATTAGCTTGAAATTACATTTCCAGTTCCAGTTTACATAGATTCTGTTGGTATTATGAATACTGTTACTAAAACTGTTTGTGTTTGGGTTTTTTTTTGTAATATTTAGTCAAGTCTAGAGTCGGGGGCGCACAGTCTGATTAAAGGCATGGGGTGGTGTATATATAATGGATGGATGGAAGTAAAAGTGGTAAAAGTGTGATGGGAAATGGAAATGTAAACACCGGGGTTTCATAAAATGGAAGGTATATTGTAGTATGTAAATTACAGCACGGGGTTAGACTTCAGGGCTGACCAAGGCCAAAATAATAGAAACACTTTTAACAAACACTAATTATCTACACACAAAACCCAAATGAAATACAAAACACTTTCCTCACACCCTCACAACAAACTCACACCCAACAGAAATGGCAGACACACCCCTACTACCGGTGAACAAAAAAAGCACTTTTGCCTGTTAATGTAATACAGCCCTGGCCAAAGGTTTTGAAACCCAAAAACTCTTTTAGCCACTGCTGCACACTTCTTACTGCCCTTGGTCAAATGTAGGGTACTTTCCTATTTCTCCATTAAGTAAGTGCTTTGTTTTGTTTGAGGTAAATGTGACTTCCTCTTTCTGAAACAAAAAAAAAATAGCACTTTCTAAGTTTGCTTTATAAAAATCAAGAGTTGTAGTGTTATTTATATTAAGTGTGTAGATTTATTCATTGTTAGCGACTAAAAAGCACTTGTGTACGTCGCTCTGGACAAAAGAGTCTGCTACATGCTGCAAATGTAAAAATGTAAATGTATAATAAATACACAATACAAAATAAATAAATAAATAAATAAATGTAAATAAATACTTGATACCTATATTTTAGTAACCAGATTACATTTACCCTAAACACATTGAACAAGACAGTTTCTCCTTGCTTGCCAGTGTTTGCTTCTGTTATTTTCTTATATTTAAAGGTGCACTAATCGAAATTAAAAAATAGTTTAAAGTAAATGGAGAACTTTACACATGTAAAAGAAACAAATTTATAAGATTTTATACTTCCTGTATATTTTGAATGACAGGTGTCTCGTCCAAAAATCGGTAAGTTTCCATTCACAAACTATACCTGCCTTTTCCGCTTTGTCTGAATTGTCGTTGTGTTTTCGGATTTGTGATTTTGTTTTTGCATTCGTTATTATGTTTTCGGATTTGTTCGTGTTTTCTAATTTGTTCTTTTGATTTCCGATATGCGTTTACGATAACTTGCACTGAGTCTGTTACATCAGTGGTCCCCAACCCCCGGGCCGCACAGAGAGAATACATAACTTACATGATTCTGAATGATGTTTTATTTTGGAAATTGACCTGATTCTCTCCGCCACATCTGTCTATGACTCACTCTTGATGAATGTGAAGATGCCTCGGTCACATGTCTTACTACCTTCTTAAAGGGGCTCCGGCCACTAACACATAATACATTACATTACCGCTAAATTCAAACCCCCAAGCGAGCAAAAATGAACAAAAAACAACACGGTGTATTCACGATTATTATTATATTTCAAACATACCAGTTTTTATGCTGGTCGTATCATTTTATTTTGTTGTATTTATCCGCCACACCTTAAAGTCCGGTCCGTGAAATTATTTTCCGACATTACTCCGGTCTGTGGCGCAATAAAGGTTGGGGACCACCGTGTTACATCGCTGTGGAGGAATTCTGTTCCACTCATATATACAGAATTGGACCACCGTGTTACAGCGCTGTGGAGGAATTCTGTTCCACTCATATATACAGAATTGTTGGAGGGTTTTAGAGCATGAACTGCTTTTTAAGGTCATGCCACAGCATCTCAATAGGATTCAGGTCAAGACTTTCACTAGGCCACTCCAAAGTCTTCATTTAGTTATCCCTCAATAATAAAAACCTTCGTTTAAAAACTGCATGTTGTGTTCACTTGTGTTATCTTTTACTAATATAAGAAAAAAAAATAGAAATCAGGAAACGTTTTCACACCACTGTATTAAGAGATATGATTTACTTGCTGTAAGAATATGTGCAAAATGCAATCCTCCGACTTCACTGTATTTTTATGATATTTTTGGTTTTGTATAAATAATGACGTGTATTGGCCTTTTTTTCCGTCTGTAAACTTTTAGAATTTATATTTAGACTCGAAACTAAACGCCTGATTTGATTTTACAGCCCACTCTAGTTAAGGGGTTTGTTGGTATGCGTGTATGTATAGTAATCAAAGATGATGTTCAAGACTTTATAATAGAAGAGAATAAATCGGATGTTATTTAGAGTTTAAACAGAGCAGACAATAAAAACATTTCAGCTGTCAAGGTGCCTCCTAGATAAATAGTGCTATAGTTACTACTAAGAGCGATTTGTAGTAGATAGAATTTATGTTCTATAGGTTTTTTAAACAATTATGCATATATTATATAAATATTGTGCATCAGCTTATCTTAGATACCAATCTGATGGTGACATATGTATATTCAGAACTATATACAAATGTTTCCGCCTATTTTTTTTTGTAATTTTATGAATATTTATAAAAAGTGCTTTTCAAGAATTGGAATTCATCGAAATAAATAATGATTGATCAGCATATTATTTGATTTTATCTCTAAGATGATCAAAATACTGTCTGAAAAATGTCATAATGAACAGGTCAGTTTTTTTTTTTTCGATAAAGTTAAATAAAGAAGATATAAAGAAGGCCAGAAGCAGCATGATTTTTTTACTTCTCAGACTGTGACTTGTTCTCAGGCAGGAACATGAATTTGCAAAAGCGCTTTCAAAATGACGGGTCCGTACAATTAATACTACAGTAAATCCCTATTGTACAAGCAACTAATAGTGTGAGTAAACAAAAATACTCATAATGCAGAATAAAAAGAGGAACAAAAAGAAGGAGATTCTCTTCCCAACTTCCTTCCTCTCGCACCATTCACCACCATCTAAAACTAGCAATCAACCACTACCAGTATTTTATTATCTTATCATTAATAATGTATTTATTTATGTCAATACAGTCATTTGCGGTGTATTTGTTTGTTATATATAAATAGGCTACAAATACTTTTTAACTGCAGAAATAAGCGTTTGAATGGGGTCTCGGAACTGATTAAATCACTTTTACATTACTGTATATATACCTTTCACTCAATAAAACAGGTCTATCTAATTAAAAATAAAATGACATTATAGCAGCGATTATCAACAAAGCACTAATGTAATTTATGTCTAACAGATCGAGGTGCGGTGTTGTTGGAAAGGTTACTACAAAACAAAAGTAATAAAGTACATTGTATCATATACATCGTCTCAAGGTTACGAACGTAACCCTAGTTCCCCGAGGGAACGAGACGCTGCGTCGAAACGCTATGGGAACGCCCCTGCGTGACCACGCTCTGAACCACGTGTGAAATCTAGCCAATAGGCAAGCCGTGACGTCATAGACAGGCGGCGTCACGTAAACCAGGAAGCTACAAGATGGCTGTGCGGTGGTAGCGACATTAGCTTCTGCAAAGAGAAGGTAGCGCCGCGGGATGCAGGGAGTGTGGCGGAGCGCGGCGTCTCGTTCCTCGGGGAACTAGGGTTACGTCAGAACCTTGAGACGCCCCTTCAGGAACTCGAGCTGCGTCGAAACGCTATGGGAACGAGTGTCCAATCACGCCACACTGACCAGACCCTGCCAAGAGTGAGGGCCTCGGCACCAGCACGTGGGACAGAGGAGCCGGGGTGGCTCTGAGGTCGAGGCCATAGAACCTGACAAAGGCCAGCGGGTGGACCAACCCGCAGCGTCACAGACGTCCCGGAGTGACACTCATGTGCACCCGGCCGCAGAGGCCGCCACACTCCGGCGGGGCGAGCCGCCGGACTCGCAGCCGAACAACTGCACCAACCACCCCCAAGGACTCGTCCTGTGGAGATAAGCACCCAGTGCTCGCACTGGACACAGCCGGTCTCGTAACCCCTGGTCGGGGGCTATAATAGAGGAGGGCAGAATGCCTGTAACACGACACATCGTGTGGGAGCACCTGGCCCCGTGTAAGAACACTCTGGGCATGCCAGGGGGCAACTCCAGGTGGGACGAGGCAACTGCCAAGTCCCAGACAGGCACTCCAGTCGTGTCCCGGGCCACAGCCTCCGGCGCCGCGGAGGAAACGTGTCACCAATGGGACCTACCCAGCGAACACGGAAACCCTCAGGGTCGAAGGGTTAACCCAGCGGCAAACTGTACCTGCAAAACACCAGAACTGAACCGACCGGGCAGTCATCTGGGTCCAAGTCATGGTGCTCACACCGTGGCGAACAGTCGCCATCGTGCGGCATACAACCTCCTCATGGAGGGAGCTCTGGAGTGGAGAGGGGCCTCTACTACCTCGGTAGAGAACAGCCGCTACAAACCGTGTCCCCTCAGGGGCCACAGGCTCCACAACACCGGGCAGGGTGAACCAGGGTTCCGCCCGCCAACCAGGTGCTACCGGAGACAGACTCCCTACCGGCAAAACTTTCCCAGAACTCCCGAGCAGCGCAATCGGGAAAGGCGACAGGCGTAGCCTCGGCCAAGACCGTCCACGGCAGCCACTGTCTCGACAGGCGTCTGCTCAGGCATCCAACCGTCCGGGATGTAACCGGCTCTAAATGAGAGGAGTTCGTCCGGGACCACAAGAGACCCCTGCGCCCGTTGCTCGCAAGGGCGAGACCGAGGTCCCCGGTGGGCGATGTACGAGACCACCGCAGCATTGTCGGCGGACCAACACATAGCGATCTCTAAGGACTGGGAGAAAGAGTTGTAACCCAACAACACTGCCAGCACCTCCCGGCAACCTATGTGCCACAAGAGACGCGGGCCGCTCCACAGACCCTGAGAGGAGTGGCCACTCATGACCGCTCCCACCCGTGATGGGCGCCCGTCGTTAGCGTTACGCGGCGACAAGGAGTCCCTAAAACGGGGCCTCGGGACAGAACGTAAGGTTCTACCATGCAACCAAGGCTCGTGGGCACACCGTAAGACCTTGATGTGATGACACAGACTCCCTCAGGGGGAGAACCTACTGCCCCGGAGCCACCACTGGAGGGGCCACATGCGGACACTGCCGACATGAGACCCAGCAGCCTCTGGAACTGCCTCACAGTGACCAGGCGGCCTGCCCCTACCCTCCTGACTGCAGTGAGGATGACTACAAACCGGGCGGGAGACAACCGTGCCCGCAACTCGGCCGAGTCCCACACCACGCCGAGAAAGTGGCCCTCCGCTGGGAAAGTACACACAACCCGGCGTCCCAGACCGAACCCCAGTACCTTCATGCAGGCGGGAACAGCACCTCAATGCCAAACCGCCAGGTGGTCTAACGAGCCACCATCAACCAATCGTTGATATAATACAGAACGCGGATGCCCTGAAGCCGCAGCGGGGTCAGTGCTGCGTTCACGCACTCTGTGAAGGCACGGGTGAGGCGCTAGGCCGCACGGAAGGACCGATATTGGTAAGCTTCGCGAAAGCAACCTCAGGAACCTCCGTGCGCGGTGAAGGGCGGCTGCATGGGAGCATGCAACCTCCAGATCTAGCGATGACAAATCAGTCCTTGGACATGACCTGAGACACGACCTCTCTAAGCGAGAAACCTGAACCCGAGCCCCAAAAAGTGAGTGGTTCAAGTAGCAGAGATCCAGAATGGGACGCAACCCACCGTCCTTCTTCGGAACAACGAAGCACGGGCCGTAGCAGCCTGACTCGCAAACTGAGAGGGGAACCACCTCGATGGCCCCTTTCCCCAGGAGTGCGCACTCCTGTTCCAGGACCAGGGCCTGCACGGGTCCCGCCAGGGACCCGTGCAGGGCTGGCCCCGACCCACTCAGAGCGGCTGGGCGGTGCTCTGCAGCCGACCACACCCCTGAGAGGTGGCGGAACCCCCTGTCCGCAGCGATCACGCGGGCGGAATACGGGAGCAAACCGCTGAGAAGCTGCGCCTGAACACGACCCGTGGCAGGGCTAACAGACAGTCCTCCTGAACCCAAACGGCAGGAGCAGCGTGCTGCGGCCGTTGAAGCCTCCTGAGAGGCGGCGGAACCCCGTCCGCAGCGATCATACGGGCGGAATACTGGGAGCAAACCGCTGAGAAGCTGCGCCTGAACACGACCCGTGGCAGGGCTAACAGACAGTCCTCCTGAACCCAAGCGGCAGGAGCAGCGTGCTGCGGCCGTGAAGCCCCTGAGGCGGCGGATGACACCCATCCGCAGCGAACTGTCGGCGGAAATAAGGAGTTAACCGCTAGAGGAGGCAGCGTCCGAACACCCTGTGGCAGGGCCGACAGACCGGCCTCGGCGGTGCCAGGGAGGGCGAGCACCGTAGCATGAGGTGCACCGCCTCAAAATGCAAGCCATCAGGCCTCGCACCATAGCCCGTTCACCAGGCGGGGCGACCCTCAGGCCGTCCAGCCCCTCCTCGGGCCTAGAGAGTCGCCAGGGGCCCCTAGGACCGCCCCGCGGAGTCGGGTGGCAACACTCTCTCACCGGGCCATCTCGCTGTGCCTGGGCGTACCAGGCGCGGCTGCCGCTGAGCAGCTCCATCGAGCAGCGAGGCACTACCACTGAAACGCCACCGCGGCCTCCTGAACCCGCCAGCAATCACCCTTACCCACAGCGTCACCAGGTCAGGCCAGGAGGGACACCATGACGCTCAGAAGGAAGCTCGCATCATCCCCCATAGCAGGCCAGCCTGGTATGCCTGCAACACACTCATCGTGTGGAAGCAACCTGTAGCCTGACCTGCCGCGCAGCGCTACCCACCAGAGCCAAGCGGCGCTTCGTAGGCAAACCGATAGCCGTCACAGACGCAACACTCGGGGAGAGATAGCTAGCTAGCATCTCCACCACAAGCGGCAACGTCCGTAGCCGCGCCACGCAGATCAATAACATTCGCGCACAGCGAAGAACATCGGAAAAGCATGCGGCGTCCACGGGCCTCCCAGGACCCAGACACCTCGGTGCGCAGATCAGGGGAGGCGCTGAGGCTGTGACACAGTGCAGGAAACGCACAACCAGCTCACTGGCGCGCTGCTCCGCCACCACGACCGGCCAAGCTAATCCAGCTCGGACCGGCCCGTGCCACGACCACAAGGAGCTCCATATACAGCACAGGCTGTGAGAGTCCGCAGGCTCGCCAGCATCCACCAGCTCAACCTCCTCGGAGAGAGACATGTAATGCTGCGCCGCCCGCACCGGGAGAAGAAGCAGCCGCCAGGCATGCTTCCCCTAATATCCCGAAATTTCATCCACCTCGGAGGAAGAAATACAGAGCACCGCGTCACACACACCGGAAAAGAACCGATACCAAACGAGCGCAATCCCGGGGCAGGAGCTCGGCTAGCAGCCGGAGCGCATAGCCACACGGCTAAAGCTAACAGCCGATACCATCGAGCCAAAGCCTCGAGGAGAGCGCTCACCTCGAGAGCGCTCTCTGAAATTCTCCACCTCGGAGGAAGAATACGGAGCACCGCGAACGCACCGGGGAAGAACCGTCACCAAGCAGGCGCAATCCCGGGGCAGGAGCTCGGCTAGCAGCCGGAGCGCATAGCCACACGGCTAAATGCTAACAGCCGATACCATCGAGAGCCAAAGCCGCGAGGAAGAGCGCCACCTCGAGAGCGCTCTCTGAAATTCTCCACCTCGGAGGAAGAATACGGAGCACCGCGTCACACACACGGAAAAGAACCGATACCAAACGAGCGCAATCCCGGGAACGGGAGCTCGCCTCGCAGCCGGAGCGCATAGCCGCCGGCTAAAATGCTAACAACCGATACCCTCGAGCCGACTAAGCACGCTCCTAAGCTAAGCAAACAACACATCGGCTGCGTGTCACCCCGAAATGAATCGGGCAAGCAGGAGACACGCAGACAGAATTTTGCCTGCATATAAGCTCATGACTGCACAGATAACACACTCAAAGCGCTTACCTGAACTAGCAGAAGCTAATGTCGCTACCACCGCACAGCCATCTTGTAGCTTCCTGGTTTACGTGACGTCGCCTGTCTATGACGTCACGGCTTGCCTATTGGCTAGATTTCACACGTGGTTCAGAGCGTGGTCACGCAGGGGCGTTCCCATAGCGTTTCGACGCAGCTCGAGTTCCTGAAGGGGAACTGATATTGTTAACACATGAGAGTAAACACACTTTTTATCAAATATATTGTTCTAAACTGAGTCAAAACTGAGTGACCAATGAAGTGAAATTGCTACATGAACAAAATTACTAGCTGCTTTTTATTGTATTGCAAGTTACTAACCAGAAACACGTAAATGTAAGTAAATGTATGGCTATATGATTGTTTCATCATATGGATGTGAAACCCTGTATGTTCATCAAGTGTAAAACTGGCAACCCCACAGGTCTGAAAGTGATACTTGTTACTTTTATTGTGTCCTCTTTTAGTATTGCATATATCTATATATAGACAATCTATTTATATATCCTCTGCTGATTTGGCTCATCTCACCACTTTCTGCTAGAGAATACTGTTCTGATTATGTGTTTTTCGACCTCCAAAAATTCGAAATCTACAAAAAATCTTCTTGAATTTGATCCAGTTTCTAACTTTAGCAGTATTAGCAGTATTTCCCAACGTCAAATCAAATCAAAAGTTAATTTATTTCTTTTACAATTAACAAAATGCTTTAAAATAAAAAGTAGTATATCAGTCATATCTGTGTGAGGATAGTTTACGCTAATTGTGCGTGTATAAAAGCACAATTCTTTATTTTGCCCGTCATCATACGCAGCTAATTAATCTGACTAATTCTAACTGACATACAGTTTTACTATTTACATGTAATTTAAATCCATGGCTTTAACAACGAGATTAACAAAGTGCTTTACAATAAAAGTAGTAATTAAAACAACAGAGCATTCACAAACAAAAAAGAATAGAAAGTGTCAGTTGTAACAAGACATCATTTTTCCACTTTCAGTCCTTTGAGACTTAGAGCCTTACTATGTCTTGCTAAATATATCTATGTGTTGTTAGTGTCTTACTTTTTCTTTTACTCTTAATTGCCACTTCTGGTAAAATCTTGTGGTCAGCTTTCACTGACTTTAAAAAACTTTTACTATAACTGGCTGTTCAAGACTCTGGAACACTGCAGCAACGCTGGGACTTTTCTGCCTACTTTCACTCCTTCTACTTCTACTTCTGCTAACAAATACAGCTTTAATCTGGAGAAAACCAAATTACTCTTTACTAACACCTATAGAGACTACTGAAAAACATAAAAAATATCATCTATTTGTTTATCTTACATTATTATGCAGAGTGTTAACCAGTCTGAAGATTGAAAGTGAAAGGGTCAAGTTTTATATACCATTCTGTGCTTTTTTTTTTTCAACAGACACTTCTTTGTGAGAACTTGTTAATTGCTATTGTTGATTATGTCATGTTATCCATCCTGGGAGTTTCTCAGTTTTTCCATAGTTAGGTTCAGATTTTAGACACCAGGTCACAGGAAACTGATGCAACTGAATAAAAAATGTTATGCCTACTCTAGACTAAGACAAGGCCTTACCATGCAGCCCTTTTCACAAAGAAAATTCAGTCACCCCTGTGCACCCTGTAGCTACTATATAACATTAACAGAATATTGTCTTGAATGGTAAGTTTAACTGTATCAAAGGTTTTTAGCTATGATTTGATCTACCCCCGCAGGTTGTGGTAACATTAAAGTCAGATAAAGCAAGAGGTTCAGATTACCACTAAAAGATATAAACTTTCACAGCTGTGATTTTAGGCTTATAAGTGCACTGAAATCTGAATGTGAGGTTTAAACAGCTACATAAAATGGATATTATTGCCAGGTGTGAACAGGACCAAGCCCTTCTGCTAACACATGCACTGATAAATGTGAGATTATTGGGCCCAACAGGAGAATTTTAAAAAGGTAATATTTATTTATATGGAAATTGTTTTTATTCAATGTAACAGAATTTAATACAAACCGTAAACGCAAAACGTAAAAGTTTGATAGCCTTTTGGTCAAAAGCACATGCTCTAAAGTTGGGAAAAAAGTTTTTTAAGAAGGGTGGTCAATAATTATCGATAATTAATGTAACCTTTGATTAAATCGTTATTACAGATTGTGGTGTGATTCTATGCATATTCTGTACTGGTTATACCCAGAACATAAAATCTATCCACCTAGTTAACATAAATTAATAGAACCAATGATGAGTGAGCAGGTTATAAATTCTCAAAGCATTTGATATTTTCAATGTGATGTGAACTCATCTAACTGGCCTTTCCTTACACTCAACTGACTGCGAGTGCATTTCTTCAATAATATTTTTGTAGAGCAAAGTACAAAATGTAATGATTTGACATCTGATAATAACCAGTAAAGAATATGCACAGAATCTTTAAGAGTACACAGAAGCATAAGGGAAGCATTGTAACATTTTCCACTGAGTCATAATTTGCAGCTCTTTCCGCTTCTCTCACAGCCTTGAATGCTCACTCCCCCTCAGTGGGTATGTGGTCATTCCCTGTGTCCTCAGTTTTCAGCTTTGATTCTCAAAGCATTTGGTACTATCAATGGTCGAAATGGTTCAGACCATACCTAATGATTGTAAAGCATTTTGTAGTTTGTACAAATTGCTAGTTCATGTATATTTTATACCAGTGATGTGGACTGCAATAATGGTATGTAGAACATAGTACAAAATATAACGATTTAGAATTTAACAGGTTTACAAGAAATGAATACAAATGTACATCTTAACATTCTGTGCTTTCAATTCAATTTAAAATCAAGCATAAAACCACTTACTATCAGTTTGCATCTGAAGACTGGAGTAAAAATGTAAGTCAACTTGGTTAGTTTAGAGACAGATAGACAGAGACAGACAAAGACAAATAGAGAAACAAAGAGACAGACAGAGACAGACTGGTATACAGAGAAAGACAGACAGAATATTTGAATATTGAATATTAATTAGCTTGAAATTACATTTCCAGTTCCAGTTTACATAGATTCTGTTGGTATTATGAATACTGTTACTAAAACTGTTTGTGTTTGGGTTTTTGTAATATTTAGTCAAGTCTAGGGTCGGGGGCGCACAGTCTGATTAAAGGCATGGGGTGGTGTATATATAATGGATGGATGGAAGTAAAAGTGGTAAAAGTGTGATGGGAAATGGAAATGTAAACACCGGGGTTTCATAAAATGGAAGGTATATTGTAGTATGTAAAGTACAGCACGGGGTTAGACTTCAGGGCTGACCAAGGCCAAAATAATATAAACACTTTTAACAAACACTAATTATCTACACAAAACCCAAATGAAATACAAAACACTTTCCTCACACCCTCACAACAAACTCACACCCAACAGAAATGGCAGACACACCCCTACTACCGGTGAACAAAAAAAGCACTTTTGCCTGTTAATGTAATACAGCCCTGGCCAAAGGTTTGCAGAAACTCTTTTAGCCACTGCTGCACACTTCTTACTGCCCTTGGTTAAATGTAGGGTACTTTCCTATTTCTCCAGTAAGTAAATGCTTTGTTTTGTTTGAGGTAAATGTGACTTCCTCTTTCTGAAACAAAAAAAAAATAGCACTTTCTAAGTTTGCTTTATAAAAATCAAGAGTTGTAGTGTTATTTATATTAAGTGTGTAGATTTATTCATTGTTAGCGACTAAAAAGCACTTGTGTACGTCGCTCTGGACAAAAGAGTCTGCTACATGCTGCAAATGTAAAAATGTAAATGTATAATAAATACACAATACAAAATAAATAAATAAATAAATAAATGTAAATAAATACTTGATACCTATATTTTAGTAACCAGATTACATTTACCCTAAACACATTGAACAAGACAGTTTCTCCTTGCTTGCCAGTGTTTGCTTCTGTTATTTTCTTATATTTAAAGGTGCACTAATCGAAATTAAAAATAGTTTAAAGTAAATGGAGAACTTTACACATGTAAAATAAACAAATTTATAAGATTTTATACTTCCTGTATATTTTGAATGACAGGTGTCTCGTCCAAAAATCGGTAAGTTTCCATTCACAAACTATACCTGCCTTTTCCGCTTTGTCTGAATTGTCGTTGTGTTTTCGGATTTGTGATTTTGTTTTTGCATTCGTTATTATGTTTTCGGATTTGTTCGTGTTTTCTAATTTGTTCTTTTGATTTCCGATATGCGTTTACGATAACTTGCACTGAGTCTGTTACATCAGTGGTCCCCAACCCCGGCCGCACAGAGAATACATAACTTACATGATTCTGAATGATGTTTTATTTTGGAAATTGACCTGATTCTCTCCGCCACATCTGTCTATGACTCACTCTTGATGCATGTGAAGATGCCTCGGTCACATGTCTTACTACCTTCTTAAAGGGGCTCCGGCCACTAACACATAATACATTACATTACCGCTAAATTCAAACCCCCAAGCGAGCAAAAATGAACAAAAAACAACACGGTGTATTCACGATTATTATTATATTTCAAACATATCAGTTTTTATGCTGGTCGTATCATTTTATTTTGTTGTATTTATCCGCCACACCTTAAAGTCCGGTCCGTGAAATTATTTTCCGACATTACTCCGGTCTGTGGCGCAATAAAGGTTGGGGACCACCGTGTTACAGCGCTGTGGAGGAATTCTGTTCCACTCATATATACAGAATTGTTGGAGGGTTTTAGAGCATGAACTGCTTTTTAAGGTCATGCCACAGCATCTCAATAGGATTCAGGTCAAGACTTTCACTAGGCCACTCCAAAGTCTTCATTTAGTTATCCCTCAATAATAAAAACCTTCGTTTAAAAACTGCATGTTGTGTTCACTTGTGTTATCTTTTACTAATATAAGAAAAAAAAATAGAAATCAGGAAACGTTTTTCACACCACTGTATTAAGAGATATGATTTACTTGCTGTAAGAATATGTGCAAAATGCAATCCTCTGACTTCACTGTATTTTTATGATTTTTTTGGTTTTGTATAAATAATGACGTGTATTGGCCTTTTTTTCCGTCTGTAAACTTTTAGAATTTATATTTAGACTCGAAACTAAACGCCTGATTTGATTTTACAGCCCACTCTAGTTAAGGGGTTTGTTGGTATGCGTGTATGTATAGTAATCAAAGATGATGTTCCGAAGACTTTATAATAGAAGAGAATAAATCGGATGTTATTTAGAGTTTAAACAGAGCAGACAATAAAAACATTTCAGCTGTCAAGGTGCCTCCTAGATAAATAGTGCTATAGTTACTACTAAGAGCGATTTGTAGTAGATAAATTTATGTTCTATAGGTTTTTAAACAATTATGCATATATTATATAAATATTGTGCATCAGCTTAGCTTAGATACCAATCTGATGGTGACATATGTATATTCAGAACTATATACAAATGTTTCCGCCTATTTTTTTTTGTAATTTTATGAATATTTATAAAAAGTGCTTTTCAAGAATTGGAATTAATCGAAATAAATAATGATTGATCAGCATATTATTTGATTTTATCTCTAAGATGATCAAAATACTGTCTGAAAAATGTCATAATGAACAGGTCAGTTTTTTTTTTTTCGATAAAGTTAAATAAAGAAGATATAAAGAAGGCCAGAAGCAGCATGATTTTTTTACTTCTCAGACTGTGACTTGTTCTCAGGCAGGAACATGAATTTGCAAAAGCGCTTTCAAAATGACGGGTCCGTACAATTAATACTACAGTAAATCCCTATTGTACAAGCAACTAATAGTGTGAGTAAACAAAAATACTCATAATGCAGAATAAAAAGAGGAACAAAAAGAAGGAGATTCTCTTTCCAACTTCCTTCCTCTCGCACCATTCACCACCATCTAAAACTAGCAATCAACCACTACCAGTATTTTATTATCTTATCATTAATAATGTATTTATTTATGTCAATACAGTCATTTGCGGTGTATTTGTTTGTTATATATAAATAGGCTACAAATACTTTTTAACTGCAGAAATAAGCGTTTGAATGGGGTCTCGGAACTGATTAAATCACTTTTACATTACTGTATATATACCTTTCACTCAATAAAACAGGTCTATCTAATTAAAAATAAAATGACATTATAGCAGCGATTATCAACAAAGCACTAATGTAATTTATGTCTAACAGATCGAGGTGCGGTGTTGTTGGAAAGGTTACTACAAAACAAAAGTAATAAAGTACATTGTATCATATACATCTGATATTGTTAACACATGAGAGTAAACACACTTTTTATCAAATATATTGTTCTAAACTGAGTCAAAACTGAGTGACCAATGAAGTGAAATTGCTACATGAACAAAATTACTAGCTGCTTTTTATTGTATTGCAAGTTACTAACCAGAAACACGTAAATGTAAGTAAATGTATGGCTATATGATTGTTTCATCATATGGATGTGAAACCCTGTATGTTCATCAAGTGTAAAACTGGCAACCCCACAGGTCTGAAAGTGATACTTGTTACTTTTATTGTGTCCTCTTTTAGTATTGCATATATCTATATATAGACAATCTATTTATATATCCTCTGCTGATTTGGCTCATCTCACCACTTTCTGCTAGAGAATACTGTTCTGATTATGTGTTTTTCCACCTCCAAAAATTCGAAATCTACAAAAAATCTTCTTGAATTTGATCCAGTTTCTAACTCTAGCAGTATTAGCAGTATTTCCCAACGTCAAATCAAATCAAAAGTTAATTTATTTCTTTTACAATTAACAAAATGCTTTAAAATAAAAAGTAGTATATCAGTCATATCTGTGTGAGGATAGTTTACGCTAATTGTGCGTGTATAAAAGCACAATTCTTTATTTTGCCCGTCATCATACGCAGCTAATTAATCTGACTAATTCTAACTGACATACAGTTTTACTATTTACATGTAATTTAAATCCATGGCTTTAACAACGAGAGATTAACAAAGTGCTTTACAATAAAAAGTAGTAATTAAAACAACAGAGCATTCACAAACAAAAAAGAATAGAAAGTGTCAGTTGTAACATGACATCATTTTTCCACTTTCAGTCCTTTGAGACTTAGAGCCTTACTATGTCTTGCTAAATATATCTATGTGTTATTAGTGTCTTACTTTTTCTTTTACTCTTAATTGCCACTTCTGGTAAAATCTTGTGGTCAGCTTTCACTGACTTTAAAAAACTTTTACTATAACTGGCTGTTCAAGGCTCTGGAACACTGCAGCAACGCTGGGACTTTTCTGCCTACTTTCACTCCTTCCACTTCTACTTCTGCTAACAAATACAGCTTTAATCTGGAGAAAACCAAATTACTCTTTACTAACACCTATAGAGACTACTGAAAAACATAAAAAATATCATCTATTTGTTTATCTTACATTATTATGCAGAGTGTTAACCAGTCTGAAGATTGAAAGTGAAAGGGTCAAGTTTTATATACCATTCTGTGCTTTTTTTTTTCAACAGACACTTCTTTGTGAGAACTTGTTAATTGCTATTGTTGATTATGTCATGTTATCCATCCTGGGAGTTTCTCAGTTTTTCCATAGTTAGGTTCAGATTTTAGACACCAGGTCACAGGAAACTGATGCAACTGAATAAAAAATGTTATGCCTACTCTAGACTAAGACAAGGCCTTACCATGCAGCCCTTTTCACAAAGAAAATTCAGTCACCCCTGTGCACCCTGTAGCTACTGTAAAACATTAACAGAATATTGTCTTGAATGGTAAGTTTAACTGTATCAAAGGTTTTTAGCTATGATTTGATCTACCCCCGCAGGTTGTGGTAACATTAAAGTCAGATAAAGCAAGAGGTTCAGATTACCACTAAAAGATATAAACTTTCACAGCTGTGATTTTAGGCTTATAAGTGCACTGAAATCTGAATGTGAGGTTTAAACAGCTACATAAAATGGATATTATTGCCAGGTGTGAACAGGACCGAAGCCCTTCTGCTAACACATGCACTGATAAATGTGAGATTATTGGGCCCAACAGGAGAATTTTAAAAAGGTAATATTTATTTATATGGAAATTTTATTGTTCAAAATTATTATTCAGTGTAACAGAATTTAATACAAACCGTAAACGCAAAACGTGAAAGGTTTGTGAACAACACTGGTTCTTTGATAGCCTTTTGTTCAAAAGCACATGCTCTAAAGTTATTACAGATTGTGGTGTGATTCTGTGCATATTCTGTACTGGTTATACCCAGAACATCAAATCTATCTACCTAGTTAACATAAATTAATAGAACCAATGAGCTCTATGGTGAGAAGGTTATAAATTCTCAAAGCATTTGATATTTTCAATGTGATGTGAACTCATCTAATTGGCCTTCCCTTACACTCAACTGACTGCGAGTGCATTTCTTCAATAATATTTTTGTAGAGCAAAGTACAAAATGTAATGATTTGACATCTGATAATAACCAGTAAAGAATATGCACATAATCTTTAAGAGTACACAGAAGCATAAGGGAAGCATTGTAACATTTTCCACTGAGTCATAATTTGCAGCTCTTTCCGCTTCTCTCACAGCCTTGAATGCTCACTCCCCCTCAGTGGGTATATGGTCATTCCCTGTGTCCTCAGTTTTCAGCTTTGATTCTCAAAGCATTTGGTACTATCAATGGTCGAAATGGTTCAGACCATACCTAATGATTGTAAAGCATTTTGTAGTTTGTACAAATTGCTAGTTCATGTATATTTTATACCAGTGATGTGGACTGCAATAATGGTATGTAGAACATAGTACAAAATATAACGATTTAGAATTTAACAGGTTTACAAGAAATGAATACAAATGTACATCTTAACATTCTGTGCTTTCAGTTCAATTTAAAATCAAGCATAAAACCACTTACTATCAGTTTGCATCTGAAGACTGGAGTAAAAATGTAAGTCAACTTGGTTAGTTTAGAGACAGATAGACAGAGACAGACAAAGACAAATAGAGAAACAAAGAGACAGACAGAGACAGACTGGTATACAGAGAAAGACAGACAGAATATTTAAATATTAAATATTAATTAGCTTGAAATTACATTTCCAGTTCACATAGATTCTGTTGTTATTATGAATACTGTTACTAAAACTGTTTGTGTTTGGGGTTTTTTTTGTAATATTTAGTCAAGTCTAGGGTCGGGGGCGCACAGTCTGATTAAAGGCATGGGGTGGTGTATATATAATGGATGGATGGAAGTAAAAGTGGTAAAAGTGTGATGGGAAATGGAAATGTAAACACCGGGGTTTCATAAAACGGAAGGTATATTGTAGTATGTAAAGTACAGCACGGGGTTAGACTTCAGGGCTGACCAAGGCCAAAATAATAGAAACACTTTTAACAAACACTAATTATCTACACACAAAACCCAAATGAAATACAAAACACTTTCCTCACACCCTCACAACAAACTCACACCCAACAGAAATGGCAGACACACCCCTACTACCGGTGAACAAAAAAAGCACTTTTGCCTGTTAATGTAATACAGCCCTGGCCAAAGGTTTGCAGAAACTCTTTTAGCCACTGCTGCACACTTCTTACTGCCCTTGGTCAAATGTAGGGTACTTTCCTTTTTCTCCATTAAGTAAATGCTTTGTTTTGTTTGAGGTAAATGTGACTTCCTCTTTCTGAAACAAAAAAAAATTAGCACTTTCTAAGTTTGCTTTATAAAAATCAAGAGTTGTAGTGTTATTTATATTAAGTGTGTAGATTTATTCATTGTTTTCGGATTTGTGATTTTGTTTTTGCATTCGTTATTATGTTTTCGGATTTGTTCGTGTTTTCTAATTTGTTCTTTTGATTTCCGATATGCGTTTACGATAACTTGCACTGAGTCTGTTACATCAGTGGTCCCCAACCCCCGGGCCGCACAGAGAGAATACATAACTCTGATGATTCTGAATGATGTTTTATTTTGGAAATTGACCTGATTCTCTCCGCCACATCTGTCTATGACTCACTCTTGATGAATGTGAAGATGCCTCGGTCACATGTCTTACTACCTTCTTAAAGGGGCTCCGGCCACTAACACATAATACATTACATTACCGCTAAATTCAAACCCCCAAGCGAGCAAAAATGAACAAAAAACAACACGGTGTATTCACGATTATTATTATATTTCAAACATATCAGTTTTTATGCTGGTCGTATCATTTTATTTTGTTGTATTTATCCGCCACACCTTAAAGTCCGGTCCGTGAAATTATTTTCCGACATTACTCCGGTCTGTGGCGCAATAAAGGTTGGGGACCACCGTGTTACAGCGCTGTGGAGGAATTCTGTTCCACTCATATATACAGAATTGTTGGAGGGTTTTAGAGCATGAACTGCTTTTTAAGGTCATGCCACAGCATCTCAATAGGATTCAGGTCAAGACTTTCACTAGGCCACTCCAAAGTCTTCATTTAGTTATCCCTCAATAATAAAAACCGTTTAAAAACTGCATGTTGTGTTCACTTGTGTTATCTTTTACTAATATAAGAAAAAAAAATAGAAATCAGGAAACGTTTTTCACACCACTGTATTAAGAGATATGATTTACTTGCTGTAAGAATATGTGCAAAATGCAATCCTCCGACTTCACTGTATTTTTATGATATTTTTGGTTTTGTATAAATAATGACGTGTATTGGCCTTTTTTTCCGTCTGTAAACTTTTAGAATTTATATTTAGACTCGAAACTAAACGCCTGATTTGATTTTACAGCCCACTCTAGTTAAGGGGTTTGTTGGTATGCGTGTATGTATAGTAATCAAAGATGATGTTCCGAAGACTTTATAATAGAAGAGAATAAATCGGATGTTATTTAGAGTTTAAACAGAGCAGACAATAAAAACATTTCAGCTGTCAAGGTGCCTCCTAGATAAATAGTGCTATAGTTACTACTAAGAGCGATTTGTAGTAGATAGAATTTATGTTCTATAGGTTTTTTAAACAATTATGCATATATTATATAAATATTGTGCATCAGCTTAGCTTAGATACCAATCTGATGGTGACATATGTATATTCAGAACTATATACAAATGTTTCCGCCTATTTTTTTTTGTAATTTTATGAATATTTATAAAAAGTGCTTTTCAAGAATTGGAATTAATCGAAATAAATAATGATTGATCAGCATATTATTTGATTTTATCTCTAAGATGATCAAAATACTGTCTGAAAAATGTCATAATGAACAGGTCAGTTTTTTTTTTTTCGATAAAGTTAAATAAAGAAGATATAAAGAAGGCCAGAAGCAGCATGATTTTTTTACTTCTCAGACTGTGACTTGTTCTCAGGCAGGAACATGAATTTGCAAAAGCGCTTTCAAAATGACGGGTCCGTACAATTAATACTACAGTAAATCCCTATTGTACAAGCAACTAATAGTGTGAGTAAACAAAATACTCATAATGCAGAATAAAAGAGGAACAAAAGAAGGAGATTCTCTTCCAACTTCCTTCCTCTCGCACCATTCACCACCATCTAAAACTAGCAATCAACCACTACCAGTATTTTATTATCTTATCATTAATAATGTATTTATTTATGTCAATACAGTCATTTGCGGTGTATTTGTTTGTTATATATAAATAGGCTACAAATACTTTTTAACTGCAGAAATAAGCGTTTGAATGGGGTCTCGGAACTGATTAAATCACTTTTACATTACTGTATATATACCTTTCACTCAATAAAACAGGTCTATCTAATTAAAAATAAAATGACATTATAGCAGCGATTATCAACAAAGCACTAAACAATAAAACACAAATACAAAAACATGCAAACAGCACCTCTTTCTCTCAGTGGCAACAATCACGTGGGCCGTGGTTTCCTCTGATACCCAGTTTTCTTTCCTGACGTCCTGTCAAATACAGAAAACAGGAAAAAGTGATCAAAATTCTACACATGATTATGTACTAATATACTAATATACTAATAGTATGCCAGAATGCTTGCATAATAACCGATGCACTGCTTTATGTGCTTTATGTACTGTTTATGTGTATGTGTTTGCTGCACCGGATGCAGTCACTTCTGCATTGATTGCCAGCAAACACATACACATAAACTCACACTCTTGGGAAAGTATTTATACATTAGTGTTTATACATATTATTTCATATTTCATATGTATCCTGATTTGCATTCATTATTATTATTATTATTATTATTACTACTACTACTACTACTACTACTACTACTACTAATAATAATAATAATAATAATAATAATAATAATAATAGTAATAATAATAGTTTTATTGAAAACATCATTTGTGTGTGTGTGTTTGTGTGTGTGTGTGTGTGTGTGTGTGTGTGTGTGTGTGTGTGTGTGTGTGTGCGCGTGAGATTTCTGAAAGAAACTGCTTTTAGTGGCAGCAACAGTAAGCCGGAGGGGGCGGGCTTATAGTGGTGACGTAGGTGGAAACGACACCTGGCGAAGGCTGAGGAGCAACAGTATGTTAAGGAGTGGGAAGATGCCTGGAGTTTCATCCTTTGCGTTTCATATACTGCTAATAATGCTGGCTTTACTCTTTTTGCCCGTGGAAGGTAAACAGGGTGAGTATTTCCTCTGATATAGAAATGAAACTTTGCACATCATCACATGTAACTGAACGTCTTTAGAATGTTCGCTCTCTAAAACACGCTGCTAGCGCGCGCACAGATCTGCAGCCATAACAGAGATTAGCGACTGACCGTAGAAACGGCGTGGATCCGGTGCACTAACGATTTTAATCCTTAATTATTGTACTCTAACCTGCATTTTCTTCCCTTTTCCGTAGACAGGTTGAGAGCAGAACTGATAACGCGCGAGACAGTTACATTGAAAGCAGAAATAGCACAATGAAATAAAATATTCTTGAATACTTTCAGACTGCTCTGTGCACTATAACAGTACCTGTGACAGGGGAAATGCCACACTGGACACTGCTGGACTTTATAAGAAGTTTAATGCCTGCGACTGGAGTTTGAGGGACGAGGTAAATACATATGTTAGATTAACTTGTTTTTTTTTGTAAGATTGTTAGAAGTGCTAAATTCTTGTACTTTCTATAATTTACTATACTGTTTCTACAGGTTTTCCTGTAGAAAATGAATGGGGCAGACATTTCGCGCAACATATCTCAGCCCTCGAGTGCCTATGGGATATGCACATGCACATACGGCATACCCCCTCGTCCGGGGTGGCAGGGGGCACGCGGCCATAATTTTTTCGGAAATGTTTACGACGTGTGACATATCAACGGACTCAGCCCAGCATAGAGAGTTGCACTGTGAGTGATGTAATGACGTCACTTGACGTCACATACAGCCACGCCCACACCGTTCGGAAATGGGAGTGCGATATGTCAAAACACTCGGCACGTGGGTGGGAACGCGTAAAAAACAAAAAATGGCAAAAATCCAGCAATACAGGCATGTGACACCTCTAATCGCTCGGCACGGCGAGGGGAGTTAGACGCCGGGTCGTGTGATGACGTGACGTGACGTCACTGGTCCCGCCCCCTCGGGAAAAAAGGCCAAAAACAGGCGTGCAAGGTATCAAAACGCTCGTCTCTCCGAGTACAGTCGGCACTAAAAACAATACGGCTCGGGGCATGCATTACTCTAATTTTCTTCAGGAAATGTCACATTCTAGAATATTGTTTACTATTCTATACTGCTTTTCTTTTTTTTACATGAAGAATGACACCATTCTTGAAGTATTGACACCGTCTTCAAATCTAACAACCATGTGCAGTGTATCTGAAATTAACTTGAAGGTGATCTGCATCAGCCCAAAGGTAGAGTGAATAAGAGCAGGATTACATTCATTCATATCTAATTAAGTCGGATCAAATGCATCTTTTAGAACTATTCACAATTTCTAATGATTAAACTGCTCTTCTTTTCTTATCAGAGAGCAGAGGTTCTGGTCTGCTACAAGCGTGAGTACATGGCTACTTTCAATTCTTACTTGTTTTTGTGTTTTTTACATTATTAAATTCATTGATTCATATTTTTTCTGCTTTTCTCTAATTGACGTCCTGCAGTTGTTAATGAAGCCACTGGTGAAAACAAGACACAGACGAATTCCAATGAAACACGTGAGTGGGACTATTAATGAAAACTCTCATGTTATTCTTCCTAATAATCTGTTTCTAGTCTGCTACAAGCATGCGTATAGCCTAATCATCTACAGTGGAGTGAAAAAGTGATTTTTTGCATGTTTGTCACACTTTAAAGTTTCAGATCATTAAACTAATTTAAATATTAGTAAAAGATAACACTATTAAACACAACATGCAGTTTTTAAATAAAGGTTTTTATTATTGAGTGAAAACTAAATCCAAAACTGCATGGCCCTGTGTGAAAAAAGTGTTTGCTCCCCTGTTAAAACCGGTTTATCAAACCTGAGTTAAATTTTGCCACACCGAGGCCTGATTACTGCCACACCTGTTCGCAAACAAGAAATCTCTTAAATAGGACCTGCATGACAAAGTGAAGTAGACCAAAAGATCCTCAAAAGTTAAACATCGTGCCGAGAGCCAAAGAAATTCAGAAACAAATGAGAAAGAAAGTAATTGAGATCTATCAGTCTGGAAAAGGTAACAAAGCCATTTCTAAAGCTTTGGGACTCCAGCAAACCACAGCGAGAGCCATTATTCAGAAATGGAAACAACATGAAACAGTGGAGCAACATGGAACTGCAGGCCTCACTTGCCTCAGTTAAGGTCCATGTTTATGACTCCACCATAAGAAAGAAACTGGGCAAAAATAGTCTGCATGGCAGAGTTCCAAGACGAAACCTACTGCTGAGCAAAAAGAACATAAAGGCTCGTCTCAGTTTTGCCAGAAAACATCTTGATGATCCCCAAGACTTTGGGGAAAATACTTTGTGGACTGACGAGACAAAATTCGAACGTTTTGGAAGGTGTGTGTCCCATTATGTCTGACATAAAAGTAACACCGCATTTCAGAAAAAGAACATCATACCAACAGTAAAATATGGTGGTGGTAGTGTGATGGTCCCGGGCTGTTTTGCTGCTTCAGGACCTGGAAGACTTGCTGTGATAAATGGAACCATGAACTCTGCTGTTTACTAAAAAGTCCTGAAGAAGAATGTCCGGCTCGTGACCTCAAGCTGAAGCGAACTTGGGTTCTAATCCAAAACACACCAGCAAGTCCACCTCTGAACAGTTGAAGAAAACCAAAATGAAGACTTTGGAGTGGTCTAGTCAAAATCCTGACCTGAATCCTATTGAGATGCTGTGGCATGACCTTAAAAAGGTGGTTCATGCTCCAAAACCCTCCAGTGTGGCTGTATTACAACAATTCTATAGACTCTCAATATTTGAGTGGAAAAAAATTCCTCCACAGTGCTGTAACAGACTCAATGCAAGTTATCGCAAATGCTTCATTGCAGGTGTTGCTGCTAAGGGTGGCCCAAGCAGTTATTAGGTTTAGGGGTCAAACACTTTATTACACAGGGCCATGTAGTTTTGGATTTTATTTTCCCTCAATAATAAAAACCTTCATTTAAAAACTGCATCTTGTGTTCACTTGTGTTATCTTTAATAACCTAATAATAGCTGTTATTCACTTTAACTGTCAGTGGTCATAAAGTTATGCCTGATCTGTTTTTAAACTATTTATTATTTATTAACATTCATTTAACTAAATGAAATCTTGTACTCAGCCCAGGGCATTGGAGCTGCGGTTGGTGGAGTAGTTGTGTGCATTCTTTTTGCTGCTGCCATTTTTGGACTTTTGAGGTGGAACAAGAGGAAAAAGCTTCACATGTAAGTCATTCCTACCCCTCAATGGAATACTTGTACAAATACTTCCGTATTATAACTGAGAATGTTCCTATACTTCTGGTCCATCTGTTTTATACCAGATTACTGCAAGAACCCCCAAAAATATCAAAGGCATTTACATATGAATAAATACAGTGAGTATACAGTCGGTACAGTGGGTATGAACTTAAATGATTTTAGCAAATGGCTGCAATATAACAAAGAGTGAAAACTTAAAGGTGGTCCAAATACTTTCCGTACCCACTGTATCAAATTAGCAACAACAATAATACAAGCTAGAAAACAGTAAGAAGACAACAGTCCTTTGCAGAAGTAAACAAAAAGAAAAACAAAAAGATGGAAGTTTAGAAACTGTGGTTTCATTTACTTTACATCTAGACAACTTTCCTAATATTTGGGTGAGCAAAATTAAAATTATAATAGAAAATTACTTTATAAACTAAAGTACTCGCCTTCTGGGATTCTTTTCCAGGATTATTCCACAGCTTCTTTTCATCTTGTTCGTTTTGGAGATCACTTCCATACCATTGTCTTCAAGATTTTCCAAATTGTTCTCTTGGACTGACACCTACTGGACATATATTTAAAAATTTGCATGTAAATATTAGGAAATATTCATTATGGACATTAAGATCATCTTATATAAATGTTTAACTCAAGCCCAAATCTGCACTACAGATAATGGCCATATTGTTTTAGTAATTGGGGAGTGGACTGTACCATTAACTGTACCACTGCTAACATTATATCTTCACAGTTCCATTTAAAAAAGGACATGATTTTAATTTGTAGACACAGGCAATATTTTATTGTTGTTTGTTTTCGTTGTTGTTTGGTTTTGCCAATTAAACATGTAATAATAACCATGGTTACCATGGTTACTACTGCTAATAATAATTATTATTTCTTATATAGAATTATATTATTATTTGTATTGTAGTTTCTATTAGTATTATTGTTATTTTAGATTTTATTAGTATTATCGTTATTATTATTACTTCTATTACAAAATGCAAGTAAAAAGCAGTGCTCATTATTTCTCCAGTGAAAATATGCTGTCGTAAATACAGAGGGAAAATACATGCAAGTAGCCTGCTGATTATCAAATGTTCAAGTTCTGTCGAATTATTCATTCTAATATATTTTGTCCTTTTCTCTATGTACAGGTGGGTTCAGAATATGAGCATTACCTGGTGTAGAGGTCACTACAGCCAACCAACGCAGAACCCCTTTTCTTGACTTTTAATTTTCACAATAGTTTTTTTTTATTTGTTAACTCTGTATTTACATTGCAAAACAACCATTTATGTGTTTTTTGCAAACAGTAATTTACAGATACATTTTAATATTTAATGTAATTTAATGACCAACAAAATATAAGTGGAAAACAAAAAAATGTAATGAAGAGACTTTTAAAAAAAGATAACTTACAATGATGGTTGCATAAGTGTGGATTCCTATCAAAATGGGGAATATGGCCAGGCTAATAATGAACCAAGCGTTCACACTTTTGTTCAAAAGTAATGGTTATGCATCACTCATCCATTAAGTTATATAGTGTGGGATTCAGGGAAGAGAGGTCAGACAGGGATAGAAATGTGTTGACTAGTGAGGAGAGTGTGTTGAGCAGGTGTAGGGAGTATTTAGAGAAGCTGTTGAACGAGGAAATTAAGAGAGAGAAGGTTGGATGGTGTGGAGATGGTGAAGCAGGAAGTGGATAGGATTAGTAAGGAGAAAGTGAGAACAGCGATTAAGAGGATGAAAAGTGGAAGCTCGGTTAGACCATATGACATATCGATAGAAGCATGGAGATGTTTAGGGGAGATGGCAGTGGAATTTTTAACCAGATTGTTTAATAAGATCTGGAAGGTGGGGGGGATGCCTGAGGAATGGAGAAGGAGTGTGATGGTACAGGTTTTTAAGAAAAAAAGGAGACGTGCAGTAACTACAGGGGAATAAAGTTGATTAGTCACACCATGAAGTTATTGTTTTCTCAGGTTGAGAAAAGAGGTCTTCTGTGAGCAAAGGTATGGATTCATGCCAAGGAAGAGCACAACAGACCCCTTATTTGCTTTGAGAATGTTGATGGAGAAGTATGTGGAGGAGTACATGCAGGACATGTATGAGGACAGTGTGACAGCAGTGAAGAGTACTGTAGGAACAACAGACTGGTTCAAGGTGGAAGTTGGACTGCATCAAGGATCGGATATGAGCTCTTTCCTGTTTGCAGTGGCGAGGATAAACAGGATAAGAAACAAATTTGTTAAAGGTACCACACATGTAGGTAGTTTTGGAGACAAGGTGGTGGAGGTGCGATTGAGATGGTTTGGTCATGTGCAGAGGAGGGACATTGTGTATATTGTTAGAAGAATGCTAAGGACGGAGGTTCCAGGCAGGATTAAAAGAGGAGTTAGAAAGCACAGTCGACTGGAATGTTACTAACATGGACTAACAACAGACTGCCCAGTCAACGCACCTAAATCCTATTGAAATGCTCTGGAATGAACTGGATCACAAAGAAAAAAAGAATTACTTAAAAAGAATTTTAAGTAAAATGCCTGCTTGGTTAATCAATACATAAAATTATATTTTATAATATTGCATATAAAAAAAAAAATCTAATTAATCTAATACAATGTTTTATTATAAATTGAGTAACCAATTAAATTAGCACAAATTATATTGATTAAATAAAATTAAATAATTGGAAAAAGTAATATATATATATATATATATATATATATATATATATATATATATATATATATATATATATTTTTTTTTTTTGTAAATAGTTTACATTTGTTAGACGCTATTTGGGTATTACGTAAGTGTGTGTGTGTGTGTGTGTGTGTGTGTGTGTGTGTGTGTGTGTGTGTGTGTGTGTGTGTGTATGTGTAAGTGTGTGTGTGTTTTACATTTAATCTTTAATTTTCTAAAGATATGATCTACTTAACCGTTCTACATATTACCTGGATATGTGAAATTTTAGGATTTTCCCTTCTAAGAGAAAATTCTTGATGCTGGACATAAAACACTAAAAAATCCATATCGCTAGCGTTAGCCGCTAGCTGCTAACTACTTTCCGCATGTGCTGAGAAACCACCCACTAACACACACACATACTATTTACAGTATGAAATAAGTAGTCACAGTGTTAACTCTAGTTTCTTTTTTATACCCCTGGCATTATTGTGTATGTTTTCGAATATAATCATAATAATAAAATGCACTGAAATTGCAAGGCAGAGATTAAATAAACTTGCAGTCTGCCACTTAATCTGGGAACTCAGATGTTTACTGTTTCACTCTAGAAAATGAATTGCATCCGGTACACATGTAACCAAAAGCCCTGTACAAAACAATTTTGGAATGAATGTGTGTATCATTACACCCTTTTAAGAAATATACAACTAGTGAGTAACACCTATGTAAATGACTACTTGAGGAGGCATGGCAAAGTATTTCAGCTGAATGTTTACAGAAACTCACTGTCTGGTAACCAAGAGTGTGAAAAGGTGTTATAAGAGAGGGGTTATAAGATAAAATAAGATGTAGAACACACACACACACACACACACACACACATTTTCAGAGTATGACCCTTTCATAATTCATAGATCTGACCAATCCATGCTATCACAAATGCTCTCTGGCAGCCCAAATGTACTGCTGGTTTAGAAGAACCTGAGAGGACATCAGAAGACAAAAGCTTTTACATTAGTCCTGTGCTTCTCTACTCAGTTTCCAGAGATCCAACGATAATCTAAATTTTCTTATGTTAGTTGCTATCACAAACTGAATAAAATAAATTAAGTGTGCCAGTGATTGTCCTTATCATGTAAAATACATTTTGTTACCTGGATATTGTTGTTTTCTATACTGACAAAAAAGACAAATACTTTAATTAACAAATAAATGTTATTTTCCTTTGGTGGAAAGCCACAGAGCACTGTCCAACATGTGCTGAGAAACCCCCCACCAACACATACACACACACACACACACACACACACACACACACACACTCTGTCTGTCTCTCTCTCTCTCTCTCTCTCTCTCTCTCTCTCTCTCTCTCTCTTTCTTTGCTTGCTGACAGACATTTTCTGGGCACCCAGTATTTGAGTGCAACAAGCTGACTAACTAGCTTAGGACTTCAAATTTCTATTGTACTCAACACAAAACGGCAGTGAATAAAAGTCCAAAGTTCTCCGTTTGACTGTTTAATTATGAATCTTAAAACATACAAAATAAAAACTTAGGATCTTTACTTTTCTAAACAAATTAACTGTGCAGTTCCGTGTAGGTCAAAATACTGTGTTGCTCCAAAGTCCAGTGGCTTCTGACTGTTTTGCAGGGTTCTATTTCTTTCATAATAAATCTAACAGCCAATCAAATTACGTTATACTAGATCACTGGCTAACTGTTTACATTCCGTAGAAATGGCTTCTACATTAATATTTATTTTGTTCCATTATTTTATTAGACATTTAACTTTCTTGACAGTGAGGAGAAGGAACTCTCACATGATGCTAAAGACACACCAATTACCAGGGCTGTTTACATACAGTTTATACAACCTAGGAAAAGTTTCCTTATAGATATTTATGCAGATATTTACACCCAGTGAACTGGAAGGATTAAATGAGCGGCATATACGCTTTGGATAATTAGCTTGGATTATCTGGGATAGCGGGTCATTATTGAAATCTCTAACATCCTGAACTGGGGCTGAAACATTTCATATGTAGTTGTAAAATGTTAACTGGTTGGGGAACAGCCAAACTGCTCCAAAGGTGAGCTTGTGGAAGTGCAGGTCATGCACCATCACATGTCTGAACACAACAAGACACAAGATAATTATGCTTCAGCAGAAAGAAGCGTGTGAAGGCATCTCTCACAGGCAAAAGTTGCAAAGCAGAAGATGTGCTGTTCCAACTATTTTTTTTTTTAAAGCACAAAGAAATGAACAATGTTGATACGGGTAGATGCAGTGATCAGCCAAGGAAACTTAATCATTTAATCTTGCTTATTTCCATTCAACACCGGGAGATGTTTAGCACTGCCATCAGCAAAAAACAGGCAAAAACTAGTGAAAGTAGAAACATTTTATAGAAGAAACAAAATTGAATAATAGGGTTACATAAGTGTGGCTTCCTATAATGATACCAACCATATCTGTGTGGCAGCATATGACTTCCTTTTGTGTCTGTGTGTGTGTGTGTGTGTCGCGCGTGCATGTGGGTGAATCCGAGAAAGCAGGAAGGTGTTAAAACAAGCTCGAGGTTTCTTTATAGTATGTTTTTTCCGGCTTTTATCTTTTTGCTCGTGGGACGCAGCCTCGCATTTACACAGCGTGAGTTTTCTCTAACGTGCCATATGATATTACATTACATGCCATTACACATCTTGCTTTGTAAAGCAATAGCGGCTCACACGAGGCAGATCCTGTTTCTAATAACAGTTAGCGACTCGCGCTAGCAGATGTATTTTTTTGATAGCAGTTCATTCATCTTCGGTTTCCGATTTAACAATAAAATCGTAGATCTGTACTGCACTGACTTGTACTGAGTTTAATACTTTACCAATGATTGATTACGTTTTAATTGCATTGAAAGCAGAAATTGTGTGATTATGTTTTTTTTTTTTTTTTTTTTAAATGCACGCATTTATTGCATGCATTATTTTACTTCTAGACTGCTTCTTGTATTATAACATCACCTGTGATGGTGGCAGTGCGACACTTAACGTTCCTGAACTTCCCGAGAAGCATAAAGACTGTGATTTGAGTTTGAGAGACAAGGTAAATACAAACACTGGAATCCCTTGTTTGTTTTTCTATCCTTAGAAGTTCTAAATTGATGTGGTCACCATACTGTACCACACAATATTCCATACTGTTTACTGCTTTTCTTTTCACTTGCAGAATGATACCAATCGTGAACTACTAACACCATCTCCTAATATAACGGTCCTGTGCAATGTAGCTGTAATTTACTTGAAAGTGCAATGCATTAGCCCGAAGGTAACATGTCGAACAGCATGATTCCATTCATATATATCTGGATCATATGTTATCTCTTTCGGTTTATTCAGAGAGGATTGCTTTCATGTTTTCCTTTATTCAGGTTGAGTTTCTAACCTGCTACAAGCGTATGTACACATCTACTTTTAATCTTCATATTTGTTTGTTTGTTGGTTATTTGCATTTGCATTTTCATTGATCTTTTTTTTTTTTTTTTTTGCATTCATGCAGTGGTGAATAAAACCAGCGAACCCACATCCTGGAAAGAAGATCATAAAGAAAGTCAGTAGAACCTTTAAAACATCTCTCTTAATTTTGTCCTTTTTCATGGTATTTCATGTCTAAATAGTGCTGGAGAGCTGGATGGCTTTTTATTCATGAATTTAGCACCCAGTTTTTGTATATCACTATCAAACACAACTGGTTATTCCATGTTTTAAAATCATATCCTCTTTAGAAGGCTGAAAGATGCTGTTCTTATGTTAAATACTCTATTTTATGATTATTATGCTTGTCTTTTCAGCCCATAGACGACATGAGTTTGTGATCATTCCTGTTGGTCTGTTTGTGCTGGTGTTGGTGCTGCTTGGTTGCCTAAAAAAGATAAAGAAGTCTACTGTGTGAGTATAATATGGTGACATGTTCAAGTTAGCAAGTGTATTTTTGAAGCTATTCACCCAGCTGTTAAAACTTCATTAGTTTGTTGTTTTTACTCAGTAATGTTTATACAGTTGTTTTGCTCATGCTTTTCAGATAAACATTGGAGAAGATGCTTTGACCCATGAACGCCCAGCAAATTCCAGCTCGTGGCCAAATTTATAATGGATTTTGGGGGCTTGCCTTTAAAACGGATTAATCGTATAATGCATTCGTTCATGGTTCATAATAGAAACAAAGTGCTGACTCTAAACTCCCTAGAGCTTTTGTGGGACTCACTAAACAAACAAGTCTGATCCATTGATGCCTCACCTCATACCACCTCTGAATGATCTTCTGCTAATGCTAAATATCACCTTAAAATGCATTAGATCTGTGGTTTACAATTTGTTATCGAGACTTACTATGAATGTGTAGAATATGTACAGCGGGGGTCACCAACATGGTGCCCACAAGGACCACACAAGTCGCCCGCCTTTTCTAAAAATAGCTCACCATAGCGCCACTTACCAGTGAGCTGCATCTAATATTCTTTTGCTGCTATTCTTTTTTAAATCGCACTTGCATTGGTGTGAATGTGAAAATGACAATATTAATATATAGATGACTACATGAATATCATTCATTATTAATAATAACATATAATTAAAGGTAATTGAGCTAATTTGTTATTTCAGAAGTGTGTATAAAACTGGTAGCCCTTCACATTAATCGGTACCCAAGAAGTAGCTCTTAGTTTCAAAAAGGTTGGTGGCCCCTGATGTACAGTATGTAAGAGTAAAATACACTATATGCCCACCTTGTGAAACACCCTTTAATGCATGTAAAAATCAAGATAATTCTAACCCACTTCTAAAAACTCAGAAAGATTCACAAGTACATTAACTGCATGAAATAAAATGCAATGACACCAAGTAAATGCAGAGAAAATGAGCATTGCTGTCCTCAGTGGAGCTACGGGCGTGCTGGAGTGATTAATCATGACCAACGAAAGCTAACACTTACTGGTAGCCACATTTTTGAAGTCATATTACATAGCTGTTGGTGTACATGTTTTATGGGCTGTACTTGTGCTTAATAACATTACACCTATAACATTTACACCTATGGAATCTTATTAACCAGACCCATGTATCTATTTGACATTATTTAAGTCAATTTGAAGCATGTTTTCTGGATATGTGATAAGTAAAATGTCTAAAATATTGCTAATCAAACTGATCTGATTCTGATTTACTGATCAAATGATTTGAATGATGATTGGTAATGATTTTAAATTGATTAAAACACCAGTGGTGCCAGGGCCTTCACTCTCCAAAAACTTAATATATTCATACTTGGTGGATGCCCATATCCTGAGCGGCTTGCAACTGATCAGTTGAGGGTTAAGTTCCTTGCTCAAGGGCAGCTTGGTGGTGCAGGGATTTGAACTTAACCACTGATCTACCTCCTCCCACCACCAACTCTATTTTGTTTTGGCAAACAGAAAGCTCTCCATTTCCTGCTTTGAGGCTCATGTTACAGAGCTGCAGATGATCTTTTTGTAGGTCATATAGGGACACTGATGACTTTCCAAGCCATTATTCACTTTTCTAGCATACTATGTACACAGCAAATTGCAGTAAATATATTTTCTCTAAATCTTGTCATACTCTGGAATGTCCGCCTTGAAAAAAGTCTTACAATTGACTTTATACTGTATATGACATGGGTTTGACTATTATGAATATAGTTCAGTAGTCTAGGAATTATGTGTATCCGCAAACATCTCACACATGACATAACATCCATTGACTACAAAGCAGATGGACAGAATTCAGTGGTATGTGGCTGGTGGAAAAGTACACACACGTTTAACAAATACTATTTGTATAAATATCATTTTTTTCTGCCAGTGTCTCCTCTAATAGCATACTGTTATTTGTTTTAAATAAAAAAGGAAAAGATTGTAATATTCAAATAAATCTGTCTGAATTGTGTGTGGAAAACGAAACAAACAGTCAACATAAATGAACTATAATATGGCACTGGCAAATCCAGTGAGAGAAACTCATGACATGACATAAAATTCCACCAAAAACCTCAAAAGGTAATTTATTTTAATAATACATAATGCGGAGTCCACTCACCACTTTTGCACGGTCTTTAAAGAACATTAACCTATTAACCCAAATAGCCCCAAGAATTATTCACTTTATTTTATTCATGACTTATTGAAAGCTTTTGGCACATGTCTTAGTGGAAAGTGAAAGCACAGAACATTTGGGAATCCCAGATGATCCCAGACTGGGACTGGGATCCCATACTGGGATCATTTTGAAATTTGACCTAAATTGTGAATGTGTGCAGATGTTTAGGTAACAACGAATAGTTTCCTTCTTGCCTGTAAAAGTGATGTTTGAATGCCTATTTTGTTTGTACGGATTTGCTTCTGAAGCGAATAAATTCTCTTTAATCAAAATGTACAGTCATACAAAAACTATGCATATTACAGCAATGCATTTTTTAAGAAAGCATCATGCTTCCCTATTACACTAATCAGAGCAAAATAGATGTGTTTTATATTTGGATTTTACAACTCATACAAATCATACTCACTCTGAACCCAGCTGTTGTTTGCGTTGCTGTGGTGACATGACACTTCATTGACATTGACGTTTTAACCTACAAAAAATAATTGTGATTAGTACAAAAGGGTAATTAAATCTCATCACACAGAACGTTCTGGATAAATCTTGCATAATAAGAGATTATGCGTTGTATATGTATGTGTAAAAACTATAAATAAAAAAAAGTGTTCCAAAGACATTTAAAATAGAAGAGAATAAATCGGATGTTATATAAAGATTTAAAGCCATTTTTGTTAAAACAATTGTGCATATAATATAAATATTGTGCATATCTGATGATGACCCATATAGAACTAAATCCCTTTTTCTTTTACCTAAAATCATACAAAGTGCTTTTCAATAATTATGTAAAATTAATTTGAAGTAAATAGTGATAAAATAACCGCTTTCGACGTAAAAATGTCGATACCCAAGTAGTTCATGCATAGAGAATAAATGACCTTTTAAAATATGAAATGCTATATTATTATATCATATCATATTATTAGAATTATTAAAATAAGAAAAGATTTGTCGTGAAATTTCATTTACATTCAGTAGTCCGAGCCGCTGCTCCGGATCTGTCTGCTTCCTTAAACAAATATTTTCCTCTATTTAAAAAACTGTAAAGTGTTTTTTTTAGTAGTTTATGGTAAAAAAAAATTTATATAACCGAAACTAGCGTAAAATTTTAATTGCATTGTTATGCGCACAACGCTTTCATTATTATTATTATTATTATTATTATTATTATTATTATTATTATTATTATTGTTGTTGTTCTTATTCTTATTAATAATAATATTATTTGTTATTATTCATATTTATATTCATATTATTATATAATAAAAAGAAGAAGAAAATGTATTAGGAGTATCCGCACTACTACTACTACTACTACTACTACTACTACTAATAATAATAATAATAATAATAATAATAATAATAATAATAAAATAAGATTAGTAAGTAAATTAATTGATTATTATTCAATTATTAGTCGTTTTAATTGTTCCGCCGAGGACGCCGCTCCGCTCCAGAGTTCCGCCGAGGACATGGCTTACATGTGTGTGTGTGTGTGTGTGTGTGTGTGTGTGTGTGTGTGTGTGTGCGTGTGTTCATGCATAGAAAATAAATTACCTTTTTCATTTCTGAAAAAAGATTAAAATATGAAATGCTATATTATTATTATATTATTATTATATTATTAGAATTATTAAAATAAGAAAAGATATGTCGTGAAATTTCATTTACATTCAGTATTCCACTACAGCCGACTGGATTGTTGCTATTGAGGGATATCTTGTCGCAGATCCGGAGCAGCGGCGTGACTAATGCGCAGCGCGGAGCAGTGGCCCAGAACCGGTGAAATGATGCTCCGGATGCTCGGCGTGGCAACTTCCTCTGCTACAACACAGGGAAAAGTGGTCAAACGTATTGTAAACTATTGTAATGGAGTGCAATATGAATGATAAAAAAAGAATTTTATTAAGGATAACACAATGTATCTTGTTGAGATCAATTATTTATTTGCTTGCTTGCTTATTCATGTACCACCAAACAGGTGGTCAAAGCCAGAGGTGTCAGCTGTTTCCTCAGACCTCAAAGAGCTCACATCATTAATGTTGCTAAATTGTTCCATGATTTAGTGTTATCAGATCAGATGCAGTGAACAAAGCAGTGATTGGAAACACAAACACAAGTCTGTACAATGCAGCTAGCTTTAAACCAGTAATGTAAATAGCAAGTAAAGTAACTGTATCTGTGTGAAAGAGAGAGATTGACGATTGCCTTATATGGCGGTGAAGTGTGGGGCTTGCTTACACAACAACATTTCGACAAATGGAACAAACATCTCATTTAGGTCCTGCATTTAAGTGCAAAGTGATCCTAAAGGTGCACAGAAACACCACCAACGACACATAAAGGGCAGAAGTAGGCCGATATATTCTTCTCCTACAAATAAAAAAAATTTACATTTACAAATTACAAATTACAAATTTACATCTAAAAGAGAGTAACAAGCTCTGCTTAGATGAAAAGATAAGCAAAAACAACAGTCCCCTCGTCCAACTTGTTTTGAGTCATTGCTTTTCTACCTTAACAACGCACACACACACACACACACACACACCACCCACAACACACTCTGACTCAGGATCAGAGGAAATTCACAAGCCCTATTAGAGTAAAACAAATGTCATAAACCCTGTGAGTGAAGTATACTGGAAAACTCAAACTCCTGAGTAAAATGGAGTGTGATTAGATAGATAGATAGATAGATAGATAGATAGATAGATAGATAGATAGATAGATAGATAGATAGATAGATAGATAGATAGATAGATAGATAGATAGATAGATAGATAGAACTTTATTGTCATTGCATTGTACAGGTATACAGCAATGAAATGCTGTTTGGCATCTACCAGAAGTGCAAAAATGTATCAATCGTGAAAATAGTGCAGATAAATATGTAGCATATTTACAGCATGTGATATATATGTAAGCATATGTACAGTGATTAAATATAAAGGCTATAACTGGCTATATCTGGCCCTGAACACACACTATAGAGAGATAGAGTACCTGAGCACACTGACTGATCCATAACTGAGACACACTTTGATGAAGTACAGACTCAGTGGACACGGTCTGGCTGTGGAGACGGGGCGAGACAGACAGTCCTGGCAGCCCTGAGAGCAGAGACTGTGCCAGCAGTGCTCACTGGAAACATTTGAGACTAAGCTGCACTTCCTCACTGAATGCACCAAATACAACCACATTCAAACATTCAGGTGAGGGACATTGTGCGACCATGTTATCTAGTGTACACACACACACACACACACACACACACACACACACACGCACAAAACCCTACACTTACACCCATACACTTATGTATAATTATTTATTATTATTTTTTCTTAAAACTAGTTATTTATTCTTATTATTCTTTTTTATTTTATTTCATTTTTATGAATTTATTTCTGTAGTTATGTGTCTGTATGCTTCAGTAATACAAAAGTCCATATTTGTCATGCCAATAAAACAACCTTTGAACCTTTGAACCGAGAGAGAGAGAGAGAGAGAGAGAGAGAGAGAGAGAGAGAGAGAGAGAGAAAACAAATCTACATAAATCTACATAAAGCTACATAAGAAGGCGGGAAAAACCCTTCAAAAAGTCCAACTCGGACCTGAGTACCTGGAAATGCACAGCTTCTGATTCAGTGCTGAGTTGCATGCACTTGTAAATGGCATTTTAGAATGTATTCATATAATTATTAGAAAGTATAAACAGTATCATGAAAGCAGTCATGAAATAAGGTCGGTGTTCACACCTTCATTCTCAACACGGGTGAAAAGTCACACAAAGGTTTTTGCACGGAGTTTGATGTTGGATGGTTCATAAACAATGTTCACAAACAGAAAAGAAAACAACGATTATCTTTTAAAGGATTTCAAAGTGGCAGTGCACGAAAGCTTAGTGGGTTTTTAAAAACTTATGCCATCTAACATCACAATGACTTTATGTTGTTTGTAATGGAAGAATAAAACCTCAGCATACATCATGCAGTTTACATGGATTATGCCAACAGTTGAACAGGTTGGCATCGACTGTGGCATCTGAGACACAAAATATCTTGCTTACAGATGTGGACAAATAAAAGTACATTTGTACAGTTTAATTTCTTACACAGGTTGCAACAAAATGGATATTTTAGACAATATTTCAGAAAATCATAGACTGCATTGAATTGTAGATATAGGCTTATATTTGTATTATTATTTTTTTAATTGTTGTTGTTGTTGTTCAGGCTGTTATAATAATGTTTGCCATTGAGATACATCATAATGAGTATAGCTGCAGATTCGTTGTCTTGTATTTTCCATTATATTGTATTCTTCTTTTCACTGTCTGTATTCTTGGAGCTCAATTATATCCTGTTGACCTTTATTTGTTTCTGTGTGCTTGTCTAATGCCATATACGCCTGAGTCAGAAGAGTCATGGGTATTTTCTGAGACCTCAAAAGGCTCTATAAAACTACGTGTGCTAGACAAGTTGCTTAGAATTGCAGATATTGTATTTTAACTATTATAATTATTATTATATTTCAACAGTGACTACTAATATGTGTAACACGAACTTTTATCAAGTGGACAGACAGAATGTGCAACATATATTAGTAGTCAATGTTAAAATATACTACTACTATTACTATTACTACTACTACTACTACTACTACTACTACTACTAATAATAATAATAATAATAATAGTGATAAAATCCTCAGATGTTAAAATATAGTGATAATAATAGGTAATGCCCTGTATCTCTTAAATGAAGCAAGACTTGCCGTAACTAAATTTTTGGCAGGTCAGCAAAGAAATGTCCATCAGCTAATTAAACTAATATACTGTTAAAGATTTGTATTATGCCCAAACAAAACTTCCTTTTTGAAATGGTTTTCCATGCGGTCTACATTGCCCGTGGTGCATTTTTCTGATCAGGGAAGAATCACACAGCACACAACATGGCGCATATGATCTTCTTTAGTTTAATGCAGATAACAGACAAGTGTATACACACACACAGGAAAAAACTGAGCTGAAACTGTTTCTGATTGGGTAAGAAGACATAATAACAGGAGATGTGTGATCCCAGATAAAGACAACACTCACATCGTAAAAATCACTGACACTGAACAGATAACAGGAATGTGTTTGGAGAACGAGAATCTTAACAATAACGCATACAGTCATCAAGCTAAACCATATGAAAACTGCTACGTCATTGTTTCGCATTGAGGCGCTTCCGAGTACCACAAATAAAAACAGGAATTGCATAAATCAGCCAACCAGTATTGTAAATATTCAGTATAAATTCAATTAAATAGGAAGGTTATAAATATGTTCACTTTTTCCCAATATATCATATTATTATTGTATATTATGTATATGTGTGTATATATTCTCAGTGTGCTCGCATTATTAACTTATTTATTGTAATTGCTCAACATCTGCACTTGTCAGTTTGCACAATGCTGCTATTTGCTTTTTTTTAACTATACAATGACAATGCTGTATCTATACATACATTGGATTTCGATGTGTAAATAGCAATCTAATGTATGTTGTTTAAGTAAGAGACAGAAAGTTGCAGTTAAGTGCAAGTATTTAGTTGACTCGGTATCTGAGATCTGAAAGAGATCTGAAAGAGTACGTCGAAAGGAAAGAAAACTGTTGAGACATTTTGGTCGGCAGTGCAAACAGTCCATGGGTGGTATTAAATGTGTTTCCTTCATACACGGTTTTGGTAAATGTCCCTAATGTTTAGAGGCTGTGTTTCAGTAATGTGCATTTGTTTTGCATTTGTAATAATAGAGGAGACATTGATAAAAAAGAGTATATGTCACTGAGAATGGGTTCAATATATAGCTATTATGATGATAAGAGTTATTATTACATTAGATTTATGAGATGCAGATGGAGCGAGAGAAGGAGATGTTTCTGTAATTCAATACCCACCAATATGCTTTATTAATACTATTCAAAATGACATACGGACATATTTTTTATCTGGATTATTATATTTAAAGCATAGATTAGATTTGGTTTAAGGATAATGCCTTATAATTAAACCTGACACATATTATGAATTGTGTTTTGTTTTTGATGATTTATTCATTTTAAAATATAAAAATAATATGCTGAAAGCTGGGTTGCTCTAAGAATCTAAATCAGGGGTCACCAACCTTTTTAAATCTGAGAGCTACTTTTTTACAGGTTAATGTGAAGGGCTACCAGTTGGATACACACTTCTGAAATAACAAATTTGCTCAATATACCATTATATGTTATTATTAATAATGAATGATATTCATCTATGTGAAGACCGTGATCATGTTAACGATTTCTTACAATAATTATCAACAATAATTTAACAAGGTAGGAAACAGAATAATATCAATATGCAAAACTTTATTGCTATAAATCTCTGCAAGTATTTGCATTTCCAAATGATCACTTCTAAAACATTTACACTTTAGCCACTAACAATTTTTAACAAATCATCATGCATCATGTTTGTACAGATTATCAATTACGTAATATACAAAAAAAGAGACCAGCCAGCTCTAATCTAATCTGAAATTTGTAAAAAAATTTTAAATATTGATATTTTCAAATTCACACCAATGCAGCTCACTGGTAAGTTGCGCAATGGTGAGCTATTTTTAGAAAAGGCCTGCCACACGCACGCACTCACTCACACACACGCCGCGCGCGCGCACGTACGCGCGCGCTCACTCCATCGAGATTACGGGAAGTCCCGAATGAATTTGCCGGATTCATTATCTTGGTCCTCAGTGGCACTGTCTGGACGTCGCTATCTTAGGAGGTGTTTCTGCTGCTCAGAGCGTCTCCTCACAAAGCTGATCATTTTATCCGGTTCTAACAATGGGATCACGGAGTAAGATGTTCACGCGGTGCTTACTCGCTACTGGTAAGTAGAGACGGGTCTTTGATTTTTAACGCGGATTCTGAACGGTGTAATATCAGTAAAATCACGTCCCCCCTAGGGACACGCATTCTCCTCATGCAATATGCACACTTTTAAACGCATTTTGAATCAATTTGGTAACCTAAAAGCCTGTCACGTGTCTGAAATCTACAATAATATATAATAATATATACACCGATGGGTTCCTTGGTGTTTTAGTGGTTAGGACGCGGCGTGGTAAGACCACCTCCTCCTACTACTTACTCCAGCCATGAGGGTTGCACAAGCCAGTGCACTCTTAGAGCCGGTTGAGCCGGTATACTAGGAGGCTAGTGAACTTAATGTCCTCAAAGCTGGCGCTGTAGTAGCAGGATTTTAAGTGGGAGTTTTGGTTGGTTGGATGATGTGGAGATGGTAAATCAGGAAGTGGATTGGATCAGTAAAGAAGTGAGGGGATCAATCAAGAGGATGAAGAGTGGAAAGTCGGTTGGAGCAGTTGACATACAGGTAGAAGCATGGCGATGTTTAGGAGAGATGGCAGTGGAGTTTTTAACCTGATTGTTCAACAAAATTTTGGAAGGTTAGATGATGGAATCTGAGGAATGGAGAAGGAGTGTGCTGGTACCGATCTTTAAGAATAAGGGAGATGTGCAGACCTGCAGTAACTACAGGGGGATTAAGTGGATCAGTCACACCATGAAGTTATGTGATTTGTGAGTGATTTGTGATAGGTCTGCAAGAGTGAAAGGGAAAGTTTATAGGTCTGTGGTAAGACCTGCAATGTTGTATGGATTAAAGACAGTGGCATTAAGTAAAAGACAGGAGGTGGAGCTGGAGATAGCAGAGCTGAAGATGTTAAGATTTCTATTGGGAGTGATGAGGATGGACAGGATTAGAAATTAGTTTATTAGAGGGACAGCACATGTAGGACGTTTTGGAGACAAGGTGAGGGAGGCGAGATTGAGATGGTTTGGACATGTGCAGAGGAGGGACATGGGGTAAATCAGTAGGAGAATGCTGAGGATGGAGCCTCCAGAAAGGAGGAAAATAGGAAGACCAAGGAGGAGGTTTATGGATGTGGTGAGTGAAGACATGCAGGTAGTTGGGGTGAAAGAGGCAGATGTAGAGGACAGGGGGGTATGGAGACGGATGATCCGCTGTTGAAAACCTCTAATGGGAGGAGGCGAAAGAAGAAAAAGAAGACTAAGGGTTGGACAGGGGCAGAAACCGCATTATAGGCAATTGCAATGAAAATTTAAATGTTTCTTTGCCGTTTTGTGATGACTTCAACACTAGTGTGGCAGGCATATTCCCTGATTCTGCTATAAGATTAATACAACTCCATAAAAAAGTCTGTTACTTTTACTCCATTACAATTAAAATATTGCATGTAAGAAACATTAAGCCTTATTCATGCAACATATACTGTAAACACACACTGTTATCTACAATGTTTCAGTGAAATGTAATTCATCACGTTTCACAGTGTTTAACTAGACGCAATGTGCAAAAATTAAAACTGTACTTTTCATACACAGCCATATCCATGCTGTTTCTTGCTGTGGCAAATGATGAAGACTGTTACGGTGAAGAAAATAGTAATGGCACCACTACATTCCATATAAATGAAGCTCATGTCAATAAGGAATACAGATGGCGTGTTAACGTGAGTATATTTATATAACAGTTCTTACTTATGTCCAGGACCACATCCTTGGATGAGCTAATAAATTACAGCATTATTACGCCATGTATTTGTTTCTTAAGATGTTTCATTATGTTCTGAGCCATCAAGCATTAAGAGCATTAACTTCTTCAGCAATTTGAGCCACAGTTGCTCTGATCTGATTGATCGGACCACAGGGCCAGCCTTTGCTCCCACCTAAATCAATGAGCCTTGGTCCCATGACCATGTTGCTGGTTCACTACTGTTTCACCACTGCAGACCGGAAACAGACCACAAGTTCTGGAGATGCTCTGACCCAGTCATTTATCCATCACAATTTGGCCCTGGTCAAACTCATTCAAATCCTTACACTTGCCCATTGTTTCTGCTTTTAGCACATCAACATTGGAATTAAAATGTTTACTTGCTGCCTAATATATCCCACCCACTAACAGGTGCCATGAGGAGGCGATAATCATAATTTTATACAGTCATAATGTTATGCCTGGTCAATGTATATTAATATTAAATATTAATTTACTATTCAACTATATTTTCAACTGGTATGTGTATCTGTTGTTAGGATACCCTTCATGCAGACGAGAACAGTTTTAACATCACCACTGTTCAGAGTCAGGGTCCAAATTATATCATCTTTAAAGGCTGCTATAAGAATGTTTCCTACAAGAATGCATTTAATGGGGTGAGTAATAAGGTTTTATCATTGTTCCATTTGTCATTATTATGCCTTGCACAGTGTAAGGAAAAACATTATATAACAGAGACAAGTTTGGAGTTGATGTCGTATTACATTGGTCGTTATCAGCACAACTCATAGTATTTTTTATTTTTTTATTCATAAATCACTAAAGTAATAAATAGATTATGCTTATTAGGTGTAGTCTTTTGTAATAAGTTTTAAATATGATGTTTAAAAAACTGAATAGTTTCTAAACTGATGTGATTTAATAATTAAATATGTTCATTTGTTACTGTTTAATCTCCACAGAAAACTATCAACTGTCCATGTAAGTATAATGTTAATATTGTTTTCAAGATGTCTAATACAAATGAAATATTTACAAGATCACACAATAAAAATGGCATAGAAAAACATATCCAAAACACATTGCTCAGATTTTTAACGTTTCTGCCCTACAGATAAGTGTTACACAAATCCATCTTCTGAATGTGAGTATGTTTGCATAAATACATTTCCACTGGTAAAGTAAAAGTAATAGGTAAAATAGGATATATGCACAATTAAATATTTTGATCCTGAGATAACATTAATTGTAGCTCCATATTGTTTAAATCATTTTGTTTAGACAAAACCACCTAGTAATTTATTATTTAGTATTAATATTTTTTTACATTGTACATTAATACTGAAGACCTCTAAACTATGTCTCAGGATTACATATGAAGTTCTTGAGATTTTTTGGATTGACTGAAGTAACTGAGTGTTTCCTGCCATAATATGGAATTGTACAGTAGTTAAAGCACTAATAGGGATTCTGACTCTGTACTCACCCTTCTCTCTACATAAGATATGGTCTATCGCACCTTTAGAAGTCAAGAAATGTCACAAATGAACTACTGACAAGCCACACCTATGAATTGAAAACCATTCCAGGTGGCTACCTTGTTAATTTGTTAAAAGAAGAGTTTTCCAATCTGTCATAAAAGCTAAATGTAGTTATTTTGCATGATTTAAAGAATAAAACATATTAATGGGTTGTTTAACACTTTTGTTTACTACATAATTCCATACATATTCTTTCAGAATTTTGATGTTTTCAGTATTAATGTACAATGTTGGAAATATATCTTAAAAGTGGTGTGTCCAAACATTTGAATATTTGATACTGTATATTTGCTCATAAATGCGAAAGATGTGTTCTTTTCAAAACCCTAGGTATAATCTAAGGGAACTTTTTTCTTCAGCAGGCCATCATGACTCTGATCTTAAGAGTACTATCCCAGCAACAACAAAAGGTTGGTTTAACCAAAGATTTCAGTGTCTGTAAAATCAGTAAACGCTTAAAATATAACCGTACAATAATGATTTTATCACTAATATTTCAGTGGCGGGCTGTCAGGGTCAGCAAAGCCTTCTCTGCTGGCCTAAACACTATCAGAAGCACTGACCTACATTTACAACATAAATTCTAATATATGTTTCATGAAATTGTATTAATTTATTCCCAACAGTTTATTCTCTTCATTTCGTAGCGTTTCTTTTGGCTGCACTGCTTCCAGTACGTGTATGTAGATGTTAGATTTTTTGTCTAATCAGATTTCAGCCTTTATGTGCTGCCATGTTAATCTAATCAGCCCAGGGCCTTCAAAGTCTTTACTGCTGGCTCTTTGGCAGTGGAGAATATTAGCAACGGCTCTGTTTCTTTAACCAATCAGATTTCATATTCTCCTCACAGCACAGCTAGCTGGCCCAGACTAGCATCAGAATTTTTCCGTCCTCTAATTGGTTGGTCAGAGGTAAACTGTTACAGCCAAGTTCAACTGGCAAGACACGTGTAGCGCTGCACAAATGAATACATCTGAGTTGCCTATGGAGGAAGAGAAATTGATTTGGTCCAAAAAAAAAAAATCCGTATTCAAGAAAGCTAGACATCGTTAGGAGAGGTCGGCCAACGTCTCAGCCCGGGAAAGGGTTTGTACGCCGCTTCCAGACGAGTGAATACAAGCGGTACCACTGTCTTATAGCCTCTGAGAAGCGGTGCGAATTATGAGTCTGCATCTCTAGTGAAAAGGTTGTGTTTTATTTACACTTTTATGTTTTTGTCACATTATTAGACAAATATTGATTCTGAACTGCTCCAGATGATGTAGGTGCACAGTTGCGGTTGTAGAATAGAGGCTTGGAGTTGTCTAAATTGGGTTTCTTGCTTTAGTAAATTGTTATTCACCCTCCATATGTGAAATGTCTCTCTCTCTCTCTCTGTAATGCCACACGTTGTTATATTGAGTTTTTATATAGTATTGATGGTTTCTATAACTGCGACGAAATAGTGGTGGTATTAAGAGGTGGATTAAGTCGGGTATATCCTCACTGAAGTCCCAGGTACCAAACGCATGGCCTGCCACTGCTAATATTACTATAGTTAGGTTCACCACACACTCTAACATGTTAGAGTCATACCTGTTAGAGTGTACATTTTAGACACTGTCTATGTCTTCTAAACTAGCAGTTTACATTGGTGACATAAATGAATAATACAGTATGCACCCACATTCTAACAGGTAACCTACAGCAATGTAATACTTTGTAATCTGGAATGTGTTATGGGTTGTAACCAAATGACAAAAGCCAAAATAAACTGTAAAATCATCTGTGTTGTTCAGGAAGAGGACCAACCAGGTATCACAAATACCAGCATGAGACCTAATAAATGTTAATGTGTAAAACACATGTAGAGGATTTATTTAAAGCTGGACAAGATTTGCTAATATTTTACTACAGATTTCTTGACATAAATATAGTTATTTAACAAAAGACTCAGACACAAATCTGGAGAAAGTTGTTTATGATTTAGCCCTTAAGAAAAAAAACCAAAAAACTATATCAGTAATAGATCAACATGTGGGGCAAAAATGTTCCCTATTATGGGGAGGCCTGGTGCATAGTTGGCATTACAGCAGTTGAGGTCTGGGCAGGCAGCTCTTCCACATCAGCCCTGTATTTATGAGATTATCACTTCCACTGAATGAAAACCAACAGCTACAATAAATCACACTTAAGTCTTAATACTTCAAACAAATCATGCTGTAGTGATGATCATGAAACTGAATATGCAGGTAAGGCACCCGCTCCAAAGTAGTAAAATGTTTTGTTTTTGTTTTTTTATCTAGCAAACGTTGGATATGTGGTTGGTGGTGGGAGCATTCTTTTTGTTGCCGCTGTTCTTGGAATTTTGGGATGGAAGAAATGGACCACGATTAAAACGTAAGTCATTGTTAACCCTCAATGGAATACTTGTACAAATACTTCTATATTATAACCGAGGCTGTTCCTATACTTCTGGCCCAAATGTTTAATTCCAAGTTACTGCAAGAACTCTCAAAAATATCAAAGGAATTAACATATGAATAAATATCAAAATAGCAACACCAGTAATACAAGCTAGAGAAACGTTTTAAGCTGTGGATGCCATTATAAAAACATTACTATAGAAGAAATATTGACATCAGTAAGGAAGCAACAGTCCCTTGCAACATTTTTGGAACGGTATTTGGGTTTGAGATCAAAAGGTTAATATGAGACGGAAGTTCAGAATCTTAGCTTTCATTTCTTTTGCATTTAGAGAACAGACCCAGTCTTTGAGTGAGAAAAATTATTAAGAGTATAATTCATAAAAATTCATTCTGCTGATAACACGTTATCACTAAAGTTTAGCGAGCCTGTTCCAGAAGCAGCATTACAAGTTTAAACACTACCCCATTACACATCACTACCTCCTCTGTGACACATAAGATTCATTGTTTTGGATAACGAACAGATCCTTAAGTTTTTAGACACTTTGGTCTTTCATTATTTTGGGTTTTTTGGGTTTTATTATAAAGGTCCTTTAGATTCTAACTGCTGATGAGGAGATTGCATCTTGTGGAATCTTGTTTTTTTAAATTCATGTATAGTTTCTTAAATGAACATTCTTAAATTAACAGTTTTAAATTCAAGCAGCCATTGCTTATCAAATGTTGATTCTGTTAAAATATACCTGCTAACATATTTTATGTCCCCGTTCTCTATGTACAGATTGATTCAGAATAGGGCAACTGCAAGGTACAACCAAACATCACAGAACCCCTGATGAGATCATCTTCTTTCGGCTTCTCGCATTAGGGGTCTCCACAGCGGATCATCCGTCTCCATACCACCCTGTCCTCTACCTCTGCCTTTTTCACACCAACTACCTGCATGTCTTCCGTCCCCACATACATAAACGTCTTCCTTGGCCATCTTCAGCTCCACCTCCTGTCTTCAACTTAATGAACCCTTGATGAGATATATCGTATTTTGGTTAGCATTGCTGAAAGGACAAAGTTAAAAGAACCTGTGATTGGTTTCTATTTTATCTGTTAGTTTTAGTTTTTTTGTTTGTTTGTTTTGTCCACCTTCAGCCATTTTGTATTTGACTGTTCTTTTTTTTATTCTCTTTTCCTAAAACCTCTTGACTTCTTTGCTAACTTTATTAAACCATTGTCTTTTAGTAATGTCTAGTAATGTGTAAGACAGTGGGGGCAGGGTTTTTCTCCAGCTCCAAATACCTATATATGTATTGATTGTTTTTTTTATTGACAGTAAAACCATAAATCTAGTAAGGTTCTCCTCTAATTATAGTATAATTGTTTCAGATCATGCTCCAGTATTGCTTGATTTGGCCCTCCCTGGCTGTTACAGATCCTTGTATGCTTGGAAAATGAAAGTATTGTTTTTATCAGGTAGCCATTTTGTTCATTTTCTCTCAGAAAAGATCACCACATATGTTGAAATCAATTCTACAGAGGAAATATTTGCATCTTTACTTTGGGAAACTTATTTACATGGAGAAACACAAGTTGTGTAATAAGAGGTTGTTTTTTTTTTACTTTCTGAACAAATTGGAAAATTAGACCAAATTTATGCACATCACCCAAATTTATCATTATATGAAGAAGGCAATATTTGATCAGAAGTATTTATTCTATGCTTAAAAAGTTTGGGTTTGGTGATAAATTTGTGTAAACTACTTGGCATCTGTAAGAACAAATGGTATTAGTTTTAATTATTTTCTCTTTATTAGACAGGGTTGAAAACTTTTGAAACTCATGCAATCTCCCTTTGTAATGATCACAATATTATTACAGTGCAAAAGGAACAAACAATTTCTCTCTTTGCAGATGATGTGGTATTATATGTTTCAGATCCAGAAACCTCTCTTTCCTATGTCTTAAATGTCTTAAGGCAGTTTAGTGGTGTTTCAGGTATAAATTCAACTTGCATAAAAGTGAATTTTTTCCAATCAATCCTACTGCGGGATCTTTTCCAACGTCAGATTTACCATTTAAATCAGCCTCAGACAAAAAATACCAGAGCAAAAGTAACATGGACATATAGTGACCTAAATAAGAATAATTGTATTGCAAGTTTAGAGAAAACAAAACAAAATCAACTCTCCCACTTTTTCAGAATCAATAATATAAAAATGGATATTCTTCATAATTGTATTTTCCTGTTTCAAAGTATTCCAATTCGTATACCAAAAACATTCTTGAAGACTTTAGATTAAGAAATATCTGATTATATTTGGAATGGAGGCCCAATAAGAATTCATTGCTTCAACAATCCAAATAACTAGGTGGCTTTGCACTTTTTTATTTTTTTATCTGTTACTGGGCAGCAAATATTTATAGTATTTTATATTGGAGCTACTCACATTATGGATTATGCGATTGGTTTCTGTAATGGGTTAAGATGAAATGCAGTTCCTGTACCTGTTCCTATACTTTATTATGCTCTTCGTTAGCATTGAAGACACCCAATTATTCTTTCAAACCTTTAGTACTACACAGCCTTAAAATTTGGAAACAATTATAGGTCTGCTTCCTATATATAACAAAACTTTTTACTTTCAATTTCAGGTAGATGTTTCGCATTGTGGTTTAGAAGGGGCATTGTAAACATTAATGATCTTTTTCAGGAGAATATATTTGTTACTTTTTCTTATTTGTCACCCATTTTTTCTATATCTTTAGATTTGTGAATTTGTAAGAAATCCATTTTCCCATTAGCCTCATGCACCTCTTAATATAAAGACTGATGAACAAAACTCTGTCTGTCTCCAAAGGTACTGTCTCCATTCATTTAAAAACACTTTTTTTTTCATTTATTGTGCAGTCAGGCTTTCCATCCCTCTCTAAAATAAAGCAGAATTGGGAATCAGACCTTAACCATTGTATTCACAGACAAGGAATTGTCCAAGGCCCTTTGTCATGTACATACCTCCTCTATACAGTACAGTATGTGCTTGTCATTTGCTTATACAGTTTAAGTTGTTGCATAAAGTGTATTGGATAAAGGCCAAATTGTCTAAAATCAAACATGATTTAGATCCAACCTGTGATCGGTGTCAACAAGCTCCAGCTACTCTTTATCATACTTTTTAGCTTTGCCCAGCATTGACTTCTTTCTGCCAAATGTTTAAATCATTCAAATTGGTAAAAGGCTTGTATAACTAAAGAACCTGAAGATAAATGCTTTAACTACTGTAAAAAAATAAATGTTATCTTGCTTTTGGTGGTTGATAAGTCAATGGAAACACAGACAATGTTCTTGCCTGAGGGTAAATCTTGCATGACATCCAATAGCATATATGCTATATAAAATCATAGTATTTAAAAGAATGTGAAAGTGGCATGTACTTTGAAAATCAGTCTGTGGAGATTAAAGATGTAATAATTAATTTATGATTGCTGTTGTTGCTATCGCTATTATATCATTTACAGTGGATTACCATAAAACCATCCCACAAGTCTTCAGCTTTCAGCCGTTAAGCTGTGTTTTGATAGCTGTTAACACATACTCCAGGGACACTGTATTCACCCAGACCAAAAACCTTATGGTCTGGGAGGTGTAGGCTCTGCCAAAAAGCAAAAAGAGCACTGTCTATCGTGTGCTGACACAGCAACCAACCACAAACCCCCACCCCCACCCTCTTTTTTACACACACCCTCTCTCTCTCTCTCTCTCTCTCTCTCTCTCTCTCTCTCTCTCTCTCTCTCTCTCTCTGTGTCTCAAACTGTTGACAGCCATTATGTGGTTTATGGTTAACCATGGGGGAAAAAAAACAATAAAATTAACTAAAACCAAGCATATTTAGCTCAAATATATTTTGTGTAACATTTAGTTAAAAGTTTCTGTTAAAGATTAAAGTTAAAGGTTTCAGGTCCATCCAGCCAGAGCCCAAGTTTTCAGGGTGTGGTCTCTAGCCATGAGCTCTGCTACACAGAGACATTCCTTTCCTGTTCTCTCTGTCTTTGCTTGTTGACAGCCATTTTCTGGGCAACCATTCCATGGGCAGACATTGTATGGTTTATTGTTAATCATGAAAATACTTTTTCACATAGGGCCAGGTAGTTATGGACAGCTTTTCTTTCCCTCAATAAATAAAATCATCATTTAAAAACTGGATTTTGTATTTACTCAAATTGTCTTTGTGCAATCACAATTTGTATAATGATCAGAATAGTGGAAATGTGACAAATATAAAAATAAAAAAAATCAGGAAGGGGGCCAATGCTTTTTCACAGCGCTGTTTGATTAACAAGTCAATGGTCAGCTCAAAACACAAATATTTTCTCATTAGGGGTAAATCTTGCTTATTGCACCATAGCATATATGCTATTAAACATCGTAATATTATTATGTGGAAGTGACATATGATTCAAAATGTCAGAATTCGAAGTCTGACCGCCCCCTCTGTCTTTCTGTCTCTAACTATTCACAGCTATATTGTGTTTTTTTTGTTAAACATGGAACAATTTACAAGCACACTTTGCTCAAATGTATTTTGTTTAGCAATTTATTATTATTAGTGGTAGTAGTAGTAGTTGTTGTTGTTGCTATTATTTAATATTTAATGTTCCAGTTAAAATTCACTCAGACCCCATGACTCAGCTCTGACTAACAGAGCACAGTCTAAGGTGTTCTAAGACAAGATGCCCCCAAACACACACACACACACACACACACACACACACTCACATTCTCTCTCTCTCTCTCTCTCTCTCTCTCTCTCTCACACACACACACACACACACACACACACACACACACACACTCTTGCTGTCTCTGCTTGTTGACAGCCATTTTCTGGGTACCATTTCATTGGCAGACATTTTATGGTGTATTGTTAATCATGGAACAATTAAAAAACTATTAAAATAAACAACCTGCTTTAATACATCTTGCACTCAGTTACATGTATGCTAAAATAATGTGCTTCTGAACAGTAAATCCAATGATAATCAGACATTCTGAATTTGCAAGCAGACAGTAAACAGGAAGTAATGATATGTATTATAAGGCAAAAATCAATGACAACACAGTGTAACACGTTTAGCATTTTAGCTTCTCTGTCGAGTCAGCATAAAAGGTTAATTCACAATTTTTTGTTTTTTTTGAGTGTGCTTCTTGTTTATGCAGTGTGATTAATGTTGTCCCCTGTGATGTACATTAGGTATCGTGTTGTTTTGTTCTTGCATGTATGTACGCACCTGCGTTTACCAGTTCCAACTTGTACTTGAGAACTGTATATATAGAAGATAAATATTTTACATATTCTATCAGCAACATAGTAAACTGGGATCATCTGACACTTATGGTCATATCAGAACCTCATAGTTGCATATATTTAAAGGTAGAAGCTGTGACCATTAATTCTTTCCAATAAACAACATACACTCACCCGCCACTTTATTAGATACACCTGTCCAACTGCTCGTTAACGCAAATTTCTAATCAGCCAATCACATGGCAGCAACTCAATGCATTTAGGCATGTAGACATGGTCAAAACGATCTGCTGCTGTTCAAACCGAGCGTCAGAATGGGGAAGAAAGGTGATTTAAGTGACTTTGAATGTGGCATGGTTGTTGGTGCCAGACGGGCTGGTCTGAGTATTTCAGAAACTGCTGATCTACTGGGATTTTCACGCACAACCATCTCTAGGGTTTACAGAGAATGGTCCGAAAAAGAGAAAATATCCAGTGAGCGGCAGTTCTGTGGGCGCAAATGCCTTGTTGATTCCAGAGGTCAGAGGAGAATGGCCAGACTGGTTTGAGCTGATAGAAAGGCAACAGTAGCTCAAATATCCACTCGTTACAGCCGAGGTATGCAGAAGAGCATCTCTGAATGCACAACACCTCAAACCTTGAGGCGGGTGGGCTACACCAGCAGAAGACCACACCGGGTGCCACTCCTGACAGCTAAGAACAGGAAACTGAGGCTACAATTCGCACAGGCTCACCAAAATTGGACAATAGAAGATTGGAAAAACGTTGCCTGGTCTGATGAGTCTGGATTTCTGCTGCGATATTCGGATGGTAGGGTCAGAATTTGGCGTCAACAACATGAAAGCATGGATCCATCCTGCCTTGTATCAACAGTTCAGGCTGGTGGTGGTGGTGTAATGGTGTGGGGGATATTTTTTTGGCACACTTTGGGTCCATTAGTACCAATTGAGCATCGTGTCAACGCCACAGCCTACCTGAGTATTGTTGCTGACCATGTCCATCCCTTTATAACCACAGTGTACCCATCTTCTGATGGCTACTTCCAGCAGGGTAACACGCCATGTCATAAAGCGACAATCATCTTAGACTGGTTTCTTGAACATGACAATGTCACCAGTCACCAGATCTCAATCCAATAGAGCACCTTTGGGATGTGGTGGAACAGGAGATTCGCATCATGGATGTGCAGCCGACAAATCTGCGGCAACTGCGTGATGCTATCATGTCAATATGGACTAAAATCTTTAAAGGATGTTTCCAGTACCTTGTTGAATCTATGCCACGAAGGATTAAGGCAGTTCTGAATGCAAAAAGGGGGTCCAACCCGGTACTAGTAAGGTGTACCTAATGAAGTGGCCGGTGAGTGTAAATGCCTTTGTTGTGTAGTAGAGGGTGTGCTTAGTCCTCTACTTCTTAACGGTTATTTTTATTCTGTTTTAATGCTTATTTTATTTCGCTTCTGTGTTAAGTTGTTACAATGTACTTTTTTATGATATTGTATATTTTACTAATGTTATGGTCATTCAAATTTTATTACTATTTTCCACATGACCTCTTGCACTTTGTTCAGCACCCAAGTTCTAGATGTTAGGTGCTATATAAATAAAGATTGATTGATTGATTGATTGATTGATTGATTGATTGATTGGAATGCCTTACTTTACGGGAGGGAGGTTACGTCATACACATGTGTTTTCTATGTATGGTTCATATACAGTACAGACCAAAAGTTTGGACACACCTTCTCATTCAAAGAGTTTTCTTTATTTTCATGACTATGAGAATTGTAGAGTCACACTGAAGGCATCAAGGGCTATTTGACCAAGAAGGAGAGTGATGGGGTGCTGCGCCAGATGACCTGGCCTCCACAGTCACTGGACCTGAACCCAATCGAGATGGTTTAGGGGTGAGCTGGACCGCAGAGTGAAGGCAAAAGGGCCAACAAGTGCCTAGCATCTCTCGGGGAACTCCTTCAAGACTGTTGGAAGACCATTTCAGGTGACTACCTCTTGAAGCTCATCAAGAGAATGCCAAGAGTGTGCAAAGCAGTAATCAAAGCAAAAGGTGGCTACTTTGAAGAATCTAGAATATGACATTCTTCAGTTGTTTCACACTTTTTTGTTATGTATATAATTCCATATATAATTCCAGATGTGTTAATTAATAGTTTTGATGCCTTCAGTGTGAATCTACAATTTTCATAGTCATGAAAATAAAGAAAACTCTTTGAATGAGAAGGTGTGTCCAAACTTTTGGTCTGTACTGTATGATAAAGAAAGATCTTATGAAAGTGTTTCAAATATTAAAGAAAATAGAATATTGTCTATGCCAGAATACACAAGAACATTTCGATTTGTTCTTATAGAACGTAATGTTATGTTTGTCGTCACATCTTACAAATTACTATATAGTTTATCTATGTCGTCTTCCTATATCAAGAGTGCAAACAAAGAAGTGCCAGAGTGTGTGTGTGTGTGTGTGTGTGTGTGTGTGTGTGTGTGTGTGTGTAAACCAGTTAATGTGTCACACCTTGGCTTGTCTGTTTTGTCTTCTATAGTCCTGTGGGTGTTGGCTGTAAAGTGTTATGCATTTTTTTGTTAAGCCGCTAGGGGTCGTGTGTATGACTGAGGAAGAGTTCGTCATGCGCCGTTCACAAAGTCTACACAATGACTGAACTATAAGAAGTGAAAATCCAACGCAGTCTCACGATATACTGTACTTACGATCTGTTGATTCGTGTTCATGGACAATCAGAAGATTTTGGGCTGAAAGGATAAGGAGATTTTGGTGTGGGAGGATCGGATGCTTTTGGTTTGAGAAGATAAGATTGGGGTCTGGAAGAATCAGAAAGAGTTTGGTGTGGGAGAATGAGAAGTTCCTGGACTGAGAAGATGAGAAGATTTTGGATTGAAGGTGGAATACTCAGCTTGGGTCGAGGCACTTTATGGCTGATTGGTAAGTCATTTTTGTTGGATTCAGTTGATTTCCACCCCACCCCTCCCCACCCCAAAAAAAATTACAAAAAATATATAATATTATATATATAATTATTATTCTTTATTATTTTTTTTATTCGTATAAAAATGTATGTATCTTTTAGTGAATTAGTTCATCTTTCACCCAGACGCTTCTCCATTGTAGATGCTTAAAAGGGATGCGCTCCTCTACTTGAAACCATAGAAGTCTATATATGTAAACTTCTATATAAACTATATAAATAGTCTTAAATTGTCAACTGATTGCGTATCAAAATATTAAAATGTAAACGTAATCTTAAATATAAATAAAGGTGAAAATATATAAACATTTCCACATTTCAGTAAGCTAGAAAATGACTAAATAGTGGGTAAGTGTTTTACTGTAAATAAATTACTAAACAATTTACAATAAATCCTGTGTGATTTAGTCAGTGTGTCTATGCGAGTTATTTATAGTTAAATTATATTCTTAAATCTACTAACGTTAGTATTTTGAAGTAACAGGAAATCATTAACAAAGAAAATAATTTTACAGTGTAGCCTAGCTAATGAAGAAGGCTTTTTTTCTTTTTTGTTGCTGTATCTTAGAGAAAATTTCATTAATATACCCATATAAGTAAATATATAAAAATGCTGATAACAGGTTTTGTAGAAATAAAACGGTTAGAGATTGAATTTGCTTCAAGGGCTTTTCATTTATTCTGCATGGACGATGGAAAGACTCCAATATACATTTTGCCAGCCTCTAAATTTTTTGAAATGCCACTGGACACCAGTGGACACCATGTCTTAAACTTTACACAGTGTCCCAGTATATACAATACAACCCAGAATTTCCCCACCTACAGAACATTGTTATTTTTTTGGCAAAAAAAAGTTCTAACTGATTATTTTTCATACACAGCCATCGTGTTTATTCCACCTGGGGAAGGCAGTGACTGCTATACAGAAAAACATTCAAATGGAACCTGTGGGATTTATATTAATACAACAGCAGTAACCGAGATGCCTGGATACAGCTGGCAGATCGCTGTGAGTATACATGTCAGTAAATGTCCATAATAGCTCAATTTTTTTGTCGCTTTTCTGTTAGTCTTGGGAAAAGGAAGTGGCAAAATTTGTTTAATAGCCATACTGTCATATACTGAATATATATTTATGTGTTTTTTATATTACACTATGTGGACACCTAATCCTTCATCACACTCATATGTGTGCTTTGTTTCTGTTAGTCTTGGGAAAAGGAAGTGGTTCCATTTTTTGTTTAATGACCATACTGTCATGTACTAAAAATATATTACACTATGTGGACACCTAAGCCTCCATCACACTCATATGTGTGCCTTGACAAAGTCAGAATTCTGTAAAATTTCCTTTTACTAGAACTTATCGGCCAAAACTTGTTTTTAAATGTTTTGACCAGGAAAGTTTAGTTGATGTGAAATCTGAATTTCCCCCATTAATGTTTTTTGCCATTTTTCTTTATTACAACATTCTGAAAATGTTGTAAACACTAGCATGTGTTGTGTGTGAAAATTCCACGAGATCATCAATTCTAGAAATACTCAAACGAATCTTTCTAGAACCAATTATACTGCCAAAATCTCAGAGATCTCATTTTTCGGATGTTTGATGTGTTCATTACCTGAAATTGCTGGTTCATATTTTACACATTGCACTGTTACTGTGCATGCACTTGCATTGTTAGATAACTGCATGAATGCAACTACATGAACTGCACCGATCAGGCATAACATTATAATCACCTGCCTTATATTTTGTTGGTTCCCCTGTTGCCACCAAAACAGCCCTGACCCATTGAGGCATGGACTCCACTAGACCCCTGAAGGTGTGCTGTGGTATCTTGGACCAAGATGTTTGCAGCAGAGACTTAAAGTCCTGCAGGTTGCAGGTGAAGCCTGCCTGGATCTGACTTTTTTTTTTTTTTTAGAACATACCACAGATGCTAGATTGGATTAAGATCTGGATTTGGAATTTGTAGAGGCTAAGTCAACACCTCAATCTCATTGTTGTGCTCCTAAACCATTCCTGAGATAACTTTCTTTCGGCTTCTCCCATTAGGGGTCGCCACAGCGGATCATCCGCATGTATGATTTGGCACATGTTTTTTATGCTGGATGCCCTTCCTAACGCAACCCTCCCAATTTATCCGGGCTTGGGGGCACCAAGAGTGGCTGGGGTTGGTTCCCTGACCAGGGATCGAACCCGGGCCGCAGTGGTGAGAGCGCTGCATCCTAACGACTAGACCACCAGGGACCCTTTTTTTGACCCCTATCTTTAAATCAGAACCAGCATTAAGCTACAGAAGCTCATCTGTTGGATCGGACCACACGGGCCAGCCTCTGGTCCTTGCGTGCATCAGTGATCCTTTTCCGCCCATGACAATGTTGCCGGTTCACCACTGTTCCTTCCTTGGACCACTTTTGGGAGATCCAGTCAACTGGCCATCTCAATTTGGGTCTTGTTAAGGTCACCAAATCCTTACTTTTGCCCATTTTTCCTGCTTCTAACACATCAAATTTGAGGGCAAAATTTACACTTGCTGATTAACAGGTACTCATTAGCAGGTGCCATGATGAAGTGGTCATAATGTTATGCCTGATCAGTGTATGTGTTGCTAATAATGTACTCAGTGAGTGCATATATGCATCAATAATACATCATGTGTAATATAGTTATTAAATTAATGTTGCAACCATATAAAAAAAACTAACCAAAGCATCTGTCATGTTCTCTTCCTCTTTAATGCTGACTTTGTATGATGTTAAATGAAGTGTGTTATTCTTCTTTTATAAAATAATTCTACTGCAAGCGGTTCATAATGCACTATATGAACAACAATATTGGGACAAACTTATTGAATTCACATGTTTCAAGCAGTCACCCTGCCACAAGTGTATACCAATGCAGTCTGCATTTACAAACATTTGTAGAAAAAAATTGGTCGATCTGAAGATTTCAGTGAATTCAAGCCTGGTACTGTAATAGGATGCCAACTTTGTAATTCAAGCAATCTATGCAAAAAAAAAAAACAATCCTGAAATGACAAGAAATAGGTTGATGGGCTGAAAAGGGTGTAAGAAGTAAGAAGAAGAAATATTGATAATGTCACCAAATAGGCTCAAACAAAAGTAACTAGCTTGGTTTGAAAATGTAAGAAGTAGGAAGTACAGACATTTGTGTAAAAAAAATGTAATAAGTGAAAGTAAAAAGTTGTCCAGAAAATAAATAGTGAAGTAAAATACTGATAACCCTACATAAAAATCTACTTAAGTACAGTAACAAAGTATTTGTACTTCGTTACTTCCCACCTTTGGGGGAAGCAACACCATATTAATGTCTATGTATTTTAAATGCAATGTCGTGAGTTCAAATCCCAGCCACAGCAAGCTACCACTCCTGGGCTCCTGAGCAAGGCATTTAACCACATAACTGCTCAGTTGTATGAATGAGATAAATGTCAGATGCTTTCGATAGGGGGTCTGCCAAAGACCATAAATGTCAAGTCAAGTCAAGTTTATTTCTATAGCGCTTTTAACAACAAACATTGTCTAAAGGCAGCTTTACAGAATGTAACAGTTAAGGTGAACAGTGTTTATTTATCCCTGATAAGCAGCCATGGCGACTGTGGCAAGGAAAAACTCCCTTAGATGTTATGAGGAAGAAATCTTGAGAGGAACCAGACTCAAAAGGGGAACCCATCCTCATTTGAGGGATATGAAGTGTGTGATTGTAAATCTGTGTTGAACATGAGCATGAGCAATGTGCTTTCTACAGACTTATTTCATGTAAGTGTAAATGTAGCAGATCATGTGCTTCTGCAGTTTCTCTGGAAAGGTGGTATCTCAGTGGTTAAGGCATTGGCCTTTTGGATCGGAAGGTCACGATTTCAAATCCCAGTTCCAGAAAGCCACCACTGCTGAGCCCTTCGAGGAAGACCTTTAACTCGCAACTGCTCAGTTGATTGTTGCTCTGTATAAGGGCGTCTGCAAATGCTTAAATGTAAACTATGCAATCTATTAATTTAAAGCTGTGTTGGGAAACGTCCATTATTTATTGCAATACAATAAAATTGTATTGAATTCTATTCCCTGTTGATGTAATAGTCAGGTGTCCTAAATAGTACATATTTACACTGCCCAAGTTGATCTGATGTCTTAACTGAATACACAATGGTATATAAGAATATTAATTATACATAAATAAATAAATAAATAAATACAAGAAGGGGTAAATATTATTAATAATATTAAAATGATTCACTAAAACATATGAATTCACAATAGTATTTAACACCTTTGAAGAATTTAGATAAATTATTAAAATAATTAACAAGCTACAAATAATTATTTTATAAATATTATTAATGAACAAATCATGGCATCAAAGAAACACTATATATATATATATATATATATATATATATATATATATATATATATATATATATATATATATATTTGTTTATTGAAACCATGTCTCTTTTTTTAGGGTATTGTTCATGCGAATGAAGATGATTTTAACCCTACCACCATTGAGAGTCAAGATCATACTTATGTCCTCTTCAGGAGCTGCTTTGGGAATGTTTCCTACCTCAATAAATTTACAGGGGTGAGATATTCATAATATTACTCAGTGCTTTAATCTTTACTTTTAAATATAAATACATGTTAAAAAATTAAGTCTTTCAATGGAGATAAGAAGCTGAATAAGATAAGCTAAGATTATAGCAAAAAATATAACAAAAAAAATAATTAGAAAGTAGCAGTAAGTTAACAATATGTGTGCTTTCATAACCAAAGCGATTAAATGACTGAAAATTTGTATCTGTTTTTTTATTTTTCACAGACGACCATCGACTGCCCATGTGAGTATAATGTTAAATGAATTCTGTAGATTGTATAAACAGATACATCACTTGATCAAAAATATGATTAAAAGTGTCTGCTGCTGTTTAAACATCTAATTTCACTGCTGTTTATCTTTGCATGCTGTGGTGAAGGGACCTAAAGATTCTATATATGTTTGTATATATTCAGTCTGTAAATTACTAAACTTACACCTACTCATAGATGGTAATGGTGAAAAAGTGTCATGTTGGTTATGTGCAAATTGAATTAATCTTTTTGTTTTGTTATTATTCTGGGTTACAGACAAAAGCAACCTTTATACAAGTAAGTATCTTTGTGAATAGCTTTAGAACTGGAAAATGTTTTTTTTATAAATAAAGTAAAGAGCTGTTTGAGATATTCGTGATATGCAGTAATTGTATTCACCTCAGTTATGTTTAAATTGCTGTTTAAGCTGATATTAGGCTGATTAATTTGTGCATCCCTGCGCTCTGCAATTTATAAGATACTAGGGGTTTAAGGGTACATGTATTTCTCCCGAACCGTCACGGTACAGTTAACAATAGAATAAGATTTTGGAAAGGCACTTTGAAAGATAAAGATATTTCTTTTAAATTAAATTTATCCTCTAAGATTAAACAAGATAAACGATGAGCATGAAATGGCATGAGAATAAGGTAACAAATTCACTGATATTGCAGGAGGAAACCTTACTTTTTTTTTAATAGTCTTTTATTCACATTTTTTCAGATTTGACTGACAGTCCCAGTCTGACAACAGCACAGCCCACCACCCCACAACCCAAGAAAACTCCATATGAGTTTGTCTGGATTGCTCTGAGTGTTGGTCTTTTTGTTTGCCTCCTTGGTTGTTGTGTGTATTATAATTGGCAAAAGCTTAAAAGGTAAACCCCTCAATTTGCTTCCACTTATTCCTTAAACATTTAGTTATATGTTCTCATTAAAAAAAATTTGAATAATAATTCTAACATAGATTAATGTCATTCTGTTTGTTCAGATGTTTTCAGAATAGAAGATACTGGTTCAGAAATAATTACACACAAGCGGTGCAGGACTCCAACACCATTCCTATGATGAACTTGATGTCAAACAGAACTTCTCAAAATGCCTCACAGTTTACAAACTTGGCTACTTCTGACACAGACTCCCAACATTTACACTCCCTGTCTCATTCACAATTACCTGTCTGATCACACACACTTGCACTCAATCGCCACTCACAGATACCATCACAGATGATTCATCTATGGGTAGAATGCTAAAAACCTTTGTAAACCACACACTGTCATGAATCTATAATGGTTCCTGTTACATCTAGCAAAAGGTTACTGTAGCGTTCTCTCCTTGTTTCATATAGTCAATGCTCACATTTTTGCATTAAATTGTCTTATAATGAGCATTTGACATTTGTGTAGTTTGCATGGTAAGCAAGATTTGTTATTTTATATATATAAATATATTGTTTAAATATCTGTTAGAGAAATATTTAATACAGCAAAGTGTTTTTCTATCAGGGGCTCGTTTTTTCAAAAGCATTCAGTGTGATAAACTGTGTCATTTTAAAATAAAATGTATCAGCCTGTAAATTTGCATATACAGTATTATGCTCACTGTCTGTCAGAAATTCAGAAAAAATTGTATGACTGAATAATGCAAAATACATTATATGTGATTTCAACATTAGTGTCTGCTAAATGAAATCTATGAAAGTTGTGCAACGGCTTGTAACGGTGGTTATGTCTATAAAAGGAACATCACATGACTCTGGCATGTAGGTGTGTATTTGAGTCACAATAGTGTGTTGATAACTGCAAAACTATTACTGTGAAATTCTAAATCAGAGAACAGTGCCCTCTCGTCAGAAACTGGGCCAAACGGCAGTTTTCACATAATATTGACCCCAATAATAGAGGACAGTAAACCTGAACTGCTATACAAGCTGCACATTGACTACTCTAAAGTATATCCACGTTTCTTTTCTATAGTAATTTCCTTCGAGAACATAATAAAATGGTTGTTGAAATGTGATGAGTGTACTTACTTTTGTGAGATACTGTAGGTGAATAATCCACACTTAGCCATAGATCATGTTGCTTACTCCATGGTCACGTACCAATACTGACAAGTAAATGCTGCTGCTGATGTTTGCAGTGCAAATCTAGATAAGAATTGATAAAAAATAACAGTTCAGTTTTGGTAGTTATTTTACAAAATGTGCTTTTAGATCTAGAAATTCTAAAAATCGAATTAATCTTGTGCTTGATGAATTAATCCATTCATCAAAATGGAATGAAGTTGTGTAGATGAATCACACAGTGTATAGTAGGTTGATGACTGATTTATTACTTTTCAGTTATTCTTGTTTGGGTGATATTAAGAAAATGAATCACTTGATTTAATGTGTAATCCACCATGAATAAACAATTTGCCTAAAATGTATTGGTGTCTTTTTCAGGCAAAACAACAGTATCCGGATTGTCTAAGTCCATCCACTATAAATGATGGTCTGTCTTTTAATCTAATTAATTAATAATTAATTTAATCGGGGTTATGTGTCACATTGAGTAGGTGGCTTACTGATTATTGTCTATTTCGTTTTAGATATAAACTGGTAAATGAATTTTTGTGTGCATTTTTTTCCTGCAATTAAATGGTACCACAGTTATTATGATTTTTTCTCTCAATTATTGAGTTCCTAGAATACATCCACCATATCTCTGACTCAGACAATGCAGTTACCAAAGCTAAGTGAATGAGAATAACAAGGACGTAAATAATCATTTATAGGTAAATACCTACCAAACAACATCAAACACCAAGCAAATAAAATGGGACACAGGTAAACGCATATACCCCCAATATAATTTAAAACAGGTTATTCAATTCCCGAAACATGTTAGAAATATAATGATTAAGGATTTTTCTTTGCATTGTTGGGTGACTACATATCCCTTGTATGCTTTAAGTAAATGATTATCATAAGAAATTCATGATATCCTTCCTAAAACAAATAATCACAGTCATGTCATAAAAGCAAGTAAAAACAGCTTCACAGTTTGAGTGTAAAAGTGGTTTGACATTGGGCCATCACTTGTTTTGTTTCTGGTTTCAATTTGAGAGAATAGAAACAAGTTTATGACTATACATTTCATATACAATACTACTGTTGTATTCGCTATTCTCACTGGTCAGTAAAGATGTATACAAGTTAACAAGTATTCTAATCATTGTACATATCTGTATAGCAAGTAGCAATGCATGGTATGAAAATAATAAAATAACTGAAACTAACAGTTTCGATTCCATAATACATGGCGGTTTAAGGAATGGTGAAAGGGGAATAAGGAAATATATCACCACTTCTAAAAACAGACGTGTGTAAAACCACAACATCAGGACTCTCACACATCTCACACATGTCTTACACATTATCGAAATCTCATAATACCATATATGACCAATGCCTTAAAGAGCTGAATAATTTATAACAGCCCTAACCTGGAAGTAAAAGGAAATTCCATTTGCAGGCTTTTCTTAGCAATTCTCTTAGGATTCTGTAGCAGCACATAATGTTCTGCTGATTTTCTCTGTCGACATCATCTCATCACTTACTGTCACTCTATTACTGTTTCTTGAAAAGGATGTGCTCTACACAGTTCAGGCAAAAAAATACTGTTTCAACTTCCAGTAGATAAACATCAGGGTGAGGAATTTCTATTTTATTTATATTACAACTGATTCATATGGGCTAGCTTTAGAAGCACCTTTGATGAAAGGCCCTCAGCACTAAGTAATCCAGCAATGTAAATAAAACTGAGTGATTAGATGACTTTCCTGTCCATCTACATGAAAAATATATGCGTGATGCGTCAAAACCTTTGAGCTGTTCTGATCCACTTTTTACTCAGTAACAGATATGATCTAAAATGTAGTGAACTACAATACTTCATCAAAACATAATTAAGTAAAAGTAAAATTGCAGATTTGTAAAACGTGTTTGTTGTACCCATAACATCAGAGATGCAGGCTTTTAAACTGAGCTCTGATGATAAGATGGATAGTCTTTCTCTGCTTTAAAAGTTGTAGCTCTGTGGTTAAGGCTTTGGGTTACTGAGCACAAGGGTTCAAGCCACTGTATCACCAAACTGCCACTATAATGGGCCCTTGAGCAAATTTCAGTAGTGGTTTTGGACTGTTTTAAATTAAATTTTGTACAAAAAAAAATCAAGCCAGTTGCTTTTCCTGGCCTCACAAGGTATTATGTAAACTTGGCAACCCCAAAAAAGCGACTTGACACCCACTCTTTCACCAGTCGCTTTTTTTGGGTTGCCAAGTTTACACAATACCTTGTTTTTTTTTTTTTACTTGTTTTTTTTTTTTCAACATTTAAGTTCGTTTTATATTGTATTTATTTATATGTAAAAAATATATATATTTATATCATATATTTTATATCGAAATAATAATCATTAAAAGTTTAAATTGCTGTCTGAAAGTATCAGAATGGCCTCGAATGTTATGAAAAATCATTGTTATGACATCAGAGAAATAAATAAATGAATGAATGAATGAATGAATAAATAAATAAATAAATAAATAAATAAATAAATAAATAAATAAATAAAGCGCCCTAAGCGGAAGCAGTTTTTATTTCCTCCTTCGGCGATTTCAGTGTCAGCCGGTAAGTGATTTGACGCTGGTATGATTGTATTAACTTTTTATTCGCTTATTATGGACAATAATGCGTGTTTTTCAATGTGGTATTGTTTCGTTTATTCGTAATGTTTCCGTTTTTTAGACCACGGCTTTTTGTCATGTTTTTCTCTCAGAAAATCAAAGACGGGAGCGCGAGACGGTGATCTGTTTACCCATATTGCGTCAGAATGCTTGTCCTGGCGGCTTCTCTCTCCGTGTTCGTGTATTACAGCCTCGCAGGTACGCAATCTACGTATTTCTTTTCACAGAGAAACTGAATTTTGCCGTATGTTTACTTTCATCACATACAAGTGGCGCGGCATTCAGACAGGGTCGGGGCGTTTTATCCCCCGATTAATTATTTTTTTGTCTCGGAAGAATTTGCATAGCCTGTCATAATCTCCCAGGATATGTAATCATCTTTACTGACTCTAGTGAGAATTGCTGTAGATCGATATTACGTTATCAAACTATTCTAGCACAGCGTGCATTTAAATCTACAAACCCGAATCCAAAAAAGTTGGGACACTGTACAAATTGTGAATAAAAAAGGACTGATTTATTCACAATAGAATCTAGATTAATATATATCAAATGTTGAAAGTGAGACATTTTGAAATGTCCTGCTGAATATTGGCTCATTTTGGATTTCATGAGAGCTACACATTCCAAAAAAGTTATATATAAGAATAAGAAACAGCTGGAGGACCAATTTGCAACTTATTAAGTCAATTGGCAACATGATTGGGTATAAAAAGAGCCTCTCAGAGTGGCAGTGTCTTTTAGAAGTCAAGATGGACAGAGGATCATCAATTTCCCCAATGCTAAAGCGAATAGTGGAGCAATATCAGAAAGGAGTTTCTCAAATAAAAATTGCAAAGAGTTTGAAGTTATCATCATCTACAGTGTATAATATCATCCAAAGATTCAGAGAATCTGGAACAATCTCAGTTACAACATTATGGCTGCGTAGAAGAAGGATCCGGGTACTGAAAAGGTCCTCCTGCAGTCCAGATCTTTCACCCATAGAAAACATTTGGCGCATCATAAAGAGGAAGGTGCGACAAAGAAGACCTGAGACAGTTGAGCAACTAGAAGCCTGTATTAGACAAGAATAGGACACATTCCTGCTCATAAACTTGAGCATGTTGTCTCCTCAGTCCCCAGACATTTGCAGACTGTTATAAAAAAAAATGAGGGGATGCCACACAGTGATAAACATGGCCTTGTCTCAACTTTTTTTATTTTTCCCCTAAAATGATACATTTTCTCAGTTTAAACATTTGATATGTTATCTATGTTGTATTCTGAATACAATATTGAAACATCCACATCATTGCATTTTGTTTTTATTCACAATTTGTACAGTGTCCTGTTTGTATTTGTAAACAAATAGAAATTCCTTAGGGGCAGACAGGTTGAAAGCAGAATTAATGGCATGCAAGACAATGAAAATAGATAAAGCACAAATGACATAAACTGAAATAAGATTAACATTTGTTTATGTAAAACGAATGCACTCATTTATTGTATGTATTATTTTAGTTTTAGAGTGCTCTGTTCACTATAAGAGCACCTGTGATGGTGGCAATGCCACACTGGACACTACTGGATTTTACGAAAAGTATACAGACTGTGAATGGAGTTTGAGGGACCAGGTAAATGCAAACGCTTGATTCTTTTGGATTTTTTGAAGGTTGTTAGAAGTGTGAGTAGATGCGCATGTTTACTATTCCATACTGCTTTTCTTTTCACTTGCAGAATGACATCAATCATAAGCTATTGACACCATTTCCAAACGTAACAGTCCAATGCAGTTTACCTGAAATCAATTTGAAGGTGCACTGCATCAGCCCTAAGGTAGAGAGTCTAACAGTGTGATACATTCATTTACTAAATCGAATGCATCTTTTAGATTTATTCTTCGTTTCTACCAATTAAATAACTTTCAGGTTATTGTTTTTTTCAGACTGAGGATCTGGCTTGCTACAAGCGTGAGTACTAATCTATTTTTAATCCTTATGATTGTTTGTTTTTGTTTGTTTGTTTGTTTGTTTGTAACACCATTTAATCCATATTTCTTTCTGCTTCTCTTTCATTGACGTCCTGCAGTTTTAAAAATCACTGGTGAAAACAAGGCACAGATTGACCCTAATATACCAGGTGAGTAGGACTATTGATTAGATCGCATTTCAGAATCGTTCACTCCCGTGTTGTCTTGGCCCAGACCGAGGTCCTGAGCACTGTGGAACAGGTTTATATCGAGGATCTTTTCCCTATTCCACTTCTCCTTAACCCTGACCAATTGCCAAGTCCCTGCTGCAGACAAACACCCACACAGCATGATGACACCACCATCATGCTTCACTTTTGGCATGGTTTTGTGCAGGTGATGGGCTTGATTTCCTCCTGACATAACCTTTAGAATTGAGGCCAAACAGTTCAATCTTAGTTTTATCAGAGCACTTCTTGTTCCACACAGAGGAATCTTGTTCCACACAGTCTAAGAGTCCTCTATTTGCCTGTTAGCAAACTCTAAATAAGTTTTCCACTGAGGAGAGTCTTTTGTATTGGCACTCTGCTATAAATCCCAGATTGGTAGGGTACTGCAGTAATGGTTGTCACAGGGTCCACGCAGGATCTCTCCAGAGCTCAGTAAGAGAGGTGACCAAGAACCATTTGGTCACTCCTGAGAGATCCTGTGTGGAACCTGTGACAAATATTAATTCAATTCAATTCATTTTTATTTGTATAGCGCTTTTAACAATGAACATTGTCTCAAAGCAGCTTTACACATATAATGAGGTCATTCCTTTGACTTCATGGCTTGTTTTTTTTCTCTGAAATGCATTGTCAGCTGTGAAGCTTTTCCAAAATATGTCCACTCAATACACCTTTTCACAAGTAGATGTCATGGTGTGCATCTCAGCACAATTAAGAGAATTGTGAAGCGCCTGAGCTAAGTGTTGTTGCAAAGGGATTGAATACTTGTGTACATGTGATGTTTTAGTTTTTTTTTTTTTACATATACAGAATTCCGTATTAGTAGTATATTATTAGTAATTCTGTAGAGGTTGCAATGTAACAAAATTGAAAAACGCAAATAGGGTCTAAATACTTTTGAATGCACTATATATACACTATATTGCCAAAAGTATTGAGTCACCTGACCTTTCCTGCTGTATGTGGTTCTTTTCCAATCTGTTACCACAAAGCTTGAGGCACTCAATTCTACTGGACCTCTTTAGATGGATGGATATTACATTCACTTGAACTTGGAAACACAAACCTGTTCCAGCATGGCAATGCCCCTGTGCACAAAGGGAGCTCCTTGAAAATCTGGTTTACATGCTTTGAAAAGGAAGATCTAGAGTGGTCTGCTATAGAGCTCTGATCTCATCCCTATTGATCACCTTTGGGATGAATGTGAATGCGGACTGCACCCCAGATCTCCTCACCTGCATCAGTACCTGCCTTTCATAATACACTTGTGGCTGATAAATACAAATATCCATAAGCACAATCCAAAATCTAGTGGGACATCTTCCACTAGATTTTAGGGAAGAGCAAATTGGGACTAAATGTGAAAAGCAATGCTCAAAAATCACATACCAAACTTATGACCAGGTGACCCAATACTTTTTGCCAATATAGTGTATGTATGTATACCAGAAAAATAATACAAAAAGTTAACCCCAACAGCTCTATTATTAGACTAGACCCACACATACACACTTTAACAATTTTTTTATTTATTCAAATTGATTCAAGTAAATGTAATCTTGTAATCTTGTACTCAGCCAAGAACACTGGACATGTGATTGGTGGTGTAGGTGAGACTATTCTTTTGCTGCTGTTGCTTCTGCTGCCCTTGAAATTTTGACGTGAAAAAAGAGGCACACACTTCAGACGTAAGTCCTTGCTCGCCCTCAAATATAATACAGATACTTCCATATTATAACTAAGACTGGTCCTGTAAATCTAGTCCACCTGTTTCATACCAAGTTATTGCAAGTACTTTAAAATATGTGAATAGTATTTGGGTTTGAGATTAAAAGGTGAATATGAGACAATTAGAGAAGATTTAACACTATCTTGAGCAAAATCCCTTTTGACTAATCTTCAAGACATGTACAGTACAGTCACTTTTTCCCTGATTAAGTTCCTCTGTTTCTCCTAATTTGATTTGATTTCTCTGTATATTTTGTAGACATTTTTTTCATTCTGCTGCTACCATCATATAATACAACCTCCACTGTGACATCTATGTTGCAATGGGATCATAAGCTTCCTTTAAATCACTTTTAAAGCATTTGTTGCTCTTCTCTGAATTGTTTTGTGAATTCCAATTTGTCCTTCAGATTCTTTCTGCTCATGAGTAGAGTGCATCTTGTAGAACTAGAATAGATTTAGAATGTAGAATATTTATTTTTAAATTGTAGAGTATTGCACCTTCAGCCCTGCCTAGAGTTTGCTGCTGATGTGAATGATTGTTGTTTATTTATTGTATAGGTTTTATTTACAATTCTTACAATGCTTCCCTTATTAACTACTGTTGAACTCTTTACCTGGTTGTTAGTAAACCATTCTTTGTACCATTTTTAAGATTTTTCAATCAACTAAAAATAGCTACATGTAAAAACATTTACATGTAAATATTAGGGCATAATGATATCTTATCTGCTATTTATTTCTTTACCTCAAACCCAAATCTCAGCTACAAATAATGTCTATGCTTTTTCAGCATTTGTGGTGGGGACTGTGCCTACTCACAGAAACAAACACTAAAGCTAACATTATCTATTCATAGTTCAATTGAAATTTGGTCATGATTTAATTGTGGGTTTTTGATGATGATGATGATAATAATAATGATAATAATTCTAACATATTTTTATGTCTCCTTCTCTACTTACAGATGGGTTCAAGATAGTGCTGACCCTAAACAGGCTAAGATTTGATGTATTTATAGGAGGAGCCTGATTTCAACTACCAGTCTCACAGTCGAATCTTCGGTGCTATGAAACAAGGACCATGTCATTTTGGTTATATGGGGGTGCTCAATTTCTGATTTCACACAGAATGTATGGTTTTCTATAAATCACTGTATTTTCGGACTATAAGCCGCTACTTTTTTCCCACGTTTTGAACCCCGTGGCTTAAACAACGAAGCGGCTAATTTTTTGATTTTTCCTGGGTTTTTCCCGGTTTCACAAACTTCAAGCCAAAAAACTGATCCCCATAACATTAGACCAATGAAATTGCGGAATGGGTTCAGGTTAACCAATGAAACTCTTTATATTAAATCAGATGCGCTCCCACTGAATCGGGCCGCACCACATCATAAATATGGATGAGGTTCCTCTGACGTTTGACCTGCCACTCACTCGGAGTGTCTACAGGAAATGCGAATCATTCGTCACGCTGAAAGCAACCTGGTATAAAAACACACACTTTACCTCGGGAGGAAAGCTTCTTTTAAAAGATTTTTAAACACACAACCATGCCAAAAGATAAACTCCTGAGGGAAATTGTTGAAAGGAAGGAGGAAGAGAGTGAAAAATGACATTCTTGGTAGGCTACTGTTTAGATACAAGCCATGTTACAGACACTGTGTTTCATTAAAGCCTGTGTAAAGTTCATTAGTTTCAGTGTAGACAGCTTATAGACAGATGCAGCATATTTATGTTCAAAATAAAAGTCTTTGTAAAATTCAGTGCGTGCGCCTTATATTTGGGTGCGCTTAATAGTCCGGAAATTACAGTAACGTACAGCCCATGATCATAATGTTGTAAATAAAAAATGTCAAAAGAAAGAAGCGTTTATGAAATATTATTAACGTTTGAATAAATCCAACCTCCCCTGTGACAGATTAAATTTTCTCTTGTGCCTGGCACGGGAGAATCTTGGCGGCAGGGATTTACATTTTTAACTATGTCTGTAATTTTCTGTAAAGGTATATTCTGGTCTAATTTAATTCTGTAAATTAATCTTTGATTGTTTTTCGGTGTATCAAAGTCGCGCTGTACTTAAAGTGTGCTTGCACAGGCAATTTAGCCGATTTCATTTGATTTGCTGATGCGTGTCATGCAAATTCTATCTGCAGTGTTGCCTTTCTGCAGTTATTTATAATTTTTTAGGTTTATTCATCAAAAATGTTTTTATACATTTTTTTCTATATCTTTGTTTGATGTTTTGTACATAGTGTAATACCTAGTGTCTTCATTGTCGTCCAGATCCTGTACACACCAACAAACACATTATTTGAATATCAATGTCGACTATAGGCAAGATTTTACAATTCTGATTTGACTATGTAAATCCTTAGTCAAGGACACCCAGGATATGAGAGTTACCAGGCATAGATGCCACACAGGATCTCTCCAGAGCTCAGTAAGAGAGGTGACCAAGAACCATTTGGTCACTCCTGAGAGATCCTGTGTGGAACCTGTGACAAATATTAATTCAATTCAATTCATTTTTATTTGTATAGCGCTTTTAACAATGAACATTGTCTCAAAGCAGCTTTACACATATAATGAGGTCATTCCTTTGACTTCATGGCTTGTTTTTTTTCTCTGAAATGCATTGTCAGCTGTGAAGCTTTTCCAAAATATGTCCACTCAATACACCTTTTCACAAGTAGATGTCATGGTGTGCATCTCAGCACAATTAAGAGAATTGTGAAGCGCCTGAGCTAAGTGTTGTTGCAAAGGGATTGAATACTTGTGTACATGTGATGTTTTAGTTTTTTTTTTTTTACATATACAGAATTCTGTATTAGTAGTATATTATTAGTAATTCTGTAGAGGTTGCAATGTAACAAAATTTAAAAACGCAAATGGGGTCTAAATACTTTTGAATGCACTATATATACACTATATTGCCAAAAGTATTGAGTCACCTGACCTTTCCTGCTGTATGTGGTTCTTTTCCAAACTGTTACCACAAAGCTTGAGGCACTCAATTCTACTGGACCTCTTTATATGGATGGATATAACATTCACTTGAACTTGGAAACACAAACCTGTTCCAGCATGGCAGTGCCCCTGTGCACAAAGTGAGCTCCTTGAAAATCTGGTTTACGTGCTTTGAAAAGGAAGATCTAGAGTGGTCTGCTATAGAGCTCTGATCTCATCCCTATTGATCACCTTTGGGATGAATGTGAATGCGGACTGCACCCCAGATCTCCTCACCTACATCAGTACCTGCCTTTCATAATACCCTTGTGGCTGACAAATATTCATAAGCAAGCTCCAAAATCTAGTGGGACATCTTCCACTAGATTTTAGGGAAGAGCAAATTGGGACTAAATGTGAAAAGCAATGCTCAAAAATCACATACCAAACTTGACCAGGTGACCCAATACTTTTTGGCAATATAGTGTATGTATATATGTATACCAGAAGAGACCCAGTATGTGGGTCTACTAGAGAAGTAGACCCACATACACACTTTAACTATTTATTTATTCAAATTGATTCAAGTAAATGTAATCTTGTAATCTTGTACTCAGCCAAGAACACTGGACATGTGATTGGTGGTGTAGGTGAGACCATTCTTTTGCTGCTGTTGCTTCTGCTGCCCTTGAAATGTTGACGTGAAAAAAGAGGCACACACTTCAGACGTAAGTCCTTGCTAAGACTGGTCCTCTAAATCTGGTCCACCTGTTTCATACCAAGTTATTGCAAGAACTTTAAAATATGTGAATAGTATTTGGGTTTGAGATTTAAAGGTGAATATGAGACAATTAGAGAAGATATAACACTATCTTGAGCAAAATCCCTTTTGACTAATCTTCAAGACATGTACAGTACAGTCAAAACAGTCACTTTTTCCCTGATTAAGTTCCTCTGTTTCTCCTAATTTGATTTGATTTCTCTGTATATTTTGTAGACATCTTTTTCATTCTGCTGCTACCATCATAAAATACAACCTCCACTGTGACATCTATGTTGCAATGGGATCATAAGCTTCCTTTAAATCACTTTTAAAGCATTTGTTGCTCTTCTCTGAATTGTTTTGTGAATTCCAATTTGTCCTTCAGATTCTTTCTGCTCATGAGTAGAGTGCATCTTGTAGAACTAGAATAGAATTCGAATGTAGAATATTTATTTATTTATTTTTAAATTGTAGAGTATTGCACCTTCAGCCCTGCCTAGAGTTTGCTGCTGATGTGAATGATTGTTGTTTATTTATTGTATAGGTTTTATTTACAATTCTTACAATGCTTCCCTTATTAACTACTGTTGAACTCTTTACCTGGTTGTTAGTAAACCATTCTTTGTACCATTTTTAAGATTTGTCAATCAACTAAAAATAGCTACATGTAAAAACATTTACATGTAAATATTAGGGCATAATGATATCTTATCTTCTATTTATTTCTTTACCTCAAACCCAAATCTCAGCTACAAATAATGTCTATGCTTTTTCATCATTTGGGTTGGGGACTGTGTCTACTCACAGAAACAAACACTAAAGCTAACATTATCTATTCATAGTTCAATAGAAAATTGGTCATGATTTTATTGTGGGTTTTTGATGATAATAATAATAATAATAATAATAATAATATAATAATAATAATAATAATAATAATAATTCTAACATATTTTTATGTCTCCTTCTCTACTTACAGATGGGTTAAAGATAGTGCCCTGTTGAATGGTATGCCTAATGCGGATATTTTATTGCGAGATCAATTTGTTGTGCATGTGAGCGACGGTGCGCTTCGACGTGAATTGAAACAGTTGGTCCGCCGCCAACCCACTGCTACGTTGTTGGATGTTCGTGGCGAAGCTATTTGCTGGGAACGTGAGGGAATGCCTGGGGGGGCGCGTGGTTGAAGCCAATCAGTTCCTTCCGCTCAGGGTATTCAGTATGGGGTACAGGGACATCAGCACACAGGTGGAAGTAGTAACTTGGCGACTTCCGAATTGGGCGAGTTGCGAGAAATGCTGAAAAAGCAACAACAACAATTAAATCAACTTACTGAAAGTGTGGCTCAAATTCAAAATCCTCAGCGTTCGCAATTATCCCGATCTAATCAGATAATTTGTAGATGGTGTCAGCAGCCTGGTCATTTTGCTAGGGATTGTGATGGGGAGCAGCGACCTTTTCGCTTTCCACCAGTACGCGCAGCCTCCGCGGTACCGAGAGGTGGGCAGTCACAGTCCAGGCAACCGTCGGAAAACTAGTTCCCGCGGAGCTGCAGGGCCACAGCTTGGTGGAGGGGGGCAGCCAGCCTCGCAAACCCCTCCATAAAGCGGCGGTAGTACTTAGCAAACCCCAAAAATGACCGCAAACCTGCAACACTGGTTGGCTGAGGCCACTGCGAAACTGCCTCAATCTTTCCTGGGTCTGTGGAAACCCCTTCTGAGGAGATCACATGCCCCAGGTACTGCACTTCGTGTTTGAAGAAGGCACACTTGGACAACTTAGCCTTCAAACCTTCCCTGTGTAACCGGCTTAAGACTACCTCCATCCGAGCTAGATGTTGGTCAACTGATGAGGAGAAAACAACAATGTCATCAAGGTACAAGAGGAGAGACTGACACTGTTGGTCCCCAAACAACCGTTTGGGGACCAACCGTGGAAGGGGCTGGGAGCGTTGCAAAGGCCAAATGGCATCCTGTTCCATTCAAAGAGCCCAAACGGAGTACAAAACGCTGTCTTAGATCTATCTGCCTCACTAACAGGGACCTGATTGTACCCACTGGCAAGTTCCATGGTAGAGAACCAACGTGCCCCTGCCAGTGAGTCCAACGTCTCCTCGATACGAGGTAGAGGGAAGGCATCCTTCCTGGTCTTAGCATTTAAATGACGGTAGTCTACACACATGCGTAGACTGCCATCCTTCTTCTTAACCAAAACGATGGGCGAAGCGTAAGGGCTGCAGCTCTCTCTAATAACCTGGGCCTCCAAAAGTTGGTTAATGTGAGCCTTTACTACCTCGTACTCTGAAGGAGGAATACGCCTGTACCGCTGGCGCACAGGGACCTCATCTAGTAAGGGGATGTCATGGGAAATAAGATTAGTACATCCCAAATCCCCATCATGTATGGAAAACACAGATAAATACCGGTCTAGTAGCGCCCTCACCTTGCCTTGTTCTTCCACCGACAACACAGACAAGTCAATCGCCCGGATCTGCTCTTGTACAGGAGGGGAAACCTGCACAACTTGTGTACTCACCCTAGCTGAAACCTCCTGAACTTCAGTGACCTCTGGGGGTAAGCTCACCACCTGAACATGGTTAACAGTGCCTACGACTGGGCTAGCGTACATCACTACATCTATTGTACCCACATTAACCACAGGCACATAAGCTGTGCCATGGTACACGTGGACCAGAGCAGGAGATGCCAACAAACCTGCTGGGAGACCAGAATCTGGAGGCTCAAACAATACTGTACCACTTGAGTACTGGGCAGAGCATTACGGCAACCAATTTCATGGTGCCCCCTGGGATGCGACACGCCCAACGTCCACGCACCTTGACTCGACCCCCCTGATCTGAAACTAGCTGGATGTCGATGTGATGACAATGCTGTAAGGCCTGGACAACAGAAATAGGGGCCGGTGACACAACAGGTAAATCAAAAAGACTGGTGCCATGCTGACCAAAGAGCTCCCGGTAACAGCGGCTTAGGACGTTCATTCCCAGAACACCAGGAACCTGAGCACCCAAACCACCGGGAGGATCTCTGACCACCAGCACTCCACACCCTAAAACCACACGCCCACAAAGCTGTACATCTAGTTCTAAATAGCCAATATAAGGAATTGAGAGACCATTCGCAGCCCGGAGCTGTAACCAATGGCACGACCTAAGCTGTTCCTGACCCCACGACCCAAAATTCGCCAAGAAACACTTCTCCGTAATGGTGGACACCATAGAACCAGTGTCCACCAGGCAAGGTACCATAACCCCACCCATACACACGTCAAGTTGCGGACACGTTGACATAAAACGAGACATAAAATTGGCATCATTTAGAACACCCGAGCCCGTCTTCAATAAACCTTGTATTTTTATACGATGCCCACGTTTCCTGCCTACACTTACTGATAAGGGAATCGAACTTGTGTGATCTAATGAACTCTGGGGTTTACTTCTAATTCCTGCGTGTAACCCTCCCAGGTGGCGTAGTCGAATTGGTTAAGTATATAAATTTGAGGTTGGGTGTGACGAGCCGTTTAGCTCTCCCCTCTAGGCCCCCACCCCTCGCGCCATGCAAATTCTATCTGCAGTGTTGCCTTTCTGCAGTTATTTATAATTTTTTAGGTTTATTCATCAAACATGTTGTTTTTACATTTTCTTCTATATCTTTGTTTGTTCTGTACATAGTGGGTTTTAAAGGTAATCGCTTGACCAATACCTAGTGTCTTCATTGTCGTCCAGATCCTGTACACACCAACAAACATTCTGATTCGACTATGTAAATCCTTAGTCAAGGACACCCAGGATATGAGAGTTACCAGGCATAGAGGTTATTACTTGTTAACTTTGTATTTACATGGCTAAACCACACTTTTAAGTATGCTAATTTTGATTTTGTAAGGGGGAAACCCTTGGTACACTGCAAAACCTGCTGCTGGCATGCCACTTCCTGCTCTCAGGCCTTTCTGTTACATGAAACCACACATGAAACCAGTGGCAGGTTTGAAAAATGAATGCTCAAGTCAGCATCAGAAGAAAAAAAAACACCCTTCTGATGCTAGTTTTTTAGCTGTACAAAGATACTCGTAGGCTTTAAAGGTCAAACAAATGTAAAGTTTCCTTTTTTAATTTGGCAAATGACTGACTTACAAGAGAGGCAATTTTTAATACTAATACAAAGCTTTCCATGGCCACAACACTGGCTATGTGGTAGCCTTTTGTACACTTGGACACAGTTAGTTTTAAATCTAGATCCAGAGTTTTACTGTAGGATGGTCATCAAGCGGCGAAAAATAATCTGCAGCTAATATTACACCATGAACTGTTATCAGGATTTTCAAGTTACCTTTTTTTAGAATGCGTACTGCACTGGGTTCTGCTCTGATATTTAATATTTAACATTTATTACTAGAAAGATTATCCAACACACTTTTACTTTTACCGAAGTAGTGAAATATCTCATCACTGTAACACAGGAACACTACATTGCTCAGAAAGAGAAATGTCACTGTGCAACACCCAAGAAGTTAACTCATTCGTGCCAAAAAAGAAAAAGACCATCTGTCCTTCATGTTCATCTAATCTGCATGCAAAATCAAATCAGTCACCTTTGGCTTCCTTAAAGAAAGTCAGTATAGAGAAAAATTTCAGCCAATAGTTTTGTTGGTTCAGTTAAAACATCAAAGAAGTTTCAAGTGGTCCGGAGTTTCCCAGCAGTTTTTAGAGACCCGTAGATATTCTATATTTTCTCCTTCTGTTTGTTTCTATCATAAACTGGATAAATACAAAGTGTAAATGTTCTGATCACATGTAACACATTTTGTTAACTGGATATAGTCTTTGTTTATACTGATCCAAAAGACAAATGCTTTAATTACTGTAACAAATTAACCTTATTTTGCTTTGTTGGCAAGTTAATGACAAGTCAATGAAAACACCAGATATGTTTTTGCCTGGGGTAACTCTTGCATGGGATGCTATAGTAAATATACTATTCAAAATTATATATTTTTTTATAGTGTGAAACCAACTTCTGGCAGCTATTTTGTGGATTCTGCCTGCAAATTGTGTAAATGTTTCTCTTTTTCGTTTTTAAACATGTAACAATAAAAAAAAAAAAATCTAATCAAACTACAAGTTGTAAAATATTGTGTATATTTGAGTGTGAGCCAGGCACACAGTTTTTGAAGGAACTCAGCAGGTAGGTTGTTCCAAACACCTTGGAGAACTAACTACAGATCTTCTGTAGATGTAGGCTGCCTTAAACCCTTCTGTTCTTATAATGTAAATCCAGACAGACTCGATGACGTTGAGTTCAGGGTTCTGTGGGGGCCTTCTCGATACTGAAGGTATAAAGTTCTTAATGTATGTTGGGGTCATTGTCCAGTTACAGTGCGTAACATTGCATGTTTTTTGTGCAGAGACCTGGCTGAAGCAGCATGATGTAATATTTTACATGAAACTGTCTTCCAAGTCAAGTCAAGAAACTTTTATTGTAATTTCTACCATATATAGAGGACGCAGTACACAGTGAAATGAGACGACGTTCTTCCAGAATCCTGGTGCTACATAAAACGCTACATCACAACATAAAGCTACATAACACAACACAGAGCAAGAAATAAAGTAAGTGTCAGCGACGGAGAAGCCTCGGTAGTCTAAGGTGCGCTGGGGAAGATAAACGCAGCCGTGTAGAGAGCAAGGAGTCTGGGAGGAGAAGGTATGTAGCGGGAGACGCATACCACCATGAACGGGCATAGACACACATGAAACCTACAATAACGGACCGGGAGTGTGGGTGAATGTGGGAGTTTTATAGCCGCTGGGGATGAGCGTGTGAAATGAGCCACAGGTGTTCCTAATGAAGCGCGATGACGAGCAGCTCCGGGCGGGCGGGGCACGCGCGAGAGAAGGAGCGAGGTGCCAAAGTTTGACAGCCCTCGAAGGGGTCGGGCAGGGGAATTCCTGACACTCATACACAGCAGTTGTTTTATTTTAAATTTGTTATATGACTGTACACATGACTGTGTTTCAAACTACATATGGAAATGATGATCATTATCATCTGCTTGGTACAACTGGTTATTCATTCACTTGACTTTGATTCTACAAAATCCCTGACTTTGTGTAAAAGTGGCAAGTGTACAAAGTGTGCAAGCATAAGAATTAAAAGGCAAAGGGTAGTCACACCAAATATTAATTTGATTTATGTATTTCTTCTCTTTGCTTATTTTATATTTTATCATTTAAAATGATAGGCATAAACTAAACTCAAGTATATATTTTAAAAATGATTTTTACTTTACAACATTTCTTGTTGAACAGTACTGCATACACACACACACACACACACACACACACACACAATGTTGAATGAAAAGTGTAACTCACTAAGTGTAAAAAGTGGAATACTCAGCTTAGGTCATGACACTTTAGGGCTAATCGGTTTAAATCTGACCTGTTTTTTTAAAGTAATTTGAACAATATTTTGTATTCTTTTTTTTTTGTTTTGTATAAAATTAACTAACGACAACTCAACACAGTTTTTGTAGTTTGAAGTTATTTCTTTGTGAATTTGGTAAAACTGACACTGCTGCCTCACTGTAAATGCTGGGCTGTGCTCCAACACAAAATCCACCCAGTTAAAAACATAGAAGTCTATTTAAACTTCTATATAAATGATATAATAGTCTTTGTCAACTGATTGCTTATCAGAATCTTTTAATTAAAATTAATTAAATATAAAAAAAAATGTTTAATTAGATAAAAAAATAGCATGTAAATAGTTTTTGTTAAATAGCTCAGTTCAAATGGTTTCCATGGTTACTTGGTTAACTGTTCACAGAATTGGTTTTGTTTTCCTAATCTGTACTTTATAATATTCAGACACAATAAGAACTACATTAAGGTGTATTCTGTGATTTTTACTGTATGTCTGTTAAGTCTGTCAATTAACATTATTCCTCAGGTACCAAACCTCAGGTACGCCAGGACACTGGACCTTTACATGTGCAAGTGTTCTGCATGTGTCCACTCCTTTGAATTTAAAACTTAGGGTACAAGCAGTCAGTCATAGTTTAGTCATATAACCTTATGGTACTTAATTCCAAAAAAGGTTGTACTTTCTCGTAGTTACTTTAGAATCACCCAGTCTTGCCTATAGTAGACTGAAAGTCAAATCATGTTTTCATACACAGTGATCTTCTTATTTGTCATGTTTATTTCACCTGGGGAAGGCAGTGACTGCTATACAAAGACACCTGTGTGGTGTACAATACAACAGTAGTGCCCGAGACTCAATACTGCAATACAACTGGCAATACAACGCAAGTATGCATGTCAGCTGTTGTCCATTATAGCTCAATTTCTTCGTTGATTTTCTGCTTATTAATAGGTTAGTCTTGGGAAAGGGAAGTTCCAAAATTTTTTGCTTAATGACCATACTGTCATTCACTGACTTGTGTCTCTGCTGATTCATTACAAATAAGCTTATGAAATAAGATTTCACAATATATATCAATTATATATCATACTGTGCAGCCAAAAGTTAGTTGACACCTGATCATCCATCACACTGATATGTGATATGGGCCTTGAACCATAATGTTGTAGTCACACAATTGGACAGGATTTTGTTGTATTTTGTAAAATTTTCCTAAATGGGCAAAATCTGTTTTAGGATAACAGTGACCCTGTGCAGAATGTGAGTTTGTTGTCTATGGTCTCAGTCACACTGAACACCCAGCATCAATGACTGATTAATGCTTATGTGTGTGTTTCAAAACAAGTAAAATCTTTATAGAACCAACACTATTGCCAAAGTCTCAGAGATCTCCATTTTCTGATGCTTGATGTGTATATTGCCTAAAATTGCTGGTCTATATCTGCATGATCTTACCACTGCTATGGTGATAACACTCAACTCATCTTCTCCTTTCCTCCCTCAGATACCACACCTTCCGCCCGGATCTCATCGTGCTTGGTGGTTATATATTCGTGGATGACTACTAAAACTCAACCCCAGTAAAACCGAACTGCTGGTCATCCCAGGTGATTAATCTCCAGGTCAGGAACTCAGAATAATTCTTCATAACGTTCTGCTTTCTCCTTTAGCCACTGCTTGCAACCTTGGGGTAACTATGAACAATCAACTGTCTTTCTCCACACGTGTTACTAATGTGACTCGTTCTTGTCGATTCCTGCTCTACAATATTCGAAGGATTCAACCATTTCTTTCCACACAGGCTGCTCACGTGCTTGTTCATTCTCTTGTCATTTCGAGACTGGACTACTGCAACTCTCTGCTGGCAGATTTTCCCCTTAACGCTGTTCATCCACTGCAAATGATCCAGCTGCAGGACTTGTGTTCAACCTGCCCAAGTTCTCACACACCACTTCACTGCTACGCTCCCTTCACTGCTAAATGTCGCTAATATAATTGTAAATGTATTTTACACATTGCACTTTTTTAATACACTAGGCTAATTACATAACTGCGTAAATGTGTGGGTATAAACTGTATATATATATATATATATATATGCTAATAAAGTACTCAGTGAGTGCATATATGCATAAATAATACATCATGTGTAATATATTTATCAAAAGAATGTTATAACCATGAAAAAAACTAACCAAAGTATCTGTCAGGTTTTCTTCCTGTTTGCTGTTACATGGATTATGTTATGCTTCTTTTATTAAATAATTCTACTGCAAGAGTTTCATAATACACTGTATGAGCAACAATTTTGGGACACACCTATTATTTTTTAAATTCAGGTGTTTCAATCAGACTCATTGCCACATGTGTATACATTCAAGCACATAGCCATGCAGTCTTCATTTACAAACATATTAAAAAAATAGGTTGTTCTGAAGAGCTCAGTGAATTCAAGCCTGGTCCTGTGATAGGATGACACCTTTGTAAGTCATGCAATCAATGCAATTTCTTTCCTCAACCCCACCAAACACCTTGTCATGAACTGGAACGGTAATTGCAAGCCAGGCCTTTTTGTCCAACAACAGTTGAATCAATGCTGCAAATGCTCTACTGCATGAATGGGCAAAATTTTCCAGAGAAATACTCCAAAAAGCATTTATAGCAACAAAGGTGGGACCAGCTTCATAGTAATATCTATGTACTAAAAATGCAATGTCATCTATTTATCTAAAGCTACTTTGGCACAATGTCTATTGTTTGTTTTGCTACAGTATACAAATAACATTTTATTGAATTCCAGTCTTTGTTGAAGAAATAGTCGGGTGTCTCAGTACTTTTGTCCATACAAAAGTACAAAAACCTTAAAGGGATAGTTGACCCCAAAATGAAAATTCTGTCATTATTTACTCACCCTCAGGTTGTTCCAAATCTGTATACATTTCTTTGTTCTGCTAAACACAAAGGAAGATAGTTGTTATTAAAAGTAACAATTCCTTTTTTCATATTTATTACTTTTTGTTATTTGTACTATTTAATACACGTTATTTTCTGTTTATTATACAGTAACAGTGTGGCAAACTAATTATTGTGAATGTTAAAGTAACTGTTCAACTGTAAAGACCAGTTTGTCTGTAATCTACTTACAATCTTGTCATTTTAAATTAGTGCCTGGTTTGGAATAACAAAAGGGCAATAAACCATGATGATGGTTTTCATTTTGGTTAAACTACTACATGTCCAACTAAGTACGTACATGTGACTTTGTTTTTGTTTTTTTAAATCTGGGGGGACAGCTTTGGAGACCCATGGAATAAGTTCTCTGAGGAATTAATTCAAGCACTTGAGAGACAGAAAAGACCAATTCCTCGGTTGCGTAGGGAAATGGTGAGGATTCTGGCTCCTATCTTCACCCATATCTTCAACAGATCACTGGAGCTGTGTAAGGTCCCCTCCTGCTTTTAACTCTCCGCAATCATCCCGGTCCCTAAGAAATCCTCCATCACTGGTGCCGGTGTCGATTCGGTGGATGATGCAGTCAACATGGGGCTGCACTACATTCTGCAACACCTTGACTGTCCCTGGGACTGTCCTCAGGGATGTGACCTCTTCCCACTGCTATTCTCCCTCTACACTAATGACTGCACGTCAAGTGACCCAACTGTTAAACTAAAATTTGCAGATGTTACGACGGTCATCGAAGACTCATCCAAGATGGTGAAAAGTCTGCATATCAGCAGGAGGTGAAGTGACTATGCTATGGTGCAGTCAGAACAGCCTACAGCTAATCACACTCAAAACAATGGAGATGATAGTGGACTTCAGGAAACACCCCTTAACACTACTCGCCTTCACAATATCCAACAGCCCTGTATCATCTGTGGAGACTTCAAGCTTCTGGGTACTACAATTTCCCAAGACCTGAAATGTCTAACCTAAACTCCATTCTCAAAAGGGCCCAGCAGAGTCTGGCAAATGAGTCTGACAAAGGAGCTGTTAAAACAGCACAGTTAAAACTGCAGAAATAAATAATTGGTGCTCCCCTGGCCACACTCCAGGACTTGTATCATTCAAGAACCGGAAACCAGGCAGGAAACTTCGCACCCTGGACACAACTTCTTTCAGCTACTCCCTTCTGGCAGGGGCTCCAGAACTCTGTTTACCCAAACTGCCAGACACAGGAACAGTTTTATTCCCCAAGCAATCACACTCATTAACAACTCACCATAATTATATTCACTGCTTCATATCTGTAACTACTGCATTATCAGAACCGTCAGTCATCATCCGTATATGTTACACACATTATTGCTGCTGTATATTGTCCAAAGTTCTAAAGTAACTATCATACCTGACGCACAATACTGTTATTTACACTACCATGCACTCTCACACTTTATGTACATTACTGATGTGTCATATACTCTGTATCCCTATTTAATACTCGTATTATCTATATCAGGGGTCACCAACCTTTTTGAAACTGAGAGCTACTTCTTGGGTTCAGATTAATGTGAAGGGCTACCAGTTTGATACACACTTCTGAAATAAATTTGCTCAATTTACCTTTAATTATATGTTATTATTAATAATTAACGATATCTATATCTAGTCATCTATATTTTAATATTGTCATTTTGAAAGTCACACCAATGAAAGTGCAACAAAAAAAATTAGATGCAGCTCACTGGTAAGTGGCACTATTGTGAGCTATTTTTAGAAAAGGCCTGCGGGCAACTCGTGGTCCTTGAGGGCAACCTGTAATTCATGTTTGTGACCCCTGATCTATATTGTCTCATATTGTCTAAATCGTCTTGTATAGCCTGTTTTATCTTGTATAGTCCAAGCTAAATGTGTTGTGCTATTTATGTCTGTACTTTTAAGAGTCACTAACGGCTGGAACCAAACAATTTCAAGCCAGTGTCAAAAATGCAAAAAGGACCAGCACAGCTTAAAAAAAAAAAAATAAAATAAAAAAAGCGCATTCATGATACAGAGGAATGTGACACTGAGGAAGTTACACCTGAGAAATGAGCTGCAGTACAGGATACATACGGCTGCTTTAATTGGACTGAGTTTCAGCAGTTAAAAAAGAGAAGATGAGGAGTCTGTCACAAACATCTGACCGGAATGAAGAGGAAGTGAAGGTTCTCATGAAGTCTACATACTACAGTCAACGAAAAGATATCAAAAAAGAAACAAACATGATGCTAGAAGACTAGATGCTAAATACTGTATAATATTACATACATTGTAAACCTTTTTGTGTTTTGTGATCATTGTTCACAAGTGTCTTTTTTAATCTGAAACTTAAAACTTTTAAAAAAATGTAGCCAGCTCGTTATTTGCTTGTTTTTAAATAATGTGAGAGACTCGGGTAATAGTTGTGTATGAGTCTTATTATTGTCCTTAGTGTTAAAATATGAGGGTCATGGTCAGATATTTGGATGCTGAAAATTCAAAGCATGTTCAGGACCTGGTGGATTTTGTTTAATGTCGCAAATCAAATGAGAGTAATGAACAACAGAATGTTGATCTTTCAGGTAACATCAGACATTATTAAGCATTTGGGGTTTCTAAACCTTTAAACCAGGTTATTTTATTGAATGGAGTTAATAATCTGTGTTGTAGAATATGTAGAAATCTGTGATGTGATGTATTATGTGTGATTTTTTCAGGGCAGTACTAAATAAACTGCTATGTGTATGATAGTCATATATGTAAATATACAATTGACTTGCTAATCTCTGACCTTTCTGGTCAGAGAGACTTGGTAAAGGTGGCCTGCAAATGGTTTCCAAGTTTAAACTTTATAAACATTGAAATGTTAATGACTTGAGTTGTAACCACATGTATAGTGGTAACAATATACTATACTCTGTAAGCACTTGTGCCTTGTTTAGTATTTTAGTAGTTCTTACTGTAAATGTTTATCTGAACCGTTACCTACTGTATCTTCCCAAGCTCAGTTTAAAGTGGCAATTAGGTAGCAGAAATGTTTTAATTTCTGAGTCTAAATTTTAAATGAATAGTCTTCACTGACTGATCTTAATCTGATCTTAAACCACTGTATACTTCTGTTAAAACACAAGAACAGAAAAATACAGTAATGTTGTTTTAAATGCTTGCCAGTCTTTATTAAAAAATACATGGGACCACACTGGTGTCCAAGTCTATTAATAGATTTTGACGGGCTTTGATGATTTGATTTAGGTTCATCACTTAGAATGAAAGTACTGTTAATAGTTTCTTAAAGATAAAATCTGAATGTTTAGCAATGTAACTTTTATCTCTTTTAGCTCCCAGCCAGTGTGATAAAATTGATGCTTTGAATTCACTGTGGTTATTTATAATAAAAAATTGTTCAACATCATTTACATATTTAATGTTTTTTCCTTAGTTTAAATAGTTTCATATCTGCTTTATGAAATAATTATAGGTTTTACTGTAATTATTACAACATAAACCTTTAAATTAGACAGTTCTGAGCTGTAAAAAAACGGTTATGAACCGTCCTCGTCACTCCCAACAAAAACATCTTCAGCTCTGCTACCTCCAGCTCCACATCCTGTCTTTTACTCAATACCACTGTCTTTAATCCATACAACATCACAGGTCTCACCACAGTCCTATACACTTTAAGTCCTATAAGCTTTACTCTTGCCACACTTCTCTATACTTCTCCATCAACATCCTCAAAGCAAATATTGCATCTGTAGTGCTCTTTCTCGGAATGAAAACAAACCGTTGCTCACAGACGGTCACCTCTTCTCTCAGCGTGGCTTTCACTACTCTTTTCCATAACTTCATGGTGTGACCGATCAACTTAGTTCCCCTGTAGTTACTGCAGGTCTGCACATCTCCCTCATTCTTAAAAATCAGTACCAGCAAACACCTTCTTCATTCCATCCTCTCACCTTCCAAACTTTTGTTGAAGAATCTAGTTAAAAACTCCACTGCCATCTCTCCTAAACATCTCCACGCTTCTACTGGTACACTAAACTGGTGATTGAAAAAAGTGATTGAAACATTAGTATGTGCAAACTGAAATCTGTGCAAGCTTTGTAACGGAGGTTATATCTATAAAAAAAAGAAAAAAATCACATGACTGGTCTTTGTAGGTATGTAGATGTTGATTTTTTATTATCTGTGTTTGTTTAAGATGAGGTAAGAGGTCATGCACATATACACATGCACATATACAGTCTACCAAAATGTGTTTATTTATTTTTGATTATTTACTATTTTTACATAATGCATGTGTAAAAAAAAAACATAAATTATACTTATGATTCTGATGAATCACTCACACTATTGTGATGAACACACATTTTGTACTTCCAGTATGATGAAATTTCTCCAAGATGAATTTGTCATAAGGGAATTACCCTTTTCCTGGAGGTATTTAACGGCAGTTTACATTTTCTATGTATATATGACTGAGAGAGTGAGAAAACCCAATCATGCTGACACAGCACAACTGTTCCTTTTAAGGACTCTTCCTCATACCATCTCAGGGAATTATTTTTCTCTGCTGTCACCCCCACTAGATGATTAGATCTATTATTAGATACTGGTTCACTAGCGAGACTATGTCACAAACTTTCACATTTAGATTTGTAATCTGTTTATTTCATAAAAGCTGCTTTGGAACAATGTCCACTGTTTACTCATGTAAACAGCTCTAATGTAATTGCTTTACTTCACTGACAATCATGCAAATGACATGCTTTTATCTTGCATAGGCAATAGCCCACTGTCAGCTATGAATCAGTGATGTCAGCCAATTTTCACAGCTATTATGATGTGAAACCAGTTGTGTGTTAAGAGTGGTCTGGCACTGGGGTTTTAGATATTTATTGCTGGTTTGGTTAAATCAAAATAAACTTTAGAAAACACTAATCATTACTAAATGTTTCTTAAAGACAACCTGCACTTTTCTGTAAGTTGTTTGCTTGTTTATACTTTATTGGTGTAAGCAGGATAATCCACGGCTGTGCATGTATTACTATATTTTAATCCACAACACGGATTTGTGTAATCCACACTTAGCCATAGATCTTGCTTATGTAGTGGGACGAACTGTGAGTGTCCCTTTAAATTGTCATGAAAGCATCAGTTGTCCAATCAGATACATGCAAGACTATATAAAAGGGGACTTTTAATGCACCATGTTGTGTGATCACCGCTTGTGTGTCATTGCCCGAGGCCCGCCCCTTCCTGGTTTAGACTCTTCCTGTCTCACAGTTTCCAACGTGTAATCATTACATGTGGCTCGGCGACTGCTTTTAAACATGAACCCGCCGTAATCCCGTGCCTTCTTGCCGGTTTGATGTCCATTTGCCTGTGCGGCTGGACTTGTGGTCGAAACGACAATATTAAGGTATGTGTAGCTATCTCTGAGGTTTGTGGTGTTTGGTGGGATGAATAAATGTTCTACTTAATCCTTTTTTTAGGTGGAATAGTATTAAGAGGAGTCATTCAGTGCGGCCTGCGGGGCAACGTACTTTGACGCTGCTGCTTTGTTTTTACTCTGCTTTGCTTTGTTTTTCGTTGTTTTGTGTTACTTTACTTTGTCTGTTTTGCTAGCTTTGTTTGCTTTGCTAGCTTTATGCTTGGTTGCTTTGCTAGTTTTGTTTATGCTTTGTTTTACTTAATTTTGTATGCTTTGTTTTACTTTACTTTGTTTGTTTGCTAGCTTTGTTTATGATTTTGTTTGACTCATTGTATATTCATTCAAACACAACATTCAATTATTATTTCTATTATTTCTTGTGTGATTTAAATTTGGTTAACAGTGTCTTTGTTATAGGAACCGAGGCTTCAGGCAGACGGCTAGTTGGCCTTGGCGTGCGGTGGTGGGACTCTATCACAGGGTGCAGTGTGTTCACGCTTGGTCTTACCGTGTTTGTGTGAGTGTGTGGTGCTCTTGTGCATTTGGTGTTATGCTCCTGGCGATATAGTAGCCGCATACTCATTAGGCTAGTTTTACCTGCTTTAGGTAAGCCTCGGTTTCCTTTTATGCCTATTTTATTCCAGCCCATGTTTTAAAAGTAATATTTATTGTGAAATAAAACATTTTTTTTGTATCTTTGGTATCCACGTCTCTTGCCTCTGTTTATTGAAACCACGTACCTGTGTGTCTTTTGTAGATGATTAATCTATAATAGTGTTCCCTGTTAACAGGGTGGCGTAGTCAGCTGAGTTATAGTTTCTGTCTAATTAACGTCCCGCCACACTTTGGCGTAGTCGGCAGGATTTGCGTTTCTCTTTGTGGGGCTGAGACGTGGATGCTTAGTGTTATTTTGTTGAAGGTTCTAGTTGTGACTTGTGGATGGATTAGAGGTAATTTTTTTTTTTTTTTTTTTTTGTATTCCTTGTGTGCTTTTCTTTCTTTTGTTTTTTGTGTTTAGAGTGTGTGGAACAAAGCAGCAGTGTCATTTCAGTGGACTTGGAGCGTTCCAGCAGTGGGTTTCCATAGCTTTTACTGACTTTGTTCGTTAAGTTTTCCCGTAAACAAATGGAAGCGGAATTGCAGGAATTAAGGGAGCTTGTTGCTCAATTAAGGCGGATAATGACAAATTGCGCCAGGAGCAGAGTCCTGCTGCTCCATCCAGTCCCATAGCTGGCCCCTCTCGAGGATCTGTGGTGCCACCTATTGATCAACCAGTTAGTGCTGGTGCCACGTTAACCGAACGCCTTGTGTTTATTCCAAGGGATAGAAAATGTCCAATATTCGATGGTAGATCGGGCATTGGCATTAATGAGTGGATCGAGGAAGCAAAAGCTTGTATAAGAACTCGTCATTTGTCAGTGGCAGACCAGGCATTTTTCCTATTTGATCATTTAGGAGGGAACGCACGTGAGGAGGTTAGACATCGCCTGTTATTGAGCCGGAGACCCAGAGAGAATTTTTTCCATTTTGCAAGAGTTATATGGATGCTCCCAGTCTTATGTTGCCCTGCAGGAAGCCTTTTTTTCTAGGAAGCAACAGGAAGGCGAGACCTTGCTGGAGTTCTCTTTGGCCTTATTGAGCCTCTTGGAGAAAGTGAGGCAGAAGTCCCCAAATGCCATGCCAAATGCAGAGATTTTATTAAGGGACCAGTTTGTCGAATATGTTTGTGACCCTTCTCTTCGCCGTGAATTAAAACAATTGGTTCGTCGACAGCCCCATTCTACACTCTTGGAGGTGCGTGGCGAAGCTATTCGTTGGGAGCGGAGGAATGCCGGGCGGAGCAAGGGGTCAAGTCTTTCTGTCCCTTTGGCGCACGGGTTTCAGTATGAAGTTCAGGGCCGTTGTAGCTCGTCTGAGAAGTCTGAAATAGGGGAGCTTAAAGAAATGTTAAAATTACAACAAGAGCAATTAAATCAGCTTACCCAGAATATTGCCCATTTGCAAGGGCCCCATTCTCGTCCTCGTACCCAAACTTTTCGTAGTGGGCCCATGATCTGTAGGCGTTGTCAAAACCAGGCCATTTTGCACGGAATGCGAAGGGAACGTGTCATGTCCCGTCACCATTTCGCTCGTGTTGATCAGGCCATTGAGGTGTGCAGTCGCAAGCTAATGTGTCGGAAAACTAATTCCGGCCGTGCTGAAGAGTCACAGCTCGGCTGGGAAAATGGCTGACTCAGATGGTAAGAAATCTAGTTCAGTTCCAAATTTAATGTCTTCTTGCCCGCATCTGAATGTTTCAATTGGTGGTGTGTTAGTCCCTTGTTTAATTGACACCGGTTCGATGGTATCAACTATAACGGAAAGTTGTTTTATTCAACATTTTGAGCCATGGGGTCAGGAGCACTTGAGGTCGTGTTCCTGGTTGCAGCTAAGAGCTGCAAATGGGCTCTCAATTCCATATATCGGTTATATGGAATTGGATATTGAGCTCTGTGGTAGGATAGTTCCGCGATGTGGGGTGCTGGTGGTCAGGATCCTCCTGGTGGCTTGCGCTCTCAAGTCCCTGGTGTGTTGGGGATGAATGTACTTGGGCGATGCTACCAGGAGCTCTTTGGACAGCATGGCCCCGCTTTGTTTGATTCTCCTCCGGTTTCTAGTGCGCCACTTTCAGTTTTTCAAGCCCTACAACACTGCCATCAAGGTAGCGAGCAATCTCGCGTTGAGTGTATGACTAGGGTAAGAGTGCGTGGTCCTCGGGCATGTCGTGTCACAGGTGGTACTATTAAGTTGGTTGCGGCAACTTGTGCAGAACAGTTGGCAGGTAGTACTGTACTGTTCGAGCCCATTGAGTCTGGGTTACCCGAAGGGTTGCTGGCATCCCCCGCCTTGGTGCGAGTGATTGGAGGCTCAGTTTATGTGCCAGTGGTCAACATAGGCACGTCTGATGTCCTCCTTTTTCCACGCAGAGTATTAGGTACCCTGGGTAGAGTGCATGTTGTCAGTTTGCCGGCAGGTGTTACTGAAGTTAGATCCACTACAGCAAATGTGTATTCTCAAGCCACTCTAGCAGTTAGTGCCCCTGTTTTAGAGCAGATTGCAAAAGTAGACCTGACTGCATTGCCAGAACTGGAACAGGGCAAGGTGAGGGCCTTGCTTACAAAATATCAGACGGTATTCTCCGAACATGATGGTGATTTGGGATGTACAAGTCTTATATCTCATGATATCCCCTCTTAGATGATATCCCTGTGCGGCAGCGACATCGCCGGTACCTCCTCTGAGTATGAGGTTGTTCGAGCCCACATCAATCAGCTGCTGGAGTCTCAGGTAATTAGGAAAGTTGCAGCCCATATGCCTCCCCAATTGTCTTGGTAAAAGGATGGTAGTCTACGCTATGCGTTGACTACCGCCAGTTAAACGCCAAGACCAGGAGGGATGCATTTCCTTTGCCTCGGATTGAGGAGTCGCTGGATGCGTTGACGGGGGCCTGTTGGTTTTCCACTATGGATCTAGCTAGTGGTTATAACCAGGTCCCTGTCACAGAGGGGGATAAGCCAAAGACCGCTTTTTGCACCCCATTTGGCCTGTTTGAATGGAATCGTATGCCTTTTGGGTTGTGCAATGCCCCCTCTACCTTCCAGCGACTTATGGAGAGGGTATTTGGGGACCAACAGTGTCAGTCCTTACTTTTATATCTAGACGATATCGTGGTGTTCTCCACCTCAATTACTCAACATTTGGAGAGGTTGGAGGTTGTTTTAAGCCGTCTGGAACGGGAAGGGTTAAAGGCTAGGCTAGAGAAGTGCGCCTTTCTTCAGCAAGAGGTGAAATATTTGGGTCATGTTATCTCTTCCAGGGGTGTGGCAACTGACCCTAGTAAGATCGAGGCTGTGGCCCAGTGGCCTCGTCCCTCTAGCGTTACAGAGTTAAGATCCTTTCTGGGTTTTTCCAGCTACTATCGGCGGTTTGTGGAGGGGTTTGCCAAGTTGGCTGCCCCACTGCATAAGCTGGTGGGGGAATTTGCTGGTGTAAAGGGTAAGCAGAAAAGTAGGAGTTTTGCTAGTGCCTGGAGTGAAAACTGTCAGGTGAGCTTTGAGGGGTTAAAGGAGAAACTGACTACCGCCCAGTACTTGCGTGCAGATTTCTCTAAACCGTTTATTCTGGAGGTGGACGCCAGTTATCAAGGGTTAGGGGCAGTCCTTTCCCAGGAAACTGAAGGCAAGGTAAGACCAGTGGCATATGCTAGTCGCAGTTTAAGGCCCACTGAGCGCAACATGTCAAATTATAGCTCTATGAAGTTGGAGTTTGTTGCGCTCAAGTGGGCCATGACGGAGAAATTCCGTGAATATCTGTTGGGAAATAAGTGTGTGGTATTCACAGATAATAATCCCCTTAGCCATCTGACCTCTGCAAAGTTGGGGGCGACTGAGCAGCGTTGGGCTTCTCAGCTGGCGGCTTTTGATTTTGAGATCAAGTATCGCTCTGGTAAGAGTAATAGAAATGCAGATGCGCTGTCACGGAGGGATCCCCTGGAACCTGGTGGGTTGGATGGGTTGACCCCCGGCACTGCAATCCCTGAGTCTTTGCAGTCATTAGCTGGGGTAGATTCTGTGGGTATAGCGACCCAGTGTATGGTCTCTACACTTCCTGGTTATTCTGCTGGTGACTTGCGTTCTTTGCAGGCAGCTGATCCAGTTATTTGGGAAGTGTTGCGATTTTGGAGACAAGGAAATCACCCAGGACCTAATGAGCGGCGCCAAATGACTAAGGCAGCCTTAACCTTGCTCCGCCAGTGGGATCGGTTGACGGAGTTAGATGGTATGTTGTATCGTCGGGTTCACTGCCCTAATGGTAAGGAAGAGATGTTGCAATTGGTTTTGCCTGCTGCCTTGAGACCAGAGGTGTTAAGGCAGTTGCATCAGCAACATGGACACCAGGGCAGGGAGCGCACCATGGAGTTAGTGCAACAGAGGTGTTATTGGCCGGGTTTGTCCTCGGATGTGGCAAGTTGGTGTCACGAGTGTGACTGGTGCCAGGCAGCCAAAGACACCCAGCCACTGGCTCAGGCTTTTATGGGGCGGTTAATGTCATCTAGGCCAAATGACATCTTGGCAGTGGACTTCACAGTGTTAGAGCCCACAAGCTCTGGCATCGAAAACGTTTTGGTGATGACTGACGTTTTCAGTAAGTATACCCTTGCTGTTCCAACGAGGGATCAGCGGCGGAGACGGTGGCACAAGCCCTGGTGACCGAATGGTTTTACAGGTTCGGTGTTCCGGGCCGTCTCCACTCGGACCAGGGTCGAAATTTTGAGTCTTTGTTGATACGTCAGTTATGTGAGCTTTATGGTGTGGTGAAGTCTCGTACTACCCCCTATCACCCTGCCGGTAACGGCCAGTGTGAACGCTTTAACCGCACTCTACATAATCTGTTGCGTACTCTGCCAGTGTCCAGGAAACGAGACTGGGTAGCGTGTCTTCCCCAGGTAGTGTTCAGTTATAATAGCACCCCTCATCAGAGCACAGGGGAATCGCCACACTTCTTGATGTTTGGACAGGAGCCACGATTGCCTGTAGATTTTCTGTTGGGGAGAACCACAGCTAAGGGAGGGTAGTGTGCATGACTGGGTCTTGGAACATCAAACGAGGCTCCAGGTGGCCTTTGCAGGTGCACGGGAACGGCTGCAGGTCATGGCTGATAGGCGCAAGGCCAATCATGATCAGCACGTCCGAGATGAACCATTGGTGGAGGGTCAACTGGTGTACCTCCGTGATTATGGGGTAAGGGCCGCCATAAAATCCAGGACCTATGGAGCCCAGTGGTCTACCAAGTGATAAGGGCACCCAAGGAAGGTGGTGTAGTGTACACCATTGCGCCTGTAGATGACCTGACCAAGGTAAGGAACGTGCATCGTTCACTGCTAAAGAGAAGAGTCTGTAAGGACACAGTTGGTACTAACCATGGCAGTCCTTTACCTGACCCAGTTGTGGGCACATCATCGTTAGCTGAGGAAGAGGATGAGGTAGATTTATTAGCTTTGGTCCAAGAACGGGATCAAGTTGATGTCGAATTAAGATTTGGTGGGCTGGCATCTGGGGTGGAACATGGTCCACAGGAGAGGGTGAGTGTTACGGGACCCGCTCCTGCTAACTGGCCAGGATTACAGGCTCCAGCTAGGGATACAGCTATGTTGCTGGAGCCACAGCCTGAAGCCCTGGTTAGGGTGGATGAGGGTGCGTTACGCAGGACAAAAGCGTGCAAATGCGGGCCAACATCCAAATGTACACCATCTTCCCCGTTCAGTAGGTGGGACAGGTGAGGGCTCCCAGCAGCAAATGCATGGCATGGTGCCAGGCATTTTTAGGCCATGGGATTAGGTAATCCTGACCCTAGTAGTAGGACCCTAGTAGTAGGATCCGTCAGTGGGGGGTAGATTGTAGTGGGACGAACTGTGAGTGTCCCTTTAAATTGTCATGAAAGCATCAGTTGTCCAATCAGATACATGCAAGACTATATAAAAGGGGACTTTTAATGCACCATGTTGTGTGATCACCGCTTGTGTGTCATTGCCCGAGGCCCGCCCCTTCCTGGTTTAGACTCTTCCTGTCTCACAGGTATGTGCTTGCTAGCAAGGGTGTATCAACGTGTGTGTTTGTGGTAACTAGCGTTATTTGAATTATAGTTTCCAACGTGTAATCATTCCATGTGGCTCGGCGACTGCTTTTAAACATGAACCCGCCGTAATCCCGTGCCTTCTTGCCGGTTTGATGTCCATTTGCCTGTGCGGCTGGACTTGTGGTCGAAACGACAATATTAATGTATGTGTAGCTATCTCTGCTGAGGTTTGTGGTGTTTGGTGGGATGAATAAATGTTCTACTTAATCCTTTTTTTAGGTGGAATAGTATTAAGAGGAGTCATTCAGTGCGGCCTGCGGGGCAACGTACTTTGACGCTGCTGCTTTGTTTTTACTCTGCTTTGCTTTGTTTTTCGTTGTTTTGTGTTACTTTACTTTGTCTGTTTTGCTAGCTTTGTTTGCTTTGCTAGCTTTATGCTTGGTTGCTTTGCTAGTTTTGTTTATGCTTTGTTTTACTTAATTTTGTATGCTTTGTTTTACTTTACTTTGTTTGTTTGCTAGCTTTGTTTATGATTTTGTTTGACTCATTGTATATTCATTCAAACACAACATTCAATTATTATTTCTATTATTTCTTGTGTGATTTAAATTTGGTTAACAGTGTCTTTGTTATAGGAACCGAGGCTTCAGGCAGACGGCTAGTTGGCCTTGGCGTGCGGTGGTGGGACTCTATCACAGGGTGCAGTGTGTTCACGCTTGGTCTTACCGTGTTTGTGTGAGTGTGTGGTGCTCTTGTGCATTTGGTGTTATGCTCCTGGCGATATAGTAGCCGCATACTCATTAGGCTAGTTTTACCTGCTTTAGGTAAGCCTCGGTTTCCTTTTATGCCTATTTTATTCCAGCCCATGTTTTAAAAGTAATATTTATTGTGAAATAAAACATTTTTTTTGTATCTTTGGTATCCACGTCTCTTGCCTCTGTTTATTGAAACCACGTACCTGTGTGTCTTTTGTAGATGATTAATCTATAATAGTGTTCCCTGTTAACAGGGTGGCGTAGTCAGCTGAGTTATAGTTTCTGTCTAATTAACGTCCCGCCACACTTATACCATAATCACATACCAACACTGACAAGTAAATGCTGCTACTGATGTCTGTACTGCAAATCTGGATAAAAATGTTTAACTGTTCAGTTTTGGTAATTATTTTACATAATGGGCTTTTAGATCTAGACTTCTAGCCACTCGAAATTATAGACACAAAGACAGTGCAATAAATTCAGTTTATTTCAATTGATTTTGATAGTCATTAGAACAAGAGAGAAGTGTGTGAACAACGTGCCATGGCCCTGTGTGCAATCATGCAATTATTATTATTATTATTGTGCAATTATTCCTTTGAAAGACCTGCAAGGCTACCCTATCGCACCCCAGCTTTATATTTCTACTAATGCAAAAGCATCATTATTGGCAATTCTTTAAACAAGTACAACACAAAATGGGGCAGCACTTGTCAAATGTCATCTCACCCATGGAAAAAAACATCTTTCTGCTCTCTGCCCACTGAACACTGAACTATTGATCCTAGCTGAATTTAACAGAGAAACATGAGAGGGTGTTTTCCAGGTTGTCACTCTCTTGCTGTTGTTATAAAGGACGTGATTTACAGCAAACAGGCATAACTTTCCCCCTTTTGCTGCAAAAAAAACAGTACTGACCTATTGAGCATTAACAGCATTTACTTCTTTAGCAATTTAGGCTATTAGATATAGACCACTGTAGTCCAGCCCATAGGAGCTGCACTTTTGGAGATGCTCTGACCCAGGTTTCTATCCATCACAATTTGGCTCTTGTCAAGTCTATGGTATAATGGCAGCAAAATCTAATTTCTATCCTCAGCTAAACACACACACTTTCTGGTTTTATACTTTACTGGCATATAATATAGTCATCATTTGCACAACTGAAATGACATAAAGGGCTTTTAAAAAAACATTTGCCCTCTGTTTTCTGTGCAGATAAAAGGACGTGTCAAACAGGCAAGCAGGAACCAGTAAGCTAAAAAAAAATCATATTGCTATTGTTTAGAAAAGTGTTTTGTGTATTTTGTATTTCAAACACTTTCACAGTAAATGAATCATTTTCTTGATAGACAGATGGACCGATGGGTTTGCGCGCAATCGCAGTAACGCCCAAAGACAATATAAGGCGGGTCTTAAGGAATCCATCTATGGAATGAGAGAGTCACTGTAGGAAGCGCGCGCTGTGAACGTGCTGTTAAACGTGCTGTTAAACGCATTGTGAAATATTCCTTAGTGACCAAGGCGAAGTTTGTTTGTTTGTTTGTTTGCGTATTTTATTTTATTTTATTTTCCTTCTTTTCCGACAGTATGATCGCTCGGACAGGAATGGCTCAGCTCACCAAACGCGACCTTTGCGCGCGCGTGCTGTGCTGTGAGTATGCATTAACCGTGCTGAAACCTGCTGGTGCCGGCAACAGATAAACATTTAGAATTACTAATACATTAACCGCAAAGTATTTTATGACATTCTACTCGGATTACAAACCACTCAAGATATTCACTTTCGGATACAAATGATATCGGTAATGTTTCTCCTGTAGCCATAACCATGCTCATATCAAACCCTGTTCAGGTCTTTTTATTCAGTCGCTTAACACGGAATTATCCAGTAAAACCTCCCCTTCTGAAAGCAAATGGTCACTGGATGCTGTGCTCTGATCCTTCTCTTCAGTGAATGCTTAGAAACATTCTAAACTTCTACAAACACATCTCAGTCTCAGATCATATAAAATGCATGCTTAAGAGTATCTGTGAAAGTGAAAGGGAAAGTTTATAGGAATGTGGTGAGACCTGTGATGTTGTATGGATTAGAGACAGTGGCATTGAGTAAAAGACAGGAGGTGGAGCTGGAGGTAGCAGAGCTGAAGATGTGGTTTCCGTTGGGAGTGATGAGGATGGACAGGATTAGAAATGAGTTTATCAGAGGGAAAGAGCATGTAGGACGTTTTGGAGACAAAGCGAGGGAGGCGAGATGGTTTGGACATGTGCAGAGGAGGGACATATCTGTAGGAGAATACTGAGGATGGAGCCACCAGGAAGGAGGAAAAGAGGAAGATCAAGGAGGAGGTTTATGGATGTGGTGAGGGAAGACATGCAGGTACAGTGAGAAAAATAAGTATTTGAACACCCTGCTATTTTGCAAGTTCTCCCACTTAGAAATCATGGAGGGGTCTGAAATTGTCATCGTAGGTGCATGTCCACTGTGAGAGACATAATCTAAAAAAAAAAAAATCCATGAAACACCCTATATATGATTTTTAAACTATTTATTTGTATGATTCAGCTGCAAATAAGTATTTGAACACCTGAGAAAGTCAATGTTAATATTTGGTACAGTAGCCTTTGTTTGCAATCACAGAGGTCAAACATTTCCTGTAGTTTTTCACCAGGTTTGCACACACTGCAGGAGGGATTTTGGCCCACTCCTCCACACAGATCTTCTGAAGATCAGTCAGGTTTCTGGCCTGTCGCTGAGAAACACGGAGTTTGAGATCCCTCCAAAGATTCTCTATTGGGTTTAGGTCTGGAGACTGGCTAGGCCACGCCAGAACCTTGATATGCTTCTTAAAGAGCCACTCCTTGGTTATCCTGGCTGTGTGCTTCGGGTCATTGTCATGTTGGAAGACCCAGCCTCGACCCATCTTCAATGCTCTAACTGAGGGAAGGAGGTTGTTCCCCAAACTCTCACAATACATGGCCCCGGTCATCCTCTCCTTAATACAGTGCAGTCGCCCTGTCCCATGTGCAGAAAAACACCCCCAAAGCATGATGCTACCACCCCCATGCTTTACAGTAGGGATGGTGTTCTTGGGATGGTACTTATCATTCTTCTTCCTCCAAACACGTTTAGTGGAATTATGACCCAAAAGTTCTCCTCTGGATCATCCAAATGGTCATTGGCAAACTTAAGACATGCCTGGACATGTGCTGGTTTAAGCAGGGGAACCTTCCGTGCCATGCATGATTTCAAACCATGACGTCTTAGTGTATTACCAACTAGGGATGCAACAATACAGTTAGCCCACGGTTCAATACATACCTCGGTTTTTTAACCACGGTTTTCGGTTCGGTTCTGATGGCTTAACACATAAAAGTGTTTTTTTTTATTCTATGCTTAGGCAATAAGAACAGTAAGAGGTTAAGATGAAACAAATAAAAAAGATTTATTACAATATTCCTTTATTTTACTAAAAAGCAAAGAAAAGTCCACTGGTTCCTAGTGTTTTGTATAATATAAACATTTTTTATTTTAAAATTAACACTGACATCTCACAGCTGCTGGTAGCCCATGTACAAATGAGCGCTTGTATGACTTTCATACAGGGGACGGGTTTGGAGTACAGCGCTTTTCATTTCCCAATCCGACATGTAGTGAACAGTTACAGTGAGGTAACTCACGGTTGCCCGCGAGGTCCAACTATCTGTGGTCAGAGCAAGGCTCTGTGCTAGAGCCAATTCGTACACAATACTGTTGCATGTCTTTTCATAGAGGTCGGGAATTATCTTGGTGCTGAAAAAGTGCGAGACGGTAGTCTGTAACGCGGATCGAGTGTTTTTATAAGATGACAAAAGCCCGCATCTCCAATCACCGAAAACGGCTGCAAATCTTTGGCAATGAACACCCCCACTGCCTGTGTTATTTTCATGTGTCTCTCGGAACCAGTTGGGTATGTATGCTGGGAGGATTCAGCGAGGGACTGTTGTTTTTTGGAGGACTTTATTACCTGCTCTGCTATCCTGCCTTCAGACATTGATATTGCTGGGTGATGGCGCTGCAGATGTGCAATCATATTGGAAGTGTTTTCGTTTGAGTAGGCTACACATATAAAACAATGCTTGCAGACAATAATTTTTTTGTTTACCGTTTTTTCTTCCTCGGCATTATACTCAACAGCAAAACCGAAATGTCTCCACACCACAGATTTAAAAGACGCCGGCGCCTCCTCGTACTGTAGCCTCACTTCACCACCGCTCGCCATGTTAAAGTGTGGAATGATGGTTCAGCGCCCCCTAACTTTAGAGCATAGTGATTGAACATTTACTCACGGGGAGGAGTTTCTTCATCTCAGCTCGTAGACTTACAGGCATACACAAACAGTCAATTCGGAGAGAAATAAAAAGCACACAAATTATTTAAACGTAAAACCAAAAAAAAAAAACGCAATTCACAAGCACATATTGAACCGTGGATGTCGTACCGAACGGTTCAATATTATATTGAGAATTGTGGCATCCCTAATACCAACAGTAACCTTGGAAACGGTGGTCCCAGCTCTTTTCAGGTCATTGACCAGCTCCTCCCGTGTAGTTCTGGGCTGATTTCTCACCTTCCTTAGGATCATAGAGACCCCATGAGGTGAGATCTTGCACGGAGCCTCAGTCCGAGGGAGATTGACAGTCATGTTTAGCTTCTTCCATTTTCTAATGATTGCTCCAACAGTGGACCTTTTTTCACCAAGCAATTTCCCCGTAGCCCTTTCCAGCCTTGTGGAGGTGTACAATTTTGTCTCTAGTGTCTTTGGACAGCTCTTTGGTCTTGGCCATGTTAGTAGTTGGATTCTTACTGATTGTATGGGGTGGACAGGTGTCTTTATGCAGCTAACAACCTCAAACAGGTGCATCTAATTTAGGATAATAAATGTAGTGGAGGTGGACATTTTAAAGGCAGACTAACAGGTCTTTGAGGGTCAGAATTCTAGCTGATAGACAGGTGTTCAAATACTTATTTGCAGCTGTATCATACAAATAAATAGTTTAAAAATCATATATTGTGATTTCTGGATTTTTTATTTTTTAGATTATGTCTCTCACAGTGGACATGCACCTACGATGACAATTTCAGACCCCTCCATGATTTCTAAGTGGGAGAACTTGCAAAATAGCAGGGTGTTCAAATACAGTGGAACCCGGTTATGTCGATGTCCTAGGGGGTCGCCAAAAAGCATCGAGGTAACCGATGATCGAGATAAACGAAAATCAAAATGGCGGCAATATATTAACGTGCTTGAAATTTCTTTATGTACATGATGTGTGTTAATAAATAAGAATGTGCATGCATGTGTTTTTGAAGGGTTTTTTACACAACAGCAATGCCGCGATTTGTTTGATGAAGGCATGCTATTAAAATACATACAGTACATGTTTATCTGTCAGGAATCCACCTGCCACGCCCCCTTCGGCCCCCTTCAGCGTGGCAGGTGCTTTCTCGGCCGCTTTCTCTGAAGCTCCGCTTCAATCGCGCACATATGCTGCTCGTTTATCATCATCACCAGCTCCTATTTAAACTTCCACACTCTCACTGTCCGTTATTGTTGGTATATGTTGGTTCACGGCGGTCGTTGTTATCGCGCATGCGTATCCCGGTACGTGCCTTCCCACCGGCACTCTCTCAACGGCTGCGCTTTTCTTCCCAAAGCGCACCGCGGATTCGATTCGATTCGACATAACCGATAAAAAAATGCTTAGAAAAAGCGAGAATTTGGCGGTTCCACTTCAAAAACGTCGACTTAATAGGGTTGTCGAGATAACCGAGGGTGAGATAACCGGGTTCCACTGTACTTATTTTCCTCACTGTAGTTGGTGTAAAAGAGGCAGATGTAGAGGACAAGGAGGGTATGAAGACGGATGATCCGCTGTGGCGACCCCTAAAGGCCTAAAGAAGAAGAAGATTAAAAGGTCTATGGGCAGAAGCGCCAACATAGCGGATGCTGAGGGTGCAGGCGTATTTGTCCACCAGGACATTTAGGGCCCCCAAATCTTTACTTTGTTGTTATTTATTGTAATTTATTATTTATATATATAAGTTATATGTCATTAAATCATTACTGAAATGTCTGCATTTTCACTCTGTAATAAAATACTGTGTGAAAATGTAAGGATATAATTAAGGAGACAACTATAAGGTCTACGCAGTTTGACAAACTCAGAGTAAACTGAGTAGCACACTAACATTCCATTTGTATCCATGCCAACTGTTTTACATTTTTCTCTATTTATTGTTTGCAGATATCTTCCTGTACTTCCTCTTCCTGCAGAAAGTCGAAGGCAGTCGATGTTTTACTGCGCCATATCCAAACTACAGAACGTTTCTTCTAAACGAGAGCGTATCTCCTTGTAATGAATACAGTTGGTCTGTTGATGTGAGTGAACTCTTCCTCGTTATGTCCACGATCATGTTCTTGTCATTTTGTCTCTCTCATGTTTCACTAACATTAAAACATTATAGCAGATATCACATGTATTTAACAGAATTAACTCTGTTGTATAATCAGTATAAACAAAATCTGGTGGTATTTTGCCTCTGACTATCTACAATGGTCAATAAAACCTGCTAATAGGTATTATTTTTTCTAAGCATTCATAAATGCAACTGCAAATGTAGACCTTTTACAACATGCATTTGCTGTCTTTGTGCTGGCTCCCCGGCTTTGTTGGCTCTATATTTTTTTAAATATTAATTTGCTTTTAAGAAGTAATACATTAATACTATTCTTCTCTATTTTCACATTGTACTTTACTATGTTGTGTAAACAGTGAATGATTGCATTTATTCTGGGATGATACAGGTTTAGATTGCATGTACTAGAGCTTATATTTATGGCTAAATGGATAGAAAATTACAACTCTAATCTTTTACATGTGTGTTACAACTGTTTTTCAGAAAACTGTGGTGGCCAATGAAATAGATTTTAATCACACGATGGTGCTCAGCAGAGATTCTCGAGGCATCACTTTTAAAACCTGCCATCACAATGTTGCGTACAAAAATGTCTGTGATGGGGTAGGTATTAAAGGTTTAACATCATACATGCACACACACACACACACACGCACACGCACATGCACATGCACATCCTCTATGCCACAATTGTAGGCCAACACTATTTGACTAAACTAATAACATACAAACAGTAGTACAGTCTTTATTGACCACACAGTGATAATTCACAGTACAGACTGGAAAAATTCTAAACGAACAAATGAATTTGTTATTTCAAGTCAGCAACCTCCAGTAAATGTTCTGTTTAGCTGCAATGGGAAGTTCTGGACCATTCATTCATTTCAGTTCATTAATATATGAAATCTGTCTTGACTGAAGAGGTCTCTTAAGGTCATGCCATAGCATCTGAGTTGGTTAAAATTAGTAATTATTGCATCACCCAAACTCTCTGGTATCCTGACTTTCCTCATTTCTCTTCCTGTCTCAGAAAAGCAGCTCTGACTTTGATTAATAAATGACTAAGTAAAGACTTTGTGTCTTTATATAAAGGGTAATCTCATCTCCTTATCTCAAACACCTAATTCACACACTCAATTTTCAGCTTTTGGAAAAGTTTTAAGTTGTACTTACATTCTGCATACTCAATATACTCAAAAAAAAAAAAAAGAAATTACAACTACTGTACCTCTGTATGTGTTAAAGTTATTAGTCACATTGTATTTGTCTAAAATTGTGATTAAGACCAAGCTATCAGTATAAAAACCCTGGTAATCCCCAAATCTTCTTGCAGCTCTGTATAGACCAGTGTGCATCCTATACATGTTCAGTAGGGTTGAGTCAGGACTCTGTGCAGGCCACTTCAATTATTTTACTTCAACCTTGGCAAACCATGAATTACATATGTTTTGGCATTTGGCTTAGTTCCAGAAAAGAAATAATCTATCACATCATACAAATATATGCTCTTGTCATTTCAAGCATTCTTCGTTTAAAATATCTGCATGCACTGACCAATTTTGCTGTATCAGCTGTTTAGGGTTTGTTACATTTGATTGAAAGTGTATTTAAGGTATACAAGAATCACTTCTTGCATTTATTTGTAATCGTAATGTTTGTCTCTGTTTTTATTTCCACAGCGCACCATCGATTGCCCTGGTAAGTGCAATGTTCAAATCGTTGGGTGCTCAATAGAAATGAATTAATGGTGCTGCCTTTGAAATAGAGAAGAAGATTTCTTGAAAAGTTCAATGAATTAAATGCTCAGATTTTATTCAGCCGTGCAAAATTGGCAAAAACTATTAAATTCAGTAGCATCTATTACTCAGACTTTACCTAGAACGTGCAGCAAACCTGTAGGCCAGTTCTGATGTATATTGGGAAGGAACATATTGTTCATTTCTTCCGAAAGTATTTACTGATCACTGAAAATGATTCAGAAAATCATCAGTCACCACGAGTCAACGGTTTCAATAAAATTTCAGTATGAATACAACCAGGGCAAAAATTTCAGTTTGACACCTTAAGTCATCATAATTTTTTTTTACAAAACCATCTTTGCTCGTGTGATAACAGTGAATATTATTACTTGAGTAAAAGTGACTGTAAAGTTTCATAAATCTTGTTTAACACCAACCAGTCATAATAAAGACAAAAACCTAGTCTATGTTTAGATGCATTATTATCTAACTATCTCACTGCTTGTACAGCTCATGTGTTTATTGTGTTAGTGTTATTAACTTATTTTTTTGCATTTCAGCCTGCCCCAAGAGCCAAGAAAACAGAAGTGAGTATATTTTCATGAAGGTTTAGCAAGAATCTCAATTTTTTTTTCCTGAAATATGAGAAGTCCTGGCCTTATTACCTGGTCAGGATTTCATTTTTTTCACATCCATTAACATATAATCTGTTCCTTCTACTTAAGCAATGTTTTATAATGCTTGTAATGTGTTAGATTAAAAAAAAATAACCGAACAAACGTGTGTTTTTGCAGTGTCAGAGACTTCCGCTCAGAACAGTGGACATGTTGATGATGTTGTTGGGGTTACATTTTTTGTTATATTTTTTATCTTTCAATTTTTTTATCATCTCATCATAATGCGGTAGAAGGCTTCAAGAGAAACAAAATCAAGAGTCCCTGTCATCATTTACATCTGTTCCCCTTTTTTATTTTTTAAGTCATCTTTCCATAATACAGTATTCTGACTAATGTTTTTTGCTGTGTGGAGAGATATAAGTGTAAATGTGACTTAAAGTGAAGAATGCTTTACTGGAAACAGTACAGCACTACAAAGGGGGTCGTAACAGTAATTCTGTCTGCTAAACTGCATTTATTAACTCGTGCGGTTTTTTTTATACTAACAAGCATTACCTGAATCTCGTTTTAACTAACAAAGCATTTAATCTTGTTTGTAAATGAACATCTGATCCATACATTATTGAATTTCTGTGACGTTGCATGCAGTTTCAATACAAAAACGAAACCAAAAAAAAAAAGCAGAGTACTCACAGTTTTCTGTTATTCTGAGAAAGCAGGGGGTTTTTGCAGTGTTATGGAGGAGAGCGTAGACTGTCCAAATGTGTTTCATTTAACAGCTTGGTTTAATATGGCCATCATGTATTTTCAAACATTTTTCAAGTATTTTTATGCTTTTTTTATTACATTTTCTTCAACAAAAGTAAGTACATTGCATATAATTGCATGTAATGTAAAATACTGTGCATGTAAAATGCATGTAATTGCATTATTTCTCAGTACGCAAGAATAGAAAAACAAATACTTTAGAAATACTATATTGAAAATAAATGCCCCAAAGTAGAATTTGAGTGCATCAAAAGTGAATATACCTGTGATAATAACAAACAATTTACAACCTGTGATCATTTAGAAAGTACTCCTGTGATTTGTGCATGAACCTGGGTATAAAAATTAACTGTAAATACCAGAACTTCATCACGTTTGGACCTATGGCCAGTGCAAATGCAGGAATTTAACAATCTGATCCTTTACAAACTTAGAAAATAATACTATAAAACTACTAAAAATGCTGGCTGATTCCCAGTCTTCAGAAGTTTGGCAGATGAGGAACGTCTCAGCATAATATTCATCCAAAGCAGGCTGCTAAATTCACAAGAGTTTCGGATGAAAAAATAAAACTGACCTCACCTGTATTTATGTCGCCTGTGACTGGAATTCAATAGAACACCTTTGGGGTTATTTAAAAAAAAATTGCAGCAGTGGTGTCCTCCATCCGTCTGCCATCAAAATTAAACATGGACCTAAGGCTTAAATCTAAGTAAATACAGGTTTACTTTTTAAGTGATACATTTTTTTTACTCATTTGATAAATAAGTGATATTGCACAGGTTTGTACACACTTCTATTGCATACAGGCGGTTACTCAGCGGTTAATCCACCCCCTAATGGGCCCTTGAGCAAGCCTCAGGTTTTTCTATCCAGAGGTGCCTTATCATTTCTGACCATGTAAATAAAAGAATTTCACTGTACTTAATGTATATGCGTCATCCACTTTTTGTATCTCTTATCCAAAACGAATAATTGATCAGTAGCCTTGTTTTATTACATGTCTGAGATCTGTAATTAACTAATCATTAAGATATTTTTAGTTGTCAAGAAACCCAACTCTGCGCTAGTCAAATATTTTTATTATTAGTGCTTTCTGTTTCTATTTTCCCAGATTCCAGTTTAACTCATTATATTTGTAATTATTACCAAACACTTTCACCTTTTTATCTAATAATAGGCAGAACAAAGCCTGCAGATGTGACTTTTTGAAACTCATGTTGATGGTTATTTTCATACGCGGTTTAGTCACATGCACTTTTAAAAATGTCTAAGCTTTGCAATGTGCCCATGCATTTCTGAGAAATATTTTAATGCTTTGTTTGATTGTTTTTTATATAGAACCCGTTTTTGGCCACTGTGGGTATTTTGCTTAGGCCTGTTGGTTTTCTTATTAATTCTTTTTAATAAACTCTCGAGAATTGAGACCTTTTTCTGCACCTGCTCTCATTGTTACACATATTAATTCAGTGTTTGTCTTAAATTCATTGCAGTTAGATAATTGGTTTAAAATATATTTTGTGTTATTTTCAGAAATATTGTAGAGGATTGTTAGTATTTCCTTATATTTGATCAAACAATAAATAATCTATACAGAAATTCAATGTCATAGCAAGTAGACAAAATGTATACTATCGGGTATATATGTTGCATACCTGAAAAGGGCATTATATGGCTAAAAAAAACATTTCATTATATGAAATCCCCCGGGGGCGGAGAAAGAATCAAGATGAGTGATTGAATGGGGATTCCAGACTACATAGGGCACATGACTATTTATAACACTCTATATAACACATAACACTATGATATTTATAGCAATCTCTTTTGTGTAAAAAAAAAAAAAAAAATTGAACGAAAAGGAAAAAATACACTAACCTAAACATTTTGGGGTCTAAACCATCCTAGAGCTTTCATGCTTTACACACCAACTTTCGCCAATGACCCTCAGCTTGTTCTTAGTTAGTGTGGCATGACATTTTCAAAATGAATAAAGAAATGTGGTTTACCAATTATAGATTTTATCTTTTAAAAACACTTTCCATTGAAACACCATGTCTTGAACAGGATTTAGAGTTTCTGCATGTGTGTATGGGGGAAGCACAACCAATGTTTTGTCCACACATTGAAATTGAACAAAGATGCAGTAAAAGCATTTGCTGAAATTATTCACCGGATTAATTAAGCCTAATCGTATGCAAAATCTTAACCTTAAGGCTGCAGAACACAATCTGATTAATCAAGTTAAAACCAGATAGTTTTACAGATAGAAATTATTTTGTTCTTTACAAATGAAGAGCTGTCTCTTGAGACCTTTAAGGATGTAACATGCAAAGTATTAGTCAAAAACGTTATTGGTCTCGAAAGTGAATCTCCTTGTGTCATTTGTGTCAGTTTCTTTGAGAAACTGTTGTTAATACCACGCCAATGTTGTTCAAATTCCGCGCAGTGAAGTTCTCAAGGCTTGAAACACTTGTTCAACAATGAAAAAAAATAATGTACTGTAGACGGATAAAATCCCCTTAACCCTGACACATCGGAAAGCCCACAAATGTGTTTTGTGTTAATTTATTTTCCTTTTAGTTATGCTGCCATAGTGAGTCTTGCTGGAGTCCCCAAATACACAGTGTCCTTAACTTTTATACAACAATAAAAATACTTAATAATCCATCTTTTTCTCTCCCTCTCACCCTTTTTCTCTCTCTCTCTCTCTCTCTCTCTCTCTCTGTCGAGTTAAACTTATTCCTGAGGTACCAGTAACCAGTGTTATCCAGTGTTATATCACGGAGCAACACAGGAGATTTAAAGACGGATTTGGACTGTAATTAATGTCAACAGTCTGCTACAATAGCTGAGGGCTACAGGTTGCATTTAATAACGTTTAAATGGAATAAATGGACATTCAATGCCACCCAGATGAGGATGCAGTCCCTCTTGAGTCTGGTTCCTCTCTTTTTTTACTTTTGCCAGATAGTTTGTCCTTGCCACAATCACCACCAGCTTGCTCATTAGAGACAAACCCCATTATTTGTGTAAAGTTGCTTTGAGATAATGTCCATTGATAAAAGTGCTATACAAATAAAAATTAATTGAACTGAATTGAATCCTTATGTTGTAGCACCTTGGATCTAAGGGAATGTTTAGTTTTACTTTATATGGTTGGAATAACAATAAAAGCCTGCTTGAAGTCCACTCTGAAGTCAGTAAATTCAGAGCTCACCAAGTTGAAATGATGAAGTGGCAAACTATATAACTGTAAATGTGTTATGCCACATTGATTGCGGCTTGGCAGTGGTGAATTTAGGCAGTGGCGACATGGGCATCTTCCTGGTTGGTTCGATCATTGTTTTGGGGTTTTTTTGGGTTGGGGGGTTACTTCTAATTTGCACTGTCGTGTCAAATATTATATCATTCCACAGTCAATGAACTATGCTGCAATGAATGTAATGTTGTGTTATGCTGTGTTATCTGCTATGCTTTTATGCATATAGCAACAATATTTCTTTTAGCTTGCATAACATTCTAATGTTTAGAATGTAGTTTAGCATAATGTGTGAAGCAACAAAACAATAAAAAAACGAACTAGTCTAGTTTGATTGTAGTTAAACTAGCACTTATTGATTTGGTTACTTTTACTTGAGGTGATCTCAGATTTGTTTTCTGTGGTTTTTGTACTTAGAGTCAGAGGTGGGAAGTAACCGAGTACAAATACTTTGTTACTGTACTTATGTAGATTTTTTTGGTATCAGTACTTTACTCCACTATTTTTTTTTCAGACAACTTTTTACTTTTACTCATTACATTTTTACACAAATATCTGTACTTTTTACTTCTTACATTTTCAAAACCGGCCTTGTTTCTTTAGTTTTGATACTCAGCTATATATCTCATCTAAACCAGGCAATATAGCTCAATTAGCTCGCATAACTGAGTGTGTTAAGGGAATAAGAGATTGGATGGCCCATAATTTTCTACTACTAAATTCTGATAAGACAGAGATTTTGCTCATCGGCCCAAAAACCAGTATACAGAAGCTCCAGCATCTCAACCTGCATTTAGACGGATGTTCTGTAACCACTAGTTCAACGGTAAAAGACCTGGGAGTTATTTTAGACAGCAACTTATCTTTCAAATATCATATCAACCAAGTTACAAAAACAGCCTTCTTTCACCTTAGAACTATTTCTAATTTAAGAAAAACGTTGTCTATATCTGATGCAGAGAAGCTCGTCCATGCGTTCATGACCTCCAGAATAGACTACTGTAATGCATTACTAGGTGGATGTCCTGCTTCATTATTAAACAAGCTTCAGTTAGTCCAGAATGCGGCAGCCAGAGTTCTTACTAGATCAAGAAAATATGATCATATAACCCCAATCTTATCGTCCCTACATTGGCTTCCTGTTAAGTTTCGAATAGACTACAAACTATTACTTCTCACTTATAAAGCACTAAATGGTTTGGCTCCCATGTATCTATCCAGTCTTTTAACATGCTACAATCCGTCACGCTCCCTGAGATCTCAAAACTCTGGGCTTCTAGTAGTTCGTAGAATAGCAAAGTCCACTTAAGGTGGTAGAGCATTTTCACATTTAGCTCCTAAACTCTGGAATAGTCTTCCTGACAGTGTTCGGGGCTCAGACACACTCACCCAGTTTAAGTGTAGATTAAAAACATATCTTTTTAGCAAAGCCTACACATAACACACATCACATATCATAACCTTGTGCTCCAGAACATCTGATCACATGCACATTATCAACTTGTGCTGTTAATATCATGAACAGCAGCTACGCTAATTTCTCTCCACTGCTTCTCTTTCTCTCCCCATCCCGAGACACCCTGAGGTTCCTCCAGCTCCAGTCACCTCCCACCTCGTGATGATTACGGACCTTTGAAGAAGTAGATGCCGAACTCACAAACATCCCGAACCATCTAGAGACGTACCAGTGCCATTTGGATCCCGCTACATGTGTGGAGTTTTGACATTGGACCTCCTGGAGTGTTTAAAGGCTCTGGCATGGAGAAGCTGATGCTGGATCAGTAATGATCACAAATGCTGAGCTCATAAAACTAGGAGCTACTAACCATAAAGACTGTATAAGTCTGCAGAAAGAACATCACTTATGATCTTATACTCCATTACTCATGTTAGTTCTCACTCTCCAGTGTTCTGTAGTGTTGAAAGATTTATGATCACACTCTTGATGTCACCCAAATGAGGATGGGTTCCCCTTTTGAGTCTGGTTCCTCTCAAGGTTTCTTCCTCATAACATCTAGGGGAGTTTTTCCTTGCCACAGTTGCCATGGCTGCTCATCAGGAACAAATTCACACCATTCACCTTAACTGTTGATTTCTGTAAAGCTGCTTTGAGACAATGACTGTTGTGAAAAGCGCTATACAAATAAACTTGACTTGACTTGACTTGACTTTTAATCCATTGATTTGGTGAAATATTTTTTTTTTACTGCACGCCGATTTCAGCCGAACAACCGATTTCCTGTTACTGCGTGTCTTTTTCAATCCACTGGTGTATAAAGTCCTGACTCTCACTCACCACAGATGTAGACTAGTTTATGGAGCTAAGAATCAGCAGGCAGAAGGCAGTAAGAAGTTTGGGGTTAATGTGGATGAGACAGAGGGAGTTAGTGATGTAAACATGACTGAGAACAGACACATTCCTAATCATCATCATCTTTTCTCTGCTTGTGTTTTATATGTGGATCTTCAGCCTGCACACATTCATTAGTTAACAACATTTTTAATTAGTGACCGTAGTGAGGAAGGTGTCAGAAATGGCTGCGTGGTAGGTTGGATGTTGAGGACAGTTTCAGAGGGTGTATGCTGAACCAGGGGGGCAATATCCTGGCATCTGAGAAGCTGAAAACAGGGGGTTATGAAGCAAAAACGTCCACAAAAAAAAAAAAGTTTAGGCTCCTGTCAGAAAATGTTTTTTTCCCCTTCTCTCCTCCCCCCTAAATGCAAAACTATCACCCTCACTTTTTTTTGAGGCTGTAACCCAGCAGGTCTTCACAGCCTTTGTTCACAATTACCCACTCCATTGCTCACCACACACTAATTTCCACACAACTTACCCAGTGTGGGGACAAGGCAGATTTAAACCAGCAACCTCTGAGCTCAGAGGCAAAGCTTTTACCACAAAGCCATCAAGTCCCACAACTTGCCTTTGTTTTTTGGGGGGTTTATCCTTCGTTTCATGCTTCAAAGCCAGAAATTTAGACCAGAAAGAAATACAGAAAGCAGGATTCGAACCCTGAACCCCACCAACAGCAAAATACCAGTCTTAACCCACTGAACTATCAGGAAGGACAGGCTGTGCCAATTGTTAGAGCAGGTCTATCTTTTCTTTCAAACCATCGACACAAGAATATAATGCTAAAGACAGACTTAGGAAGCAAACCCATATAGTGACTCGCAGGGACAATGCAGGACTCAAAGCCTGATTCACACCATTAGCGAAGCACCAGCATTAACCCACTGAACCGTCAGGAAGGACAAGCTGGGAAGCTTGTTTAGAGCAGGTCTATCTTTCTTTTTAACCCATCAAAACAAGAATATGAAGATGTAGGAATCAGGAATTTAACCTACCTCATAACTAGCAGACAGAAAGCCAGGTTTGAACCCTGACCACCAACATTAGCAAAGTACCAGCCTTAACCCAATAAGCCATCAGAATAAAAACAGGATGGGAAGCTTGATTAGAGCAGGTCTATCATTTTTTTTAAACCATCAACACAAGAATTTAACGCTAAAGAAAAATGCAGGAAGTGAATCCTGATCGTGACTGGCAGGCAGAAAGCAGGATTCTAACCCTGAACCCCACCAAAAGCAAGACACCTGATTTAACCCACTGGACCATCAGAGAAGACAGGCCAGGAAGTTTGTTTTATAGCAGGTCTATCTACCTTTAAACCATCAACACAAGAATATAAAGCTAAAGAAAGATTTAGGAATCAGGAACATAACCGACATCGCAACTAGCAGGATTCAAACCATGATCTTTACCATCAGCGAGGCACCAGCCTTAATCCGATGAACCATGGAAAAGATCAGACTGGGATGCATGTTTAGATGAGGCACAAGCCTTAAACCACTGAGCGACCACTGCTAAATAGCATGTGTGCTTTTTGGAGGGTTTATACTTTGTTTCATGCCAGCGTAGTAAGAAAGAAGGCATGTAGGACCGGCTTTGAAACATTATCACCAGCGTGGACTATATTAAGGACCATGTTCAGGCACAAGCCGTAACCCACTGAGCTACCACAGAAGTGCTTTTTTTTTTTTTTTTTTTTTTTGGTGGGGTTATCTTTCATTAAAGACCAGGAAATCAAGAAATTAATCCAACACAGAAATGACAGGATTGAAATGTTTTCAGAGTGGACAAGGTCCAGAAGTATTATTTACCAACACAGCAACCAGCTCGACCAGAAATCCAACTTTCAACTCATTCTCGTGGGGACCATGACATTAACCCACTAGGCTATCACATCCATCCATCCATCCATCCATCCATCCATCCATCCACCATCTATCTATCTATCTATCTATCTATCTATCTATCTATCTATCTATCTATCTATCTATCTATCTATCTATCTATCTATCTATCTATCTATCTATCTATCTATCTATCTAATATGATGTGAGGTCCAGTTAACAGCTAAAACAGGTATAATAACTACTTTTTACTTAAGTACATGTCTGAGCCAAAACTTCTTTACTTTCACTTGAGTGAAAATGTATAATCAGTACTTCAACTTTTACCCAAGTATTTTAAAACATGAGGATCTGTACTTCTACTTAAGTAAAGAATGTGTGTACTTTTGCCACCTCGGCTTAGAGTGATATTTCTACATGAAATGGGGCTTTCAGAAATTTTTTCAAAGTTGTGGACTGTTATAAGAATTTATAATGTCTTACTCATACAGTGACAGTAACAGAAGCAATCTGAAACTTAATAATTAGGTCATGGCATGGTTCACCCAGGGCTTAAGCTATGGGTGGTACACTTAGCATGAATATACAGTTCAGCGTCAGTTCAACAGCAAGCAGAAAATTTAGAAAGGAATAAATAATGGAGAAACTCCTGTCTCTAACTTGCCACAACACCCGTGTCCTTATTTGTGCGATTGTTTTTGAAGTTTTGGGCTCATGACAATTTAAATATATATGAATCAGTGTGTAACTCATGAATACCATTCTATTAATAGATTAAAGTGCTAAGAGTAACATTAGAGTCTTTTCACATAAACTGAGTTGATTAAGCAAAGAGTCTTGTGATAATAATAATAAGACATTATAACCATAATAAATCTTGGATACTCAAGTACATTCTGTATGGTACAGATCATTAATTATTATTAGCATTTTTGTTTTTATCATTAAATTCTTTTTTACCATTGTTTGTCATTGAGTATTTTGTTCTGAAAGATAATTATGTAGCAGTAATGGTTACATGTCAGCTGAGTTCACCACAGGGACAGGTTTGATTCCGCTGCTGAATTGTTCAAATATTAAATATTTTAATCATTCATTTGTCTTTAAATAGATAAATGTGGTGTTATTACACGTGTAGTCGTGTCTGATCATTACATGCTGTGGGTTGATCACATGCTGTGGTTAATGACTTTTGGACTTTGTGGATAAGTTACTTATGCTTTAATAATTATTTTTCTTTTCAATTAATATATATTTCATTTTTTCAAAGTCTATTCTCTTCATTGGTGTACATTTATACCTGATGAACAGCCATGCATGGGCGTAAAGTTCATTTAACAGTAGGGGGGGGCAATAAATATAAAATTTCTCATGAGCAATTTCTGAAGGGGGACACAAATAATACAGTCAAATTGTACTTATAAAGACACAGTGTCCCCACAGTGAAAAACTTTGCTTTTATCATTATTATTGTATCATGGAGACTGCATCATTATGGTTATTTTCAAAGTTTTTCTCAGGTTCAATGACAAAGCAAAACAAGGAATTAAAAAAAGGTTTACATTTTTATTTAAAATTAATTAAGACACTTAAGAACATAATAGAAATTGATTATACAAAAAAATACAGTGGGGTCAGTTCGGACAAACCACTGTGAAAAAGGGTACGGAGAACTCAACTGTTTCTAAATGCATTTTTTGCGTTAGTTTTTTTATTAGTTACACAATTATTTTGGTATAAATACATATATTTTTCACAATAGAAAGTGCAATATTTTTTTTTTTTTTTTTTTTTTTGGGGGGACAACCCTCCCTCGGATGGGGGGGGGACAACCCTCGGATGGAGAGGGACATGTCCCCTCCGTCCCCCCCGAGATTAACGCTAATGCAGCCATGGTGACTGTGGCAAGGAAAACTCCCTTAGATGTCATGAGGAAGAAACCTTGAGAGGAACCAGACTCAAAAGGGGAACCCATCCTCATTTGGGTGACATCAAGAGTGTGATTATAGTCTTTAAACAATACAGAACAGAACAGTTATATACAGAACAGTTTCTATCAGTTATATTTTAGCCATCATGTGTTGCCAAACTAATCTGCTTTGAGGCCTTCAGAATCAATAGTGAAAGTGATGCTTCTGCTAGATATGATGTGTGCATTGCAGATGTGTATGTGTACATTACATTTTATAATCAACTTCCTGGTGCATTAAAATTTTATATTCTGTTTCACAGGCAAAGCGCTACCAATGCCTTTGCTTGTCTGATTTGATACACATTTTTTCTACTTTTTTTCACTTAAATCTGTTAATCAACCTCAGTTCTGATCAAAATAACTACATTTGTTTTATATAGGTTTTTTCTAATTGCCAATTTAATTAGTAATGTCACAGATATGGGGAAAAAACACAAAATTAATTAATTTAAATATAACAAATGATTGTGGACTGTTTCTCACCATTTATCACAGTCTTGATTGTGTCAAAGATTAGAAACAAAACTGAAACTTTATGCATTGTTAGTTTTTTGCACCATCAGCTTGAATTATTTTCATAATCATTCCTTGATATTGGCAGATTTTTCCCCATTGACTCTCATTATAACATGTTTTGAAATTTCTTTATGTACATGATGTGCGTTAATAAATGAGAATGTGCATGCACGTGTTTTTTACACAACAGCGTTGCCGCGATTTGTTTGATGAAGGCATGCTATAAAAATACATACAGTACATGTTTATCTGTCAGGAATCCACCTGCCACGCCCCCTTCGGCCCCCTTCAGCGTGTCAGGTGCTTTCTCGGCCGCTTTCTCTGAAGCTCCGCTTCAATCGCGCACATATGGTGCTCGTTTAGCATCATCACCAGCTCCTATTTAAACTTCCACACTCTCACTGTCCGTTATTGTTGGTATATGTTGGTTCACGGCGGTCGTTGTTATCGCGCATGCGTATCCCGGTACGTGCCTTCCCACCGGCACTCTCAACGGCTGCGCTTTTCTTCCCAAAGCGCACCGCAGATTCCCCCCCCCGATCCTGCCGGTGTTCATTCTATGCTTTTGGATGGTCATCACACGTTCCGCGCCGCCAAGCGCGGCTTTCGCCTCCCGTTCATCGCATAACATTTAACAACAAAAGGCATATGTGCACTAACTAACAGCAGAGATTCACCAGTTGTCAGGAATCCACCTGCCACGCCTCCTTCAGAGGCTGTCATTGCCTCCGCGCGCTAACAAGCTCGCAGCGCAAATCATGCACATCTGAAGCGCGTTACTCACTCACTCCCGGCTCCCATACTAACCGCTCACTCACCCACTCTCGGGGTCCGTTATTATATGTGTTCATGCGTGGGCGTGTGTATGCTGCACCCGCTACATACCGTCTCCCCCCGGACTCCTCGCTCACTCCACGGCTGCGTTTTCCTTCCCCAGCGCACCTCGGACTTTCGACGCTTCCCCGTCGCTTCCCCTGCGCCGCGCTTCCTCGATAACGCACCGTTGATGTTATTATTGGACTGCCGTTTGCCGGATTATCCCGATCTACGCGGGTATTTTGTGTTGGCTCTGCCTTTGTTAAATAAAGTTTCTGTTTGCCGTTACTCCGCCTTCCGCCTCCGCACTACGCCTAACACCAGTGTACAATACAACACCTGTAGCAGCTGTAAGACTTGATAATTCCGCCACATCCGCGAGTTCTTCTGCGGCTGCACCGAGATAACCGACGTTAAATGCCAAATTTTTCCCCCCTTGTGCTCGAGATATTAGGGTTCGGCGACATAAAAAAAGTCGACATAACCGATAAAAAATGCTTTAAAAAAGCGAGAATTTGGCGGTTCCACTTCAAAAGCGTCGACTTAATAGGGTTGTCGAGGTAACCGAGGTGCCACTGTATATATATATATATATATATAAGCTTAGTTTCTAGCTTTCCTATACAGTTTTTTATGACGTTTTCTATGGAGTATTATAGTGTGTGTTTACATGTGTGTGTGTGTGTGTGTGTGTGTGTGTGTGTGTGTGTGTGTGTGAGGATGACATTTGCTCACTGACCATTGATGTGTCTGAGAAAATCAGAAAATGAGTCAAGAGTACTCAAGAGTACAAGGAGTCTACATGGAGTAAACAAAAACCCAGTAAGTGAATGTATGCACCTGCTCCCTTTTGTTGATGAGAAGAACAGACTAAACAAAAACAAGCTAAGTGAATTTAGACACTTGCATGCCATCCTGCTGGTCTATATGACAATAAAAAGAGCAGCAATCAACATGAGGAGAGCCTTCACTACTGAAGATTTTGGATGAAACTATGCAGCCTGACCACAGCAAGCTGCATGATTCATCTCCTTCAGACAGCACTGACTCAAGAGAGTCAGATCCAGATTTTGTGGCAGCATCCTCATCCTCAACTTCGACGACTGAATGTGAGGAGGATTCTGAGGATCCTGGATCGGGTTGGATTAGGAGAAATGGCCAGGTGTGGTTTCCGACTAATGCAGAGACGACTCCTTTTATCCAGAGTGCTCAAGGCGTGACTTTAGGGCCAGATTTTGAGGCCACTATGTCTTTCTACAGTTTTCATCAGATAAGCAGAGCGCTCAGTTTTGATGACAAGCTGAACAGAGCAGCTCGCCAAAGAAGAGAGATTGCCCCAATCAGAGCCTTATGGGATATGTGGGCTCCTCGCCCTCAAATGCTTCTTAATCCTGGCAGAGACGTGACTGTGGATGAACAGCTTGTGGCCTTTAAAGGCCAATATATGGCAAAAAAAACAGCCAAATGTGGACTCAAGTTATGGATAACTGCTGATGTCACCACATCCTATGCCTGTAGATGTTTGCCTTATCTGGGAAAGACTGGGGATGCTGCAGAGTTCTCAGGGAGATGACTGAGGGACTCTAGGGTGTCACTGTCACTTGTGAGAACTTCTTTACCACTTATCCACTTTGCACAGGAGCTTCTGAAAAAGAAAATAGCCCTAGTTGGTACAATCAGAAAAAATAACCCTGAGCTGCCACCCAACCTGCTGCGGGTTAGAGGAAGACCTGTCCTCTCTTCCGTCTTCACATTTAACAGCAACATGACGGCTGTTAATTACATTAATTGCCAAACGGGGGAGAAATGTGATTCTTTTTAGTACAAGGCACCGTGAGGCTGCAGTGACAGAGGGACCAAAATGCAAACCTGAAATAGTCACTGACTACAACCGCTGTAAGGGAGGGGTCGACATTCTAGACAAGATATGAGTCACCTCCTTTTTCAGATCATTTTTACTGAACTCCTGTGCACAAGCGTGCACCAGCAGCTTAGCAGTTCAGAGGGGAACATGTAAATACTGCAGAAAACAAACAATCTGCACTTGCATTGCCTGTGGTGGATTTACTTGTAAAAATCACCAAGTGATTTGCTGCAAGGAATGCTGGCAAAACAACACACACACACACACACACACACACACACACACAAGCCGAAAATACATGTCTATATGTGATTTAGTTCTTCATCTATTCCCTCCATCCATCTATTTACACTATTGTTCTATTTATTTTTTTAGTTTGAAGGTTGTTGTTAACCCAGCCATTATGGATGCACAAGCCAGTGCACTCTTAGTGCCGGTCCCAAGCCCGGATAAATGGGGAGGGTTGCGTTAGGAAGGGCATCCAGCGTAAAAACGTGCCAAATCAAATATGCGGGTCACAAATAAGAATTTCATACCGGATCGGTCGAGGCCCGGGTTAACGACGACCGCCACAGGTATTGTTAGCCGACAGGGTACCGGTGGAAATTGGGCTACTGTTGGCCGAAGGAGGAGAAGGAGAGGAGGAAGACGTCTACAGAGACGGCAGGGAAAGGAGCAGTGTAGGAGACTGGAGGTTCGGGTTGGTACGTTAAATGTTGGTACTATGACAGGTAAAGGGAGAGAGGTAGCTGATATGATGGAGAGGAGAAAGGTAGATATGCTGTGTGTTCAGGAGACCAAGTGGAAAGGGAGTAAGGCCAGGAACATTGGAGGTGGATTTAAACTGTTTTATCATGGTGTGGATGGAAAGAGAAATGGTGTAGGGGTGATTCTGAAGGAAGAGTACAGTAAGAGTGTAGTGGAGGTGAAGAGAGTTTCTGATAGGGTGATGATCGTGAAGGTGGAAGTTGAAGGATGATGATAAATGTCATCAGTGCCTATGCTCCACAAGTTGGCTGTGAGATGGAGGAGAAGGAAAGATTCTGGAGTGAATTAGATGAAGTGGTAGATGGTGTACCTAGGAAAGAACGATTGGTGATTGGGGCAGACTTTAATGGGCATGTAGGTGAAGGAACAGAGGTGATGAGGAGGTGATGGGTAGGTATGGTTTTAAGGAGAGGAATGTGGAAGGGCAGATGGTGGTAGATTTTGCTAAAAGGATGGAAATGGCAGTGGTGAACACTTATTTTAAGAAGAAGGAGGATCATAGGGTGACGATAAGAGTGGAGGAAGGTGCACACAGGTGGACTATGTGCTATGCAGGAGATGCAACCTGAAGGAGATTGGAGACTGTGAGGTGTTGGCAGGGGACAGTGTAGCTAGACAGCATCGGATGGTGGTCTGTAGGATGGTTTTGGAGGTGAAGAAGAAGAGGAGGAGAGTGAGGACTGAAAGAAGAATAAGATGGTGGAAACTGAAGGAGGAAGAGTGTAGTGTGAGGTTCAGGGAAGAGGTCAGACAGAGGCTCAGTGGTGGTGAAGAGGTGCTGGATGATTGGGCAACTACTGCAGGAGTGATGAGGGAGGCAGCTAGAAAAGTACTTGGTGTGACATCTGGAAATAGAAAGCAAGACAAGGAGACGTGGTGGTGGAATGAGGAAGTGCAGGAGAGCATAAGGAGAAAGAGGTTGGCAAAACAGAAGTGGGATAGACAGAGTGATGAGAAAAGTAGGCAGGAGTACAAGGAGATGCGGCAGCAGGTAAAGAGGATGTGGCGAAAGCCAAGGAAAAGGCATATGAGGAGCTGTATGAGAGGTTGGACACTAAGGAAGGAGAAAAGGATTTATACCGATTGGCCAGGCAGAGGGACCGAGCTGGGAAGGATGTACTGCAAGTTAGAGCAGTAAAGGATGGAGAGGAAATGTGTTGACTAGTGAGGAGAGTGTGTTGAGAAGGTGGAGGAGTATTTTGAGCAGCTGATGAATGAGGAAAATCAGAGAGAGAAGGTTGGATGATGTGGAGTTGGTGAAGCAGGATGTAGATAGGATTAGTAAGGAGGAAGTGAGAGCAGCGATTAAGAGGATGAAGAGTGGAAAGTCGGTTGGACCAGATGACATACCGGTAGAAGCGTGGAGATGTTTAGGAGAGATGGCAGTGGAGTTTTTGACCAGATTGTTTAACAGGATTTTGGAAGGTGAGAAGATGCCTGAGGAATGGAGAAGAAGTGTGCTGGTACCGATCTTTAAGCATAAAGGAGATGTGCAGTCTTGCAGTAATTACAGGGGAATTAAGTTGATCAGTCACACCATGAAGTTATGGGAAAGAGTAGTGGAAGCCAGGCTGAGAGAAGAGGTGACCATCTGTGAGCAACAGTATGGTTTCATGCCGAGGAAGAGCACCACAGATGCCTTATTTGCTTTGAGGATGTTGATGGAGAAGTATAGAGAAGGACAGAAGGAATTGCATTGTGTATTTGTGGATTTAGAGAAAGCGTCGACAGAGTGCCAAGAGAGGAGTTGTGGTATTGTATGAGGAAGTCAGGTGTGTCAGAGAAGTATGTGAGGGTGGTGCAGGACATGTATGAGGACAGTGTGACGGCAGTGAAGTGTGCAGTAGGTACGACAGACTGGTTCAGGGTGAAGGTTGGACTGCATCAAGGATCGGCCCTGAGCCCTTTCCTGTTTGCAGTGGTGATGGACAGGTTGACGGACGAGGTCAGACAGGAGTCTCCTGGACTATGATGTTTGCGGATGATATTGTGATTTGTGGTGAGAGTAGGGAGCAGGTTGAGAAGAGCCTGGAGAGGTGAAGATATGCGTTGGAGAGAAGGGGAATGAGAGTCAGTAGGAGTAAGACAGAATACACGTGTGTGAATGAGAGGAGGGAGTGGAGTGATGCAGTTGCAGGAGAAGAGGTGGAAAAGGTGGGGAGTTCAGGTACCTGGGGTCAACAGTGCAAAGTAATGGAGAGTGTGTTAGAGAAGTAAAGAAAAGAGTGCAGGCAGGGTGGAGTGGGTGGAGAAGAGTGACAGGAGTGATTTGTGATAGTAGGGTATCTGCAAGAATGAAAGGGAAAGTTTATAGGGCTGTAGTGAGACCTGCGATGTTGTATGGATTAGAGACAGTGGCATTGAGTAAAAGAAAGGAGGTGGAGCTGGAGGTAGCAGAGCTAAAGATGTTGAGGTTTTCGTTGGGAGTGACGAGGATGGACAAGATTAGAAATGAGTTTATTAGAGGGACAGCATGTAGGATGTTTTGGTGACAAGGTGAGGGAGGCGAGATTGAGATGGTTTGGACATGTGCAAAGGAGGGACATGAATTATATTGGTAGAAGAATGCTGAGGATGGAGCCACCAGGTAGGAGGAGAAGAGGAAGGCCAAGGAGGAGGTTCATGGATGTGGTGAGGGAAGACATGCAGGTAGTTGGTGTAAAAGAGGCAGATGTAGAGGACAGGGTGGTATGGAGACGGATGATCCGCTGTGGCGACCCTTAATGGGAGCAGCCGAAAGAAGAAGAAGACGAGTTTGAAGGTTGTTGTTGCATTTTGTTGTTGTTGCAATACATTATAAATCTGATTTGGAGTAGATTTATTTATTTTTTTTATAAAAAAAAAAACATGTATCAGTGAAGGATACATCAAGGTCATTGAACAAAGTCACCCTCTCTCTCTCACACGCAAACACACACATACTAGAACACTCCATAGGAAAGCCGGAAACTAAGCTTTATGTCCACAGCTTTATATCATGGTCTTGTGG